>NW_020450959.1:6593-400811 GCF_003343035.1 Apteryx rowi | reverse complement strand
TTCCTCTCTGCCCACCTCTCCAGCCTGTCCAAGTCTCTCTGAATGGCAGCACAGCCCTCTGGTGTATSRGCCACTCCTCCCAGTTTTGTATCGTCAGCAAACTTGCTGAGGGTGCACTCTGTGCCTTCATCCAGGTCATTGATGAAGAAGTTGAACAAGACTGGACCCAGTACTGACCACTGGGGGACACCACTAGCTACAGGCCTCCAACTAGACTCTGAGCCGCTGATCACAACCCTCTGAGCTCTGCCATTCAGCCAGTGCTCAATCCACCTCACTGTCCACTCATCTAATCCACACTTCCTGAGCTTGCCAATGAGGGTGTAATGGGAGACAGTGTTGAAAGCCTTGCTGAAGTCAAGGTAGACAACATCCACTGTTCTCCTCTCATCTACCCAGCCAGTCATTCCATCCTGTATTGAGCGCATCCCTGCGCTCTTTACTTTAATGATCTGGCCAACACTTACAAACAGCCAAACAGATACTGTTGCAGACAAGACCTATCTTTAGGTTTACCAAAACGCCCTTATGGAAGCAGAGGCTTTACTGGCTCTGATGCAAAAAAGCTGAAAACGCATACCAGTAATGCCTGTGAAAGAGTCTTCTATAGCCCAGAGCTGCAAACAACAGTCAAATAGGAGAGAGGGGAGCAGAGGGGAGAAGGAGGCAGCAAGCCCAGCACAACAGTTCAAGGAACCACAACATAGTTCCAGGTAACTCAAAGGTAATGATGTGGTTGGTGACATCCTCGTGTGGAAACTGTAGCAGTGGAACAATTCACATCATTACTTGCAATACAAGTAGAAAATTGAGAGAACCAAGATTAAGCTCAGATGCTAGAAGACAGCCCTGTGCATGTAACCACTCTTCTCCCCAGGTAAAAATCTAATTCATAATGCTGAAACAGCATCTGAGAAAAACATCAACTACAATCCCGCCATGACTTTACTGCTGCTCACTGTGCAGAAGAGAGATGACTCAAACCTTACCATCAAGTGATACTTGACCTACGCAATGCCACTCAAAAAGTTCAATCCCAGAGAGCTGAAGGACTGCACTATGTCCTAATGCTGTAATTACACAGAAACATTGATAACAACATCTCTAGTCTTATGTTGTTTTCATTCACTGTTAGCTGACTGGTGCAACATCGTTTTCAGAAAAGCTCTTAAAATGACTCCAGGAGATTGTTTCCTGCTCACTCTGTCTGCATGGGCGCTGAGCTCAGATGCTGAAAGCAAAGAGTGTTTTTGAAAAGCCCCATTACTAAAAAGCCTGTTTAAATTTATGTATGTGGAGCTTTATTCAAGTGAGCAGTCTAAATGAGACTAAATAAATATCAAATAAATAAAAATGAAAAGTTACACCCGAAACAGAAATTCAAACCTGTACTGTGAAAGGACTGAGGAAGATTCACATGGCTGAGCTGGATCTCTTTCATTCTATATAATGAAAGCAAAGTCTCCATAATATTGCAGCCATGTCATGGATATAGCTTCATAAAAATATTGGCTTAACTAAGAATTAAGCTAAATTAAGTGCATTTCAAGAATGTTACAAAGCAATACATTTAGGTAGGAAAGTGACTACCATACTCAGTGTAATGGTGGACTGCAAGAATAAGTCCCTTCCAATGTATAAGAAGGTTCTTTCTCGCTCACCTAGCACTGTTTTTGGCTGACCAGCCACTAGGTATTTCTTTAAAGTAAACTGAATTGCTCTTTAGACTCTCCTGTCTCAACTAAATCTCCAGTGAACACAGTGGGAGCTTAGACACATAGAGCGGATGAAGAGACATTTACATGTAACCACCTAATTTTCACCTTCTTAATCTCAGACTGAATGTCACCCACTGTAACTATTTCACAGAATCACAGAATCACAGAATGGTTGAGGTTGGAAGRGACCTCTGGAGATCATCTAGTCCAACCCCCCTGCTCAAGCAGGGTCACCTAGAGCACATTGTACAGGATTGCATCCAGGCGGGTTTTTGAATATCTCCAGAGAAGGAGACTCCACAACCTCTCTGGGCAACCTCTTCCAGTGCTCTGTCACCCTCACAGTGAAGAAACTTTTCCTCATCTTCAGATGGAACTGTCTGTGTTTCAGTTTGTGCCCGTTGCCTCGCGTCCTGTCGCTCGGCACCACTGCAAAGAGTCTGGTCCCATCCTCTCGACACCCTCCCTTTAGATACTTGTACACATTGATAAGATCTCCTCTCAGCCTTCTCTTCTCCAGGCTAAACAGGCCCAGCTCTCTCAGCCTTTCCTCATAAGAGAAATGCTCCAGTCCCCTCATCATCTTTGTAGCCCTTCGCTGGACTTGCTCCAGTAGTGCCACATCCCTCTTGTACTGGGGAGCCCAGAACTGGACGCAGTACTCCAGATGTGGCCTCAGCAGGGCTGAGTAGAGGGGGAGGATCACCTCCCTCGACCTGCTGGCAACACTCTTCCTGATGCACCCCAGGATACCATTGGCCTTCTTGGCCGCAAGGGCACATTGCTGCTCATGGTTAACTTGGTGTCCACCAGCACTCCCAGGTCCTTCTCTGCAGAGCTGCTTTCCAGCAGGTCAACCCCCAACCTGTACTGGTGCCTGGGGTTATTCCTCCCTAGGTGCAAGACCCTGCACTTGCCTTTGTTGAACTTCAGGAGGTTCCTCTCTGCCCACCTCTCCAGCCTGTCCAAGTCTCTCTGAATGGCAGCACAGCCCTCTGGTGTATCGGCCACTCCTCCCAGTTTTGTATCGTCAGCAAACTTGCTGAGGGTGCACTCTGTGCCTTCATCCAGGTCATTGATGAAGAAGTTGAACAAGACTGGACCCAGTACTGACCACTGGGGGACACCACTAGCTACAGGCCTCCAACTAGACTCTGCACTGCTGATCACAACTCTCTGAGCTCTGCCATTCAGCCAGTTCTCAATCCACCTCACTGTCCACTCATCTAAACCAAACTTCCTGAGCTTGTCTATGAGGATGTTATGGGAGACAGTGTCAAAAGCCTTGCTGAAGTCAAGGTAGACAACATCCACTGCTCTCCCCTCATCTACCCAGCCAGTCATTCCATCCTAGAAGGCTATCAGGTTGGTTAAGCATGATTTCCCCTTGGTGAAGCCATGCTGACTACTCCTGATCACCTTCTTGTCCTTCACATGCTTGGAGATGGCCTCCAGGATGAGCTGCTCCATCACCTTTCCAGGGATGCAGGATCCTTTTCTTTGTGGCTGCCCTTACTCTCTTTCTTTTCATCCTAGCTAAAAACAATCAAAATCGTAATTCATACAACTAGCAGATATTAACTCTTCAACTTTTTTGTTTGTTTACATGTTCTATCTCCAGTCCCCGTGCCTTAACTGGTTAAAAAAGCTAGGGCTAGTTTCTTTTTCATGCTTGCCAGAAGCAAGCATAATGGGATCCAACTAGGCCTTTGGATTATATGATAATATAATTGTATATTACTGACCTTAAAGTACTAGTTAAGTATTAGGTCCTATCTGATGTCAGAGCAGCAGAACTTGGCCCTTCATGATACATCTACTTAGAACTGCAGTGTGACATCCTCACCTGACAAATGTCAGACTGGAGAATTTGAAGCTGATCCTATGTATATGTATTTATATGTATGTATGTATGTGTGTGTGTATATATATATATATAATATATATAAAATATGTAAATAAATTAATTGTGACTGTGTTTATCAACTTTCTGTTCCTCTTAATTACAAAGTAATCCTCATCTGTTTTTTGCATAAGCAGCTGCAATCATATTAATTTTTTTGTAAACAGTATGGGCAATTAATTTTAATTAACTGTAATAAGTTTTTTGGTTTTTGTTTTTATCCTAATAACCTATTGTCTCCCATTTTCCTTCAGCCCCCAAGATTTTCTTTAGTTTTTCCATTCAAATATCGATGAAACTTAATCCTAGCTAGTTTTCACATCTGACAAGATCATAACTTGATGTGTACTGTTATCCATTAAAAATCACTTAAGGCAATTGCTGCTTCCATTGTAACATGATAAACCTGACAATAGACTGTTAGTTCAGAAGAACCCAGTAATTTCATTTATTTCCCATTCCTCAAAACATCTGTAGTGACGTGAAAGAAATGTCAAGTTAAAAATAATAATTCATGGGTCATGGTACTAACTGTGTTTTCATTACATTATGCCTGTGAACAGACGAAAGCTTCTCTGGCATTCAAACTTCAGGTGAGCTAGTAAGTAAAAGCTTTAATCTATTCTGTTTTAAGATGGTCAGTTATTCAAATACCTGCAAAGAGCCTCCATTTCCCCTCATTGCTAAAACAAGAACGCAAGATGGGATGTGTCTGCACCGTGGCCGGCAGGTGTGTGCAAGGGGGCTGCCTGCAGCCTGAGCCTGCCGGGTCTGCATCACCCTGGAGCGGGAAGTGGGCTGGTGGCTATTCTGGTGCTGCGGGTGGCTAGCCAACCCCGTGAGGAAGCTGGGACATTGGCTCCGTCTCAGTGTTGTGCTAAGATGGCTTCCTGAGTTTTGTGCAGGAATTATGTTGCATCCCACAGACGAACCTTGCTTGTGTCCGTCTGCTCTTTACCATGAGGATGTGCCTTTGCCGCGGGGGAATCAATGCTTACAAGGAAAGATCTCCTGGGCCCCTTTTAAACACATTGCCCACTAGGCTGAAAAACCTACAATTAAAAAGCATTTAGAAAAAATAATTAACATATCAACACAAATAGAAAGAGCTGTATATCTGACAAAAAGCAGAGGAATGGACAGGTAACACCTTCCCCCTTCTGTGCATTTATCCCAGTTGTAGCTAGGAGCTGCAGTACGTGGTAAGCTCCTGTTCTGCTCTGAGACACCTATGGTAAGAAAGAAAGTGAAGTTTTATCCTTATTTCAGGATTGCACTGCTTTAAACTAGCAAACCTTTAGGGAAAGTCTTATTTTGGGGAACAAAAATTGCTTCGTCCTAAATGAGACAGACAAAGCTGAAATCTAGCAGAAGAACTGGTATTTCAAGACATCCCTTGCTTTAAGCTATCTGCAAAAAGTATGAAGCTTAAATACAAGAGTGATAGACACTTAGAAATCCTCATACAAAAAGGGACAGACACTCGGAGATATGGACGGTTATAGGTGCCCATTTTAGAATGTATCCACCTAATGTCACTGGCCAGCATTCAGGAAGAATGGATCTCATATATAAGAATGACATAGGTAATAAAAATTTAAAACACTCGCAAGCAGAGAAAATCCATAGATGGAGAAGCATTTCACCAGGGTTATTTTTTTCTGAAAGCATCATGTCTGCAGCTAGTGGTTGAGTGCATGCACAAATTAAGTTTACAGATTTCATAAAGCAATTCATTCTGCCTGAATGTAATAGCAGTAATTTTTCATGTAAGTCAGCAAAATACAATCCATAAAGGAAAAATACTGCCATTATTTTAAACTCTATTGTTCTTATTCAATCCATATGTGAACTGGAGCTAAATAATTTACTGTGTAAATTTCATTTTTAATTTTATGCTATTCCAAAAGAAAAGAGAGTGAGTGAGAGAGAGGCTTCAAAGCTTTAAATCCTTGTATCCTAATGTCTCAACAGTAAAATAATCTGACGTGTGTGCTTCAGCAAAAATGATTGCTGGGATCTATAATAGGATTGTTTTAACTCAATAGTGTTTTATAAATTTTTGATTCACTCTGAGTTTTTGACAGCTTGCCAAGTTCCAGTTTTCATCTGATCATCCTTGCATTAATAATACATTACAATAAGTTTCTCTGAAATGTGGCCACTTTTTTATCACTGAATACTTTACTTTTGCCAGAAAAATATTGACTTGGTTTCATAATCAATTCCTGTTTGGTTTGATCATGCTTAGCATGAAACTAAAATATTTGCTGCTAGACAGCTGCCAATACAAATGTCATCATTGTTCTATTCTAATGAATTCCATCGGTTGCTAAATGCTCCACCCTACAGGTTGCGATACGTAAAGGACTGAAGCCCAAAGCTTCAAAGACACTGGGATGTGAGTAATTGTACTTACATGAGAATGCCATTCCACTGCTTCAGAAACACATCCTTCCAGCAAAAGCACACATTTCCATACAGTAAGCCTCCGAGTAATCTGTGTATTTGCTCACTGACTAGATTCAGTCATAAATACACTTTAATTTATAGGCAAAAACACTGAAAAAAAGGAAAAATGTCAAAAATGGTTTTGATTGCTTTCCCCCACCTTCTCAGAAATGAAATGAAATTGCTGTTTGTGTCAAAAAAATTACATTTAAAAAGGAATTATTTCTCAAGAGATATTTTGGAAAATAGCTTTCAGCTAGATGCATTTCATGGATCTTTATCTTGCTACCTAATTATAATATTTATATACAGTTTAATTATGCTTGACTGTTATCAGAAAACAAAATAGTCTGAGAAATATTGTTGTGTAACCTAACTCAGTTAACTTACTTCCAAAAGCCTTTTCACCAATTACTCCTTCCTTCGTGTTAGCATGCTGTCTAGAAAGCCCAGTCAGGCTCTGGCACATTGACCCAGGTCTCAGAGTTTTCCCTCAAGGGAATAGAGCCAGAAGTCCTGCAGTTCTTTCTTTCTGCCTTAAAAGTTAACAGCAGAAATCGCTGAAAAGTCCAACATTGGCAGTGAGCCAAAGGTCTACATTGTTGGTCAAGGATTACTGTGTCACATCACCCATATGGAGAAGATAAGTGAGCACATCTTTAGAAACTCCATGATGCTGATTGATATAATTTAGTCTCAGGAAAGGGGGAACCTTGCTGCATCTTCAGCTGCTCCTATGTTAATATGGTGTTGTACGAATGACTTCTCTCAGGCCCCAACTCGAAAACTGCAGAGAATGAGAATCTACCTGAAGAATATAAATGTTGGCATCTGGCCTAAATGGCCAGCTATGCTGAGGTCCATCTGTTTGAAAGGAGCAACAAGCATTCAAAAGCAGCACAGACACCGAGTGCATGCCAAACACCCTACCTGATCTTCCAAGTGCCATCTTTTCTGCCACAGCGCTCACTTTGACAAGGTTAAATGCTCTGATGCATTGGCATCTTGTGTCTCTCTGCACCTGATATCACATCTTGTTCAGCTCACGCCAAACTTAGGTCTCCAGACCAAGTGAGGAAAGGAAAACAAGGCATTTGTAAACACAACAAACCAACGGATTTTGTATGTTAAGGGACGCCTTAGTATTTCATAAAGTCTATCCTGATGTCCAGCCATTCTTTATAATTAATCCTACCTTCAGGGTGTCTCTTTTAAAAAAAACGATGAAATGAAGACGTTAGTTTACATCTAAACTCAATTACACATTATATTTATTGCTTAATATAGGAAATTTCCCCTTCCCCCAGGCATCAGGCAATTGCTCTGAGAAGTAGAATATATGTGAGCTGCTAAGCTGTGCAGGGCCATTATAGTACTGCATACATTTATGGTCTCCTTGTAGCAATGACACTGCAAATCCTAACGTAACAATATGCCCTTTATGAAAGTCATCTTCTTAGATTTGGTTGTTAGACAGATACATTCAAAAACATGTTTCATCTTTCCAAAACTTTAAATCCCTTGCAAAATAGCATGTGAAATTTTGTCTCTGAAAACCGTATGGCTAATCTGTGGCAGTCTTGTGGCACGTGGGAGAACAGTGCAGCAAGTCTCAGCATTAGTGATCTCTGAGAATAAGCTCCTTTTATATAGTTTCATCTCACTTGGGGCAAACAAGGAAGACAAGAATGTGAGTTTGCAGCAGCTGCTATCTCCTGCCTGAAAGTGGCTGTCAATCAGCTTGAAAGGAAAGGAAGATGCATTCCTCTCATAGCAAGATGCAAAGAAATGAATGTAGTGGGAGCCCACTGGACCAAGATGGTAAAAGCACCATTTGGAAATAAAATTGGAAAGAACTGGGCACTGACCTTCTTCTGCTTCATCTGTGATGAATCAATTAATGGTTGATAGCTGGTATAACTATTAAGAGAATTACAGAACAGAAACAAAATACAGCCTAAATAAATAAGCTTGCACATACACATCAGCGAAAGATTTGCTCTGGAATGCTGTGAAACAAGTGCTCATTATTTTTGATGTATGCTTTCCATTTGCTTGAGGTGGGCTTCACAGTCCTCAGGTTGGGTAAAGGTGGCTGACAGAGGGGGCTGCAGACAATGCTGAACACATGTGAATGACACATGGCACTGAGTTAAAAATTACCTTTTGTCTCACCAAACAATAAAAAGATGACAATTTCAGATTCATTCACATCACTGTCCTTTTCCAAATCCACTGCCGCAACTCCATCACTGTTGCAACATATAACACTCCCCATTGCAACACAGGCACAGATAACCTACATGGTAGCAAAAGTCTGGAAGCAAGAAATACCACCCTGATTTGCCTTCTGACAGCATAATTTGTTTCTTTCAGGTTTGAGAGAGTCAGTAAATTCACTGAGAAAATTGATGGGAAATAAAAAAATTAAAACTCTATTTCACTTTTCTGCACGTACAAAATGAGAAATATTAACCCCACGGAATCAAGCATGTGAAAACACATCCTCCTATAAAACAATTCTGTTCTTTACGCAAGAAACGTAAACAGCTTTCAACCCTGGCTTTCCAAACTCTGATTGTTTATACTTTCTTACAATAGAAGGACTATTTTTTACTTTACTTTTCCAATAAAGTACCAAAAAATTTCCCTTGTCTGTGAACTACCACCAGTGACTTGAGCTAAGATAAAAGGTTTTTACTTTGCTTTTTGTAGCCCACAGGTATCCTTTTGTTTTCACCACATGGAAGAGAAGTGACTAGAAATCCCATCAGGCTTCAAAAATGTATCAAATGTTAGCTGGAAATGTATAAGCAAAGGGTCATTAATAAGAACAATACTGATAATCACCCCATCCAATAAAGTAATAGAATGTAGCTCGACTTCATCATTTTGCCAAGAGAAAAACAAGTTTTCAGTTTTGAGGGTTTTTTTCTGTTGAAACAATCATTCTTCCATTAATGTACACCAGTCATGACAATGTTGGTTTGTTTATGTGATTTCCTACCACTATCAATGTCTGTGAGGCTTTGTCCAAGCATCTTGACACCTCATTTTCTCTGACAACATTCATTCCTATCACAAATGTCAGTGGAGAATGCTACAATGGAAGAAAGTGAAATTCAGTGCTTTCATAACCATGCATCATTGTTACAATGATTGAAGGTCAAGCATCAGGAGTACACAGGGTTCTGTATGGTTGCAGCAACAATAACAGTGAGTGGCTGATGCCCAGGAAATCACCTTTTATTGTTTCCTTTTGTATTACACAGATCCTTGTGTTTTACTGTAAAATGACTTGACCCGTTGTGAGATATAAGCCATCTGAAAATCAATATTATGGTCTTTGTCCCTTTCTCTTTACCACAAGTGAAACAAAAAGAAGACATATTTTCTTCTGTTTTTTGGGGGGAGCTCATCTGAATTGATCTAGTGGGTATCAAACCAGCCCAGAAGGAAGCTGGTTCCATTAAGAGGAAAAGCATTGAGAAACATGATCAGTTTGTCATCTATGAAGTGTGGAGTTGACTCACATAACTGAGGGGGGGGGACCGAAACCCAGATCCTTACTGTAAGAATATCACAGGTTCTCCTCTTTGGCCTGAAATAACAAAATGAGCATTACATTACATGGGGGCATCTCACGGCTTTCTGGGCAAGATGATCCCTACTTGACTATAGATCTTGCCTCCTCCCATCTTCTGACTCAGACAGGAGCTTCTGAGTGCAAGGGAGCACAGGATAGAAACCAAAGTGTTCTTGAGCCACATAAACTAGTATTTTTAGTTGCAGATATTGGATAAAGGCTCAGTTTGTTTTCTAATTGAGCTAAACCAGTTTGTCCTCTTCTAGTGCCAAGCCATATCCATACAGGCCCTTGGTTTTCCATAACGTCTTGGGAAGAGAGGAGCTGCTAGATGCATGTTCTCCACTTTCAGCCAGAGGTGAGTGATGAAAAGCTGATATCAAATGATTCTCCAAAATGCTGGAGAGGCTGTATCCTTCTCTCCTCCATATTTCTTGCTCAGCTTCTTTGTTCTCATAGTGGCTTCCCACTAGCTCTGACATTCCCATTTTAAATGGTGCTTTAACATGGATATTTCCCTATGTCTGCCGTTCTTCCTTGGACTAGCATTTGCATGGCAGATGGCGCAAATGGCCCAGCAAACATTTACTGGATCAGTGC
Organism: Apteryx rowi; assembly: GCF_003343035.1. Taxonomy (NCBI): domain Eukaryota; kingdom Metazoa; phylum Chordata; class Aves; order Apterygiformes; family Apterygidae; genus Apteryx; species Apteryx rowi. The sequence continues at coordinate 390,553 of NW_020450959.1, read as the reverse complement.
TAGAGAGGCAAAACAAAACAAAACAAAAAAAAACCACCCCAGCTGCCAGACTGATGGCTTTCTGGCACCATATAGTGTAGCACCAGTCACCAGGATGGGGAAAACACTAGAGGATGGCAAATGAGCTGAATTTGTAGGATTTTTTAGAGTATCTTTTGGATCTTGTTGCTTTGAGCATCTCCAAAGGAGGTTGCAAGGACAGCAGCCTCTCTCCTCCTTTCTCAGAGTCAGCCTTTTTCTTATTGCTTAGGTAAAGAAGAAGTGTTATCACAAATTAATATATTCCCCTTACAAATTAAAAACAGCCATACCCAGTATCAAATTTATATTAATTAAAGATAGCAGGCTAAGTTCTTTACAAATGAAAACAGGCAAAATTCTCATGGCACAGTCCGGGATAAATATACCAATGATTAAAACAGTGGCAGAAGTAGAGAGAGGTAATCAATGTTAAAAATAACATATTTTATGCTACTCAGGCTTTTGGAGCCATTTACTTACAAGGACATATCACAGGGAAAGCAACAAAGCACCTGTCCAAGAAAGTTGCCCTATTTCACCTTTTACTTTACAGTTTCCTCTCAGTCAGTGTTCCTCTGCTTTGCCATTTCCTTGGAAGCTGAACTCACTGGTTGAACATCTGGGATGGTGAATGACGATGAGATGCCAGGAAGTCTGATGGAGTAAAACCCCTTTTCTCTATCACAAAAATGATCTATGTTATACTTAATGGATTCAGAATCAGCGCAAATTATATTACTGTCCAAATTGCGGCTATTTTCTAACCAGTTTATATATCCCATACAATTTAAAACCTGTTGAGATTCTAGGGGTGGGGGGGGAGAAACCAGGAAAAATAAAAGTCAAAGATATCTGGACCACCATTTTCAAAATAGTTCAGCAGGTGGTCAAAGAATGATTTGGGAGTGAATGGGAAAGAATAGAAGAAGATGGAGCATGATTCTTCTGAAATTCTTCTTCCAACTGGAAGTCCTGACCATCTGAAATCATATTACACATAATGTACGGTTTTTATTTTTAATTGTAATTGCAGTCTTAATAAAATCTTTCAACATACATTTGCTTTTAGAACACATTTTCCTCCTCCCATCAGTCCCTCGGGAAAGATACAATTTCTCTTTAAGCCTAAGAGCAGGAAAGATGGAAAGAGTATGTGCATGTAGCAAATATCAGCCAAGAGAAGAAAGAAAAGTCAGTCTCCTGTATTTGTATTTTGTTCATTTATCTGGTGCTGTAACCTGTGAATTAAATGAATTAATTCCATGAACTGGAAAAGGGAAAAACAACACAGTCCTGCTTAATCTAGTGCACACAAAGTTCTCTCCTTGATCCTACGACATTTCATAAAACAGTGTTCACTGGGTGTCAAGACTAAACAAATATCATCGTATCCTCAGTATCAAAAGAAAAGCGGAGAGGTCCTCTCTATTGGAAAACCAAAGTGACTACAAAATCCTTGCACAAAACCAATGAAGGCTGTTGTTGGGTTCTCTCCCCAGGAACGCTTTTATGACTTTCAAGCAAATCTTGATTTGTCAAACTCATATGCCCCGAAACAAAATCTGGGAATGTCTAAATCCTGATCTGAACTCCGAGATGCTCAGAATTAGAGCATCAGATGCGGGCATTCACGAATGGTGAAAAAGTTTAGTTACGGACACTATACGAGAGCAAAATTTCATAGCCTGAGTCAATATCCTCTCCCCCTGCTAGGCAGATTCACACATGATTAGAAAAAAAAAATTTTGATATATGGAGAATGAAGTTCAGAAAACCATCAGTGAGAATGATCTATTTAAAGGCATAGATTCACAGACTGAGATCTTGAATCTTGGAGAAGCTGGATAAGGGTATTTAAGATGCTTGAAGGCTCTGACTAATCCAAAGAAAAAAACATTTTTTATGAAAAAGTGGCAAAGTGCAATTAGCTTTGAACCTCATAGCCAGGTACCGGCTAATTTAAAGTGCTGGTAACCTGGTCTTAGATGCTTAGGCATTCAGAATCCTGCATGCCAGTAATTCTCCAGCTAATCTCAATTTCACACAGTTTTCTTCTGAAATTTAGCAAACAGATTCAGCTAAAAATCATATAGTAGTCTACCCAATTGACCTGTACTGATTATTAAAAAAAAAAAAAAATCAGTGTTTCAGTAATCTGTTAATGTTGTAATCTTCTTCCAGCAGTATACCTAAGAAATTCTTTCTTCCATCATTTCTACCATTTCCTTTCAGTGATTCCTAAGCAGGGGCTAATCTCTCTGAAGCACCTGCAAACTGCCATCTTCGTAAGCCGAGAAATCCACCAAAGTATATTAGATATCGAATTTCACTGGCTCAGGATATAATATCAGCAGCCCTTTATTTTAACTCACTGCTTTTACATGATAAATATTGGAGGTTAGGCAGGAAAAGAGAAAATCAGATTTTTGTGCTCCATTTCTATTTATTTGTTTTTTAACCAAAGGCGGTTCATAATTACCTGTGTAGCTAGAAACAGGCATATTACAGAAGGCTTTAGAGTGTAATATGTAGTCAAAGAGTCCAGTGTTTAAAATGAATATAATTTATAAGTGGGTTAAGAGTTTGCAAGCAAATCTGTTCAATATATCATTAAGGAGGCAGCCATGTCTTTGACCAGCTCCTCAGCCGGAGGGAACTGGCAAAGCTGTGCTAAAACCCAGGGCCTATGGATGGGTGGAAGGGTCCAGCCTTATTTCTTTATATATTCTTTTTGTTTCTCTGTATATAAGACTTTCTACATGTATTCTTGTACAAGGAGGCCTGCATATCACATATATAGCATGCACACATAAACCCTTACATGCACACATAAAAATACTCCAGGAAGAGCTGGTCACATCTTTTGTAATTGAGAGTGATGCTTGTCACTCTCTTGTCTTGTGAAAACAGGATCATGTCTTTGCTGGCTTATTGCTCTGTCAAATGGACTGAAGTTTTCTGTGTGAAGTTGCTACTTCAAACTGTACCATTTTTGAAATTTTCAGCCAAAACATTCAATAAATAAGATGTGTGGAGAAGACTGTTTTGAAAAATGAGCCTCTTGAATCTACAGAGGAGAAAGCAATTCAAATAAATGTTAACATCCAAAATAAACGGAAATGTTGGAGGTCCCTACCTATAAAACAGGGACAGCTGACCCTGCTCTTCCTAGGGTGTTGTGAAGATTCATTAAAGTTTGTAACCACTCAGATATAGTGAGAAGAACTGCAGAGCAGTCTGGTAGGAAATGAATAATTCTGTCTTTAGAGCCACGCCTGAGCAGCATGCAGTAAATAAGGCCTGGGGCCAAATGCCAAGCAATGAGGATAAAAGAACATATTGAATAGCTGCTCATTAAGTGAGCACCATCCATCCTGTGCCCCAATGAAGCAGGTGTCCTGGGGAAAAGTAATAGTATGCAACCTTGTAATTAAATCTGTATCATAATACATATTCACCAGGAGGCAAAATTAAGGATGCTTTGGAAAATTCAGGACGACGCATCTAAGTTTTGAATGCTGGACTTTACAACGCTTATGTTCTTTTGCCTTGTGTTTGTTTTTTTTTTAATTTGAGTGTTTCCTGTGTTTCAAGAAATGGAGACATATGATAGGAGGTAGCAGGAGATAGCCTTTATGGACACATGCAAACAGGGCTAAGAATGGCTTCAAGCCAATGGGCAGAAACTACAGCCATGGCACATGTCTGATTTAACGTGAAGCTTGAGGCAAAAAAAGATAGAGCCCAGAGGGGTGTTGAAAGACAAAAAGAGGTTGGACTGACAATCTGTGAGCCAAGTAAAGAAAACCTGAGGATCAGGGTTTCTCAGCCTGTGGCCTGTATTTAATAGGCACTGATGTAAATCAGGGTTAGATCTTAATACATATCTTGTCTTGCCTCATTGGTCAGTCTGATTATATTTCATTACAAACTTTTGCTAGCAAACCTTCTACTGAATAAACTCTATGTTCTTTGGCTTCTTTCTATTCAATCCATATTTTTCTTTCTTTCTATCCTGTTCTTTCCTTCTTTTAATCACCTTCAAACATTCCCCCCAGCCGGGACTGTTCCTTGCATGCTGGAAGAGAGGCAACCTGGCCACAGCACCTGCACCCACCAGCCACGACCATTGGCCAACCACCCTGGACACGTGGAGATCAAGGAAATCTGGTTTTAACCAAAGACTGAATTCATTATCCTTAGCGTTCTCTGTACTGGCCCATGCTCTGTTTTCTGCACGACAGGCTTTGTGGACAAAACTTATTACTTCCTCATGAGCTTCCTCATGGGATTTGTCTGGGTGCTCAACTTAAAATGCAAATACCTATTTGTTTTGTTTTCAGCAGCATCCAGCTAGGAATCAAAAAAAGGAGGAATCTGCTCTTAGTACCTCACTCGGAGAAAATGGCTGCCTAGAAATCTTCTGGCGAGCACAAAGTCTAATTCATCCTGCACCGTCCCCAGCCCAGCTTGGGTTTTGGGTTGACCTGAGTCTTCTCAGTTCTCCCCCATTAAGGAGCCCCTAATTTCCAGTCCCCATTTCTAGATTGACACATCATTCTTCAATAACATATTTTGTGCACATATTTTATAGATGACCCTTTTTAGAAATCTTTTGAATCATTGTTTTTAAATACACTGTTTTCCTATCTACTTATTTACAAAGCAAGAGATGTTTTAATACTCCAAATGCTATTTTATAGGCCTGGAAGGAAGAGAAAACTTGTGGAAGTTACCAGAATGGTTTTTCATATGCAATAATTCAATAAATTTAACTGCTATTATCTAATTCTGCTGTTCATTCAACTCCTTTGAGAATCTCCCCTTTCCTAAGAAAACATTGTTTGAAGTTAAACCTCAAGAGCTTTTGACTTTCAGACTGTTTTAAAACAGTTATAGCCTGTAACAAAATATTGCACGCTCCTAGGCTTAGGTCTAGCACAATGTTAAGGTAAAATAGTATCTGTTGGAAGAAAGAAAGAAGAAAACAGCTTTGTGGTTTCATTTCTTTAGACAAGTAGTTGTGAACAGCAGAACTAATGAAGCCTAGTTTCCAACAGATTTGTGTCTTCTGCTTGGCTTGTCTGGTGGCTAATAAAGTGTAAGCTGCAAATGAAGTTTTCCCTGCAGCTGGAAGAGCCATGTGTGGGCAGTGTGCTGTGAGAGTGTGCATGCATGTCTCGGTCTCACTTATGTAGATTTGCTGAAGTCTAGCACAGGGTCGGTTCATGTGGCAGTCTTCACTCCAGTGTGAGCCGCTCCATAATTTCTGTCCTCTCCTGGTCCTTCTATTTAAACAAAAATTGAAGGCAATTAAACTTTTTTCCTGTCCAGATTACAGAATGCAGAAGCACTTTATGCTGTCTGGTCCAAGTGTGCCATGCAATGAGGCAACACCTGGACACAGAAATGACGTCAGAACAGAGGGAAAAACATTTAATTCCTACAGATACTGGTCAGGGGAATCCTTGTCCCAGAATCACAGGTCAGACTGCACCATGCATGGGCAGGTAAGTGTGAATGTGTCCTCTGATGCCTTTGCCTCTGCGACAGATCTGATCAACATTAACTGACCGGTTCCCAAGTTATTAGACACAGAAACATGCAGACTGCATCATAGAAACCTTGTTTCCTGAGGAAATCAGACTCAAGATACCATCAGTCTAGAGCACCTTTGGAATGTATAGACCATCCTGGGAAGGAGACAGTTTAATGACCCAGATGCCAATCACATAGCCAATACCTGTCCCAGTCTCCTTCCACTATTGATGTCACAGCAGCATTCCCAAGACCTTTTAAGACTGAGCACAAGAAAAGCTAAAAAGGGCTGAAAGAAACCACTATGTAATTGCAGCTCTTCCTCCCCCGAGGTCCAAGCACAATTTCTTGTCATAAGACTAGTCAGAAATTACTCCAGGTTATGGGCATCTGGGTCAGCTTACGTAGCCTGAAATGGAAAGACATGTAGAAATTACAGGCACCCCAGCAGTTACCCCTGAGAACACCATCACTAGTCGAAATGTTAGCCGAGACTCCTGCTCCTGCCAACTCAGTGCCCACAGCTGCGGTGACCAGTGCTGTAGCATCATGTTCTTAGACTGCAGCAGAGCACCAGGAGGGCATGAGCTCTTGGTTGGAGGTCTGACCCGGAAGGGGCTTGCACTAGGGAGTGAGGAACTGGTTGATGGGGTCTGACTGGGCCCCAAAAAACAGGCCTTTCACACCTACCTGCAAACCAACAGAACTGCGCCTGGGATACTTGACTCCATCTTTAACCTCTCCTCATAAGCACAGCGCCCCACACTCTGACTAGATCTGTAAGTCTAAAAGGCTGCTGTTGCCTATAAAGAGTGAACTGCTTCCCAGTGCAAGAACAAACAGGAATGACTTAGAAGGAACCAAATGACATAGACACCATCAAATTCAAACAGGACAAGCTGTCTGTGGTTCCAAATTACATAGATAATTATGAATATATAACATATAGTTTGCTGTATTTCCAGTTTGTCTTCTTTTTCCCTTTGTACTAGAATACAATTTCCAGCTTATGCAGCAGTTACAGTACACAGTACCCACAAGCAGCACCTTCAGTAGCTCCCACCTCTAGCAGAGGCAGTGCAGCATGGACTCAGCAGTAATATTTCACTAAGGGAGGACCAGTAAAATCTCAGTGCTCAAACCTATGCCTTTTTGCTGGGTCTCGCGGTCCCTCGAGACAAACCAGTGGCCATGCTGGTTGCTGGAGCAGGCGTCAGGGCTACTCAGAAGTGCACTAGCCCTAGCACCAGCCGCTACACACCATGGCCACTGCCCCACCACAGCACTCAGCCACTCTCGTTTGCCTCCCCACATACCCTGCTGTGGTGCCTGAGGACCCAGGCACAGCCGTTATTGCAGGACCACAAAAGGGAAGCACCGGAGATGGACAGGTTGCAAACAATACGGTAAATGAAGGGGGAAAGGGCAAGGATTTGACTGATGACTACAGCATTGCTTGTGCTACGATGCTACAGTGCCAGGCTGAGCCCTGGCCAGAGGCCTTTCTGGTGGCCATAAACCTCCCGGTGCTCCCAGGTAATGCTGAAGGACTTCCTTATCTCTTTTCTGGCTTTATAAAGATTGCAGGTAGAAGAGCAGAAGAGAGTGAAGCCAGTGATCAAACATGAAGGAGAGAAGCAATGCACAAGGCACATTTCATTCCTCTGTTCACAGCCCACCACACCTTCCTGTATTTGAAATAATAAGGCGCATCTTTGGGTAATGCTGCAAACGGTTACACTGCCTTGCTGCTTGCTTCACCTGGTGCCAGGCATACAGCAGTGCTCTGCTCACAGAGCAGCTGAAATTGCTGCTGGCAATTCTGGGAAGCCACAGAGGTAACAGGAAAAAACAACAGGGATTGGAGCAGAGGAAAGGCTTACCAATAATACTAAAAAACAAACAAACAAACAAACAAAAAACTCACAGCAACCTTGTTTGTTTAATATAAACAGGCAGCATAAACTGCAAAATATTGCTGCATTTACCTGGACAAGGGAACCCTAACCTGAAGGATTAATGAGCGACCACAGGTCACCCTGGCTTTGCTGAGGTTTGCAGGTCCTCAGACATACCTATGCTCTGAAGGTACATTCATCTCTGGTCTGTCACATCCAGAGAAACAAAGATGGATTTAGCCATTTTTTGTTCACAGTGCAATAAAACGGTATTTGCGTATCTTCTCTCATCTTGAAAAGAAGTAAAAGGAGAGGGGAAGAATTGTAAAAAGCAGTTCAGTTCACTTCTTGTTCTTACTCATTTCTTCTTCATGTGAGACCTTTCCAAGGAGGGTCCTTTCATGAAAAGAATCTCTCTGCTTTATAATACCAATTCCCCTTGCAATGCATTGAGGTTCCAGTGTAACACAAGTTTTACATACCTGCTTAATGATGAGCACTTAAGTCGCTTCCCTAGTCAGCAAAGGATTCAAATCCCTCATGAGCTTCAAGGACTTGCAATTACTTTTCAGGCTGGAATATAATACATCTGTACAAGAAAGGAGACCTTGAAAAACAGTAATGTGACAAAGAGCATCAAAACTGAATCTGAAAGTTGTATTTTTAAATATCAATAAGAGTAAAAAGTTATGTATAGTATACAACAAGAACTGTCTCAGCACTGTGTACTTTATTATTATTCTAACATGTTATTAACATCTTTGTCTTCTGAACAAGACATACTACAGCTCTATTTTGGTATTTTAGCTGCAGGCAACTGGGCCACATAGAACAGAAGTCTGAAGTATGCTGTGGCCTCTGTAGGCCAAATTGTCCCCACGAGGATGTTCATCTACATAGCCAGAGAAGAGCTTCACAAATGTGGAGTTGGCATTTGCCCCATGATAATGAAAATTCACAGTTTGGTGTCAGCAAACATAGCAAGTGCAAAACACATCCTACGCACTTTATTAGAATTCTTAAGATGTATCACTTTACTGTGTTCAAGTGAAAAAAAGACAGAAGAAATATCACAGAAGATTTTCACCAACAGTCCATCCTGTTCCAGGATATGAAGTGAAGCTCTTTGTTCCGCATTATGGCATTTCAGTTTAGGTATTGGCCATATCATGGGAACCTTTTGTTCATTTATTTATCCAGATGGGGAGCTATGGACATTATAGCAAAGAAGATAAAAGGCAGAGTAATATCTGAATGAGCTCTCCTAAATATTTCAAAGCAGTTTTACATGATACATAAACCATTTTGAAAAAAGTATTTAAAAGAAACTTAAATGTTGGTTATTTATTTATTTATTTCCAGTAAGACACAACATTAGTCACCAGATGTTGAACAGTTATCTTGTTAATTTGTCTCTCTTCTATGAGAAATAAGTTAGGTTATACATCAATTTCTTCTTTGAAAAAAAGTAAAAACTAAATCATAAGTCCTATACCAATGGAAAAAGTTAATAGAAATTTTAATGAAAGTGCAAACTACATAGGGTTTGAACTCAATATCCTTGAAATATGACATCTATCCCCCAGGCTAAACAGCTTTTGGTGCCATCTACAAACAAGATGTATGATTTTCACAGGCTCTCCTGAAGAGCAGAGTTATTATCATACATTAGATTTTGCTTCTTGATTAAAAAATCATATTAATTAAATGCAATTAAATTAAATTAAATTAAGAGTTGAAGATGCAGCAATCCATTTATTATTATTTTCTCACAGTGTGGTCCACGTTCTAATAGAGCAATCACCCTCCCACCCAGCCTCCCAGTCATGATTACACAACATCCCTGGAGCACTTGCACTAGCTGTGTACACAGAATAGACATATTACAGAAGTATTTACATATTTTAATTCTTTTTAATAAGATTTTTCTTGCACAAAGAAAACTGATCGTATGTTCTCCTTTTGATCTTTGGGTCAGGTCTTTTTCTGAATTGTTTTTTCTCTGTCTTGCTGTCTCATTTCTCCTCGCAGTGTACTGGTCTACATTATTGTATCCACTCTAAAAGTCTCCACTCTCCATTCCTTGAAACCTTCCTGTTAAGGACAAACATCTCTTTTTATAGATACTCTTGTTGCATCTGAGTTCTATGATCATTGTAAGTTCTCAAGAAGAGGCGGAAAATGGAATAGAGTGCCCAAAGTAAGAACAAATGAATTTTTTTTTGGCCTCAGAAGCAGGACTAATGTTCCAAAAGGCACTTCTGATTTCACGTAGGAATTCCTGAGCTAACTTGAAACAAGTAACTTAAAGGCTAGAGGTGGAGGATATGTCTGTACAGCTCGGGGCTCCCTGCCAGTGGGGTAAGTGGCTGAGTCATCCCACAGGGTTTTCCAGTGGGCAGTGGCCAGAGGGCTCCTGCACACAAAATACAGCCAGTGCAGTCGGACCAGGTCGTGCTGCCCTATTCTGTGGTTTGCAGCATGGACACATCCAGACTGGTAGTGCAAAATATGTTTGCTCCTTGTGGCTCACCTTTTTCTTCCTTTGTGAGGACTTACTTCCTCGCAGGTTGAAAAGATAGATAGGACAGAAGAAAGAGGGCAGAATGGCAGGGTCAGAGAAGACCCAACTGATTCCTCCTTAGCTGAAGGCAGGGTATAAAACTCCTTCCTCAGAAGTAACATACCACTGCACATTCAAATCAACAGATCAGACCTGGTCATCCCTATAATTAGGGTTTTATAATTAGGGTTGTTTTGAACTCCTCCAGTTCTCGCTCTGGTTATCATGTAGGATCAACAGTCTCCTGTCAAGATAGGGTTTTGAAGAAAAGATGAAAAAGCTAAAAACCAACCAATCAATCCCCCTCCCCCACAACCCATCCATTCCAGCCATAGAAATTGGTATTTAGTCCAGGAAGACACGACACAGCTAACACTCACTTCAACTTACTGTGCTTGCTGGGAAGGAGAAGGGCAGGGCCTGGTCTCTGCTCAGCTGGAGCTGAAAGCAGCGTGTTGGGTGTCCTGAAACACAACATGAGAACACCTTGCCCAGTAGCGTGGAAGTGGGTAATGAAGCCCCAGCTGGTGGGACAGCTGATAGGAAGTGAACAGTCTGGGGAAGAAAAGATGATCTGCACCAAGCCATTTCTTGCCAGATAGGTCTCAGAGCAGTCCCATTGGTAAACCTGTGACCTCACTAAAACAAAGGCATTCTACATGGATTTTTATCTTCTTGAAAATATGAGGGGGAAAAAAAATCTATTATTTACGGTTCTTTGTGTGAGGGCAATCCTCACGTGGGAGGACTAGTGAGAGCCTAAGCAGCTGCCCCACAAGACTAAAAACAGGGTCTTCGCTGATGAACACAAAGATATGCCACACTACTATTTCAGAGTGGCAAGAATGACATTATTCATACATTTCTAAGATCAGAGTTGTCATATCATTTCAGTGTTTAAAAAAAAATCTCTAAAATCCAAATTTCCAATGGCAAAAAACAACTTGCTCCTCAGAGTGGTTTTGGTCCTATCAGAGATTAAGTTGCAATTGTGCACAAAAACGGCTGAAAATTCCTCTGTGATGAAATCACATAGGAACCTCGAACTAAACTGCTCACTGTAGCATTTGAAACGCTCAGGTTGCTGTAAAACAGTATAAACACACCGAAGGGAGAAGGCTTCACACCATACTGAAATGAAATTTGTTACACAGCAAACGTAATTCAGATCAACAAGGAGAATGGCAGCTTCCAAAAGAAAATCCAGGCAATCCCTTCCCCCACCACCATACCCATACAGATGTATGTCAAAGGGAAAATAACAGTTCATAACATCCAGTAAAAATATATTTAAAAACTCTACATGGCTGTAATGACATCTTGAAATTTTTCAAACAATAAAAAAATACTTCCAAGGAGTATACTCAATGAGCGAAGGCTACTATCAAACTCCCTGACAAAAAACCTTAAATTACCATGCCACTTTCCCATGCATGTTGAAAAGCAAAATGGAGATGAATATGAAACACCAATTCTAAGATCTATTTTTCAAAGTGTTGAAGCCATGCATGAAAGTGAAATATTTCTTAGTCTCCATAACTATAGATCCATTGCATTAATGCAGGACAACGACTAAAAGATAAACCAAGGCATTTAAAGGCTAAGGAAAGAGAGGTAAAAACCTGCAATCTGGTTTTCTCAAGGACAGCATAATAAATTATTTGTAGAAGAAACAAAATTATTCTGCATTGTAAGGCAACTAAAAAACTGCCCGTTAGACACTGAGGGATACCTAAGTGGGAAATTTCAAAAAGTAAAGCATCTAATTTATTTCTATTTTTAAAATGCCTCTTCCTCTTAGGAGCATGAAATAAGTTACGTGCACAATAACCCGAAAACCTCAAGAAGATGCAGAGACAGATGGAAATGTAAACAAGTTTGAAGGATCTCTGCCAAAAGTCTGTTCAAATCCACTGTCCGATCATTAAAGAATAAATACCACACAAACCCCTTTGTTTTGAATGAATTACAACTTGGAATTACTTGGCAAATATACAGTGCAGAATGCCATGGAAATAAATTTAAAAAAGAATCTAGTATACAGGGACATATTTGCAAGTCATCTCCTTCTGTGCAAAAACACAAAATAAGTCTTTAGGAGTCCGTTGACTGAGGGCATGGAAACAAACTTTTCACTTTTTGCTCCATGGCTCTGGTAGCAGTAGGTTAGAGGCACTGACAGCTGCAGATCCATGGAAAATTGGTCTGTCCTACACAGGTTACCTCAGAGCTGTCCTTGGGACCTGATTTTCTGTCCGAACAAGCAATGAGACTCCAGGGATGCTCGTGCATCCTGCAACGTGTCGACCCTGGGGCAGCTTGTACACCATGAGGCGGCAAGGGCTGCCCTCACAGCTGCATCTGAAGAGCTGCGTCTTCACAGTCTGTGTGATAAAGAGACCAACTTTAATTCTTTCCAGGACCTAGTCCCCTGGTAGTTTAGGTGGCTAATTTCCCTGTTGTGATTCACATCTCCATCACAGTGAAACACCTCTTTTAAGAAGAGAAAATAAGCTGAGTGTTTTTTCTGCTCACTCCACTCTCTCGTGAGAGTACGCATCTTAAAATGAGCGTTATTGTCAGGGAAGGTGCCCAGCGTGGAGATCATACTTCATAAAAAGAGGCAATAGATGTTTACAGAGTAGGGAACTGGACTTGCAATGAGACCATTAGTATTCAGCTCCCCCCTACTAGGCTCGTGGTCTCAGCAGTCCTTTTTGCGTGGTGGTGTCAGCAGCACCTACTGGGAACTGTCTGGCCAGACAGGAAAATGAACACATTGTTTTTAATTACGTGATTCATTGGCTAGTGAAATTATGTTTGATCAGCAAAGAAATTCTATGTTTTCTTTCTCTTATAGATTAGACTGACTAGATTCACATGTGTAAAACCCTTTTACTTTTAAAATACCAGACAACTGCAACAGTATTCTAGACACTCCCTATACACTTATTGTAGGAGCTATGGATGAATGATGTTTTGCTGCCCATAGGCACAGAAAAGGACTAGACTTTCCTCTTATCAATGCCCACATAGACTGGAAGTGATTCTATTTAAATCAGTGTGGACCTGTCATACACTGCAAACCCAGGGAGGAAAGGGAGCTGGCAGCAGGGATTCTGTAGGATGGTAGTAGTCAATTGTATTAGATATGCATGGAACAATAGCGCACAAAGCTTTGATTTTATATATACATATATATATATGCACACAGTACGTATAAGCAAGAAAACAGATTCTCTTACTCATCTGTTGGGGAGGTCTGATAAGGATGCAGTAGTATAGGTCTGTTTTTCTTTGTCTAGGTTCTTCTTATCTCATCCCAGTTGGTTTCCCTGCTTACCAATAAGCTTCCACTGCCAAATTAAGGAAATACTGGTGTGTTCTTTATGTAATTATATATGCTTTCTTTGTTTGACGAAAGATGTGACTGAGCCCAGCTGAAACGGCTCCTTTCCTCTGTTTCCCCATCAGCCTTTCCTTCAAGTGGGCAGTTTTCTGTGAAAAGCTGCTGCAATGGCAACGGTGCCTTTTTTTTTTTTTTTTTTTTAAACAAGGAGAGGTGGCATGTACACACACTTGTCCTTTGGCCATTGGCAGGGATGATCCAAATTCAAAGGGGTCTCTGGAGGAGAGGGCTGTGAAAGAGGGTGATTGGGGAAGAAGTAAGCAAGGTTCTTAAGAGACTCGACCTTAATTTCCAAGGGATATTCATTTTCCATGCAGGAAATAAGCTAAGAGATTTAGAAGGCTTGGTAAGCTCAGGTTTGCTACAGCTTCCTCCCCACACACATGTCCCAAGACCACCTGCTGAAGTGGCTTATACAAAAAGGTAGCACTCAGATGCCTTTCATAGTCCTGCCATGGTGCAAGGGAAAGTCAAATCAGATGTACAGTCTCCCACTGCTTCCTTGTCAACCACCTTCCCAGATCTCCTTCCTTTTCCCTTTGGAAAGTTTTTCCCTTTTCAATTACTATTTCTGGAAAACAAAACTTTCACAGACTTTGGGGTTTGTTTTGTGCGACATCTTTGCAGCTCATAATTGGGAGAAATGTTAAATCAGCTGTTCGCTTTGGTAATTGAAGTGAAACGCGCTGATTGGGGCCTGGGAGGTGTGGAGTCCCCCAGGTGAGACTAACAAACAAACTTAGTGTGAGAAGCCCAAGCCGGGAAAAAGCACCGAGAGCAATCAAGGAACCTGACTGGGAGCGGAGAGAAAGGCTCAGCAGGGGATTTGGAGAACCCAGCACAGGGACACTGTTGTGCTTGGCACCACATAAAGCACAACGCTGAGCCAAATGTTGTTCCCCCCCTCCCTCTAACTGCAAACAAAGATATAGTCACACCCATTAGTTTTGCTGCAGAGTGGGGGCGAGTGAACTTTTAACGGTTTGGAGGTCATTTCCCTACATGGTCCAGGTGATCAGCTGAGTCCCTTGGGCCTACAAGATCAACCTTAAATCTCATGAAAACAAGCTTAATTATGAGATGGGGAGTGTTTTTACACCCCCTTCCCAGACAGGGCAGAATGGTTTGAAAAGGCAATTACAATTTGACAAATTCATAAAACTGAACTTTTCAAAACCAAGAAAGGCTTTGCTTCATTTTCACTTGCAGATGAGACCTTGTAACGTTTCTTATTTCATCAGATGTGTTGGACAGCCATACACACAGATAAGCATTGTCTTTGCTCAGCCTTACAAGCACTCATTTGGGACAGCAACGTTATTGCACTTGGTATAAGTGTCCATGCATTAAGGAAAATTGATTTGCAGCATTTCCTTCTGTATGTTCAGTAAGTACAATCTACTGTCTGTCTCACCTTGCTCTCAGCCACCCAGTCTCATGGGAATTAACAAAAATATTAAGATGAGAAGAGCCTCTTATTTGTTATCCAGGAGACAATCCTGAGTACCAAGAGAAACAAATATACCTAAGAGCAAGATTTCATAATTCTTAAGGCTATTTATTCATTCTGCTTGGAATAGTTATCAACAGTGCCCTTGCTTTCATATGCCTTTTTCTGAGTAATATTTGCGAACAAGGAATCTATAGCACACTTGTGCTTTCACCCAGATCACTGCTACACTGGCCTGTCTGCCCAGCTACACATACCTTACCCAAATAATCAAAGCCTCCTTACACCACAGCCTGCTGAACTCCCCTGATCTGCTCTTTACCAAGCTGCACTGCTGAATATAACATCTGCATGTTATGACCTTACCTTATTGACTGGCGCTTCAGCCATGTGCATGCAGATGCTTCCACCGTTTTTTAAGCCTTCCAAAATCACATGACCCTACCATTAAAATCCACTGGAGCCTGTAGCTGCACAGGAATTATGTATTTAGGGAATACTTTCATGACCTAGCAGGGGAGAGACTATGCAAAATTACCCTGAATCTCAAGGCAGCACAGATCTCACAGACACCAGCATGCTAAAGTGGGAGTTGCTCCTTCATTCACTTTAAAAAGCGTCTCCAATAAAGTCTCATGAGACCATTGTTTCCTGGCTTTTAATTGATGCATCCCTGGGACTGATGTGGAATAAAGAGCACTTCCACCTGCAGCATGAGTCAGGGAGTCCAGCTATTTATTCAGTGCAGCTGGGCACAGTGTTGCACATCACTTATAAAGCCCTGAAACATATACTTGGTTAAGTCCATCTTTTACAGTGTATATCATCAACACAGGGAACTTTCCCACCCCCTCCCCAGCCACATCCCCAGAACTCGGTGAGTAACTAGCCTCAGCAAGGCAATCTCCTCTGGCTTGCCCAAGGAGAGCTCTTCTCTCGCCTAACGCTGCAGGCTCAGAGGCAAGACTTGACCAAGGAACACTCTCCCCCTTCGTTCTCAAATCATGCAGTCATGCCTAGAAATCCTGGGTATCAAGAGAAACTCTTAGGCTGCAAAGCCGGAGAGCTTCTCCACCTGGCGAATTTGATTTTTAAGCTAATGCCAGAAGCCTGTTCCCCGTCAGGGAGGTGACATTGTGAATCCCATTAACTGCTCATCTCTCCTGGCTATCTGCAGGTACTATCAATACACCTTCCACCACCTCTCTTGGGAGAACTGAGACACTTGGCAATTAATTTGCAGGATCTCAAGCAGAAAATTCTCTCTCTGTAGAATGAGCAAATTCTGACTGGTCTCCATTTTAAGACAGATACTACAGAAATGGCTGCTATCCCCATGAAATTCGGAGCAGGCATTCTCCGCTCCCATTTATCTCCTCTTACTCCCTCTGGGATTTATGTAGGCAACAAAGGGCAGTGCTGCTGTACACAAAAATCACAACCTAACCATGGCCAAAACTGCACCCAAAACTGGACAGGTCTTATGAAGCCCTCTGACTATTGCTGTCTGCATCTGTGTGAAAATGCTGGTTCCAGCCAGTTCTTTGGAGCAGGCTCAGATAACTGGATACACAGAAAACATTTTCTTTTTCCTCTTAATTTTCACCAGGGGAAGCAACACCTTTAACACATAATCTGCAGCCAGGAGTTGCACATTGTAGATGAGAGACAGAAATTCTATTTTCTTCATGCAAAACAAGCCAAGAAGTGAATACGTTTTATTGATTATTTTGATTGTGGACCTTGGGAATACAATATGTTCCAAATGACATCTGCCATTTAAAACTTTAGTGACGTGATAATTAAATATGTCATCTAATTTTTAATTTACAGCTATCAATTTTTTTCCAGAACTACTAAACACTGCTCCAAAATACATAGGTCCCTCCTAAGAATATAAAGTATATCATATTAAAGTTCTTTATACACACTTGGAATTTCCTCGTGAAATCAAAATCTGTTGCTATGAATACTCGTGTTCAAGACAAGTAACTATGCCTCTTACTATGCAAATCAAGAAAAAAACCTAGCTCTAACTGGAAAAAGGGGTTTCTTGGAACAGCTTCACCATGCACAAATGTACAGGAATCTCAAAAAAATGATAATAAAATTGCAGTATAAAAATTAAATTAATGTATACAAAACAAAATGTTACATGCTATACTTTATATGTAATTTTTATTTTAATTTAAAAATGTAGCTTTCTGTGAATACTGTGATCTCCTTTGGATTATTATAAATCTGATAAGAGGAATTTTCTTTGACTGTGATGATTTCATAAATTGATCAGGTATGTGAATAATAAGGACAAGTTCAGCCACATTACTGCAAAGCTGGTGATACCAATTCATTTTCCCCACTTCCAGGTGAGTTAGTCTGCAGTAGCTCAGCAACTTCAGACTGACATTCTTAAAGAAATGATAGACATTCTTCTTTCTTTAGTTTTTTTAAGTTCCCATAGAAGCAGTTAATTCATAGTCAGGGCTTAAGTAGTAAATTTATTTTCTCTCACTTAACATTAAAGTAACATTAATTATTTAACGTTAGTTAAAGTAACATTAATTATTTTAACAAAGGGAACTGTGTTCTTCCAAGTTCCCACTCAATTAAAGCTCAGCTCATACTTTGAGCAAACAGAACCTAACACAAAAAAGAGAAAAAAGAACCAAACCCCAGAATCCCTGGAAGTATTTTCCTGTCTGGGAATGTCTTGAAAAAAATCTGCTTGTGTATCCATTTTAGATATTGATATAGGCTCCAACAGCATAGTCTCTGAATATCTCTCTGTATTTAATGTATTTATCCACACAGCCTCTCTGTGAAGTAGATAAATGCCATTATCCTATGAGTCAGAGGAACAAAGTACAATGTTTGTCTGCCCTAATTCGAGTAGCTAAAGTTAGATGTCACCCCAGGCTCATGCACTGAATAACTCTCTGGAAGCATCACCTTCTCTCCCTTCACTGCCAGAGAAATGCAAAGTCATCTGCTCAAACTTAGACGTCTTAATATTAAATCAAAATTGGATGAGACATATCCTAGACTAAGTGATTTACCTAAAGTGCAATACTAGGAAGAAGATCTCTTTCAAGCCCAACTAACCACTAGACTATTCTCTCTCTTCCCCATTTCAAGATGGGAGCAACAACCATTGTTTCAATTGATACCTATAAGTTTATATTTTTCATGCTCCAGCACTGCTGTCTAGTTATCAAGATAATGATTTCCTCATATGGAAAAATTACAGAGAATTTCATAACAAAACAACTCTTTATACTGCATTTGGGAGGAGTTCTTCTATTTTTGTTTGCTATTATCACTTAGAATGTTTCTGATACAGAATTTACAGGATGTTTCAAAATCAGAGATTTTATTATCAGTTAGGTTTGGTGATCTTCATAAATCCATCCTTTCCATAGAATCTTTAGGGCTGAATCCCAGGAGCTTCACTACATCCAGAGTACTATAACGTTCCAGTTTTATAAGCAAGTTATAAGAGATTACAAGAGACTTAAATGATCAAGGGTAGGTACTACATATATAAGCATCAAGCGCTACACATGTTTATGAAGTTTAAAAGTTACAAACAGCCATGAGTACTTAAACAAAATCAAAAGTTGGAGGTAGGAATAAATAACCTTTCTGGAGGTATGCTATAAAATTGGTTAGCCACTTGGTAAAAATAGCCATTAATCTTTTATAATCTGTTCATAAAAAGAGCTTCATTGCAAAGTCTGACCTTAAAAATCTATAAGGATTTAAAGATCACATCAAAAATATCCTCTAGCTACTTTTTATTGAGAATACAGTACATGATGCCCCTGTCCTAAAAGATGCATCTTTCTGGAAGTTATCCTTAGCTTTGCTTTTGGGAGTGAGGGAGGTGAGAGGGGTTAAGATGTTACTGCTCAGTCACCCTCAGTCACTGGTCATGAACCACTTGTCCTCGACCAAGCCTGACCCAACTAAACCCAGCAAACCTTTGTGAATATATTTGACAACACACACCAAAAAGGCTGTATTTAACTCCAAGAGCAGACACTTCCCATGTTACAAATGAGGAAAATATGTTCGGTAAAGAGATTCCTTAACCAGGCACAAGTTACTTTGGACGGACTCAAGGTTACAGAAATCCTAAAGTACATTTGCACTTTGGATAATGCCCAGCCTCTTCCATGAAACGCGGATTTGCTCTCTTCTCAAACTGGATAGAGTAACCCCTGCTCGCTTTCTAGTTTACTAGTCAATGTTGGCTCCTCGCCAGCAGCTTTTAAATATATATTCTAAAAATGGCTCTATAAACACTGATTTTAGAAGGTTTCATGAATCCAGTACAGCTACAACCATAAGGGATACCTTCCCTGATTTTCTCTCTTTTCATCACCGTTTTCATCTCTTACTTTCAGACTGCAAGACAAACCAAAAATAACAGCTTTGTTAACAAAAATTACTCAAGTTTGGCAAAATTTCTACTCTTGTAGGATTACACCTTCGGAACATAGGTGCTAAAGTTTTATTGCACAGAGTTTGCAATTTTTTTCAAAACTGTAACAAGAGAGAAAAATTGCTCCTACTTTATTATTTATAGCATAAAATGGATCTGAGCTGGGGTTTTCATGTTGGGAAGATGCTTGATAGTTTTTACAATAGAATCTTGAATGCTTTATACAATTTTTCATATGACAGTTGAAGTAAAAAATTGACTCTGATCATACAACTTCCTATTTAAACATACAGTTTTTTGCAGACATTTATTTCTATTTCTTATGAGTCTCCTGGTATGTTGTTATAAGCTGGGGAAAATATGAGCTGGAGATATTAGTGGATTTTTTCTCATTTTCTTATATTAAAAGAAGTGAAGAGAAAACGAACTAAGTGCAAACTTGGTGCAATTGTAATGAATTTACATCAAAACTGACAGTAAAAATAAATAAAATGCAATACTTCTACTCTGATGAGCTACTCTGCTCATCTGGGATAAAACGGTCTTCTAGGTCCTCTTGGACATTTCTTTTTTGTAAATTCCTCTGTCAGGCTATTTGTTAAACTTTTCATCAGTAACTGTTAAGGTAAAAAACCTAACATGTTATCTGATACGCAAGTGGGAACACACTCTAAACAAGATCCAAGCTTTTAAAATCTTCCTTGGGTAGTTTCCAAATCTGGAAATGAATCATGGAGCCTTTTATTTTCCTTAGTTTAAAGGCCCATTTAGAATAAATCAATCTTCATTTCAAGTGACAAATAGCCTTCTAAAATAATTTTGATTAAAAGGGCCATCGTGCCTACCGTAATGCGCCATACTGGTTGTGTCTGATAAAGTCTCCCACTGAAATGTGGATTCTAATATGTAGAGATCATAGTTTGTTTAAATGTAATGGAAAACCCATTCAGGATTTGGCTCACATAAGAGGTACAATTCTTCCAGTGAGTTGTTAGAACGATTCTCCTCCCAGAAAATCTATCTTGTGTAGATTTCCCTGGAGAAAATGAGTGTCTCTAAATACATTTGTGTACAACACCAAGAAATATATTCTTGGTTGTCCAAAAAACAAGAGGGGGAAAAACATTAGCAAAGCAAAAAGATGAGAGCAAGTAAACCCTGTATGAATTAATGCACTGTAACAAAGTGTTGTGCATGCAGTATAATAATCAGCATCTGCGCAATAGATAAATCAGTTCCCATCCAATCACAGCAGCACCGAGAGATGTAAGCTCTTGAGACCAAATTACAACAGCTTCGTGACTTACTGCCTGGCAGCTCAGCAACCAAACTCAAGCTTTCATTTGATAGAGCCTTCCCCAACGATGAGCAGAAACATGGTGGTTGAAACTTCTTTCTAACTACATTAGCTTAAACCTATTTTACTGAGGTTTGATGCAACCCACTTCATCTCCCAGTTCAGCCAGGCTCACACAGGGGCAATTATGGCTCATCTGACAGGCAGTAATGTTGCTGTTATTTAAACTCCTACGATTGCATGGTAGTCTAGCCTTCAGTCAAAGCTTAATTCTTTTCTAAAATAGATTATTTTTATTTTATCTGGTCTTAAATCGTCCTGACAAAACATGTCTGCTTTTCTTTTTTTAAGCAACACATCATATTAGAGTTTTAATAACAATATTACTGCATAGCATAAATAGGAAATCAAGCATATTGTTGAAATACATTTGTATATAAATCATTTAAAACTATAATATATATTTATGGTCTTTAACTCTCTGTATTCTAGCTCTTCGACACATATCCAGCTCAGCACCACATTTAACATCTGTCACTTATGGTTTATTCCCCCTCTGCCATTCTCTCTAGGGGGAGAGCAGGGAGTGCAGCAAAATCCTCAGCTTTGTCAGAGGCTTTTGTCTCATTCCGGTTTTAAATGCGTGTGCTGCTCCCAGCAGGTGTCAGGGCCGAGAGGTCAAAGAAGCGCTCCTTACCCCGAGGGCAGGTGATGGGGTGCGCGCTGCTCCTGCGGGAATTCATTCCCCGAGACCCAGCCTGGCACCTGGGAAACCCTCCGTCCTCTGCACAAGTGAAGTTTGTGAACTGAAGGTATGAACTTGCATGTAAAAAGAAAGCTGGCTCAAAATGCAAAAACACACCATAGCCATTCAAGAAAGCTTTCTGCTGTGAAGGCCTAGTTAATATGCAATGACTGAATGTGCTAACACACTTGAAACTGAAACAGTTTCGCAGAGCTGCTTTAGTTGTCATGGTCAGAAACGACATTTTGGCGATGGGGAGGTATGAAGCCACTCTGTTACTCCACCAGTTCCTCCAGAAAAACAGTAGGAAATTTGAGTTAATGAAGAAAAGAGAACTCCAACTAAAACACCCTCTGCCACCATCAGGATGAGTTAATTTTGGCAAGCTGACATCACTGATTGTTTCACCAGGACCCAGCACTTATGCCCAGAAATTTAACTTTCAGATTCCCAGCTGGAATGAGGACAGATTTTACTGTTGTCACCCAAGGACTGCAAAGAAGGATCCTATGACAAGAACTGAAAATTTAAAATTTATTTTAAAAGTATATCTGATATAGCACCAGGCCTTGCTGCTATCCAATTTATAGTGAGAAGACTGCAAAACTTTAAATTAGATCAAACTTTAGCTCCAAATTAAAACAAAAGCATTCAAGGGTTTTAACACATACCAGCAAGACACACAATGTTGCGTCTGCTTTCACACTAGCTACTTGAAAGCTAAATTGATATTAAAAAGCATGAATGTTAAATAAGTGGATTTCTTTTTAATCAAGAGTTGGTGTTGTCTTTGCTCATCACTTTGTGTTAGAGCGGCATGAAACTGTCAGTGCTTGTAGTCTCCATAGCCTACTGCCCCATGAAGCTGAGCTACTACTTTAGCTGTAAAAAAGTTTCCCTGACTGGAGTTTCTAAAATGACACAAAGAGACAAGAGAAAGGCTTGACAAATCCCTTCTGAATATAATGGCAAACCTCAAACAAATTACCTTTAAAAAATTTATTTACTGATGAAAATTCAACTTAGATGAAATATTTGCTTTTCCATGAGGTTTTGCTTTTACACAATTTAACAGCAAGGCTGATTGCTAAAAGGAAAGCTGGTGAGTTGGCACAAGCCACATAGTGAAATGGTGACTCTGCTTATAATAGAAACTGGAGCTCTGTTGACTCCCAGATGCCAAACACTCATCACTATACCATGCTGATGTCCTACTGGGGATTGTCCTTTTCTTTTTCCAGCCCAGAGAGTGGCTGTAGCATGTGGGGAGATGGGGTGATATATCTTGCTCTCTGTTCTGGGCTGCTGGACACAGCTCTGAAATGAGTCAGTAAGAAATGAAATGAAATAAAATGAAATCAATTGAAATGATATGATATGATATGAAATGAAAGGATATGAAATGAAATTTATAAAATAAAATAAAATAAAATAAAATAAAATATAAAATATATAAAATAAAGTGTTCAAGGGAGAGAGAGCCCTCAATTAATAGGAAAATTATTTCTTGTTGAGATATGCATGGAATCTACAGGCTGCTGGAGTGGTAGAAAGCCTTCCCTAAACCTAAAAAGCAAGAAGCTTACATTCTTGTTGTTTCATTTAAAATTCCCATTTTATAACAGTAAGACTAGAGAATACTCTACTGTGAACCTAGCTCTCAAAGGCGTTTCATCAAAGTAACAAGGTTACCTACTGGAAATGGAGTATCAAAGATATGGTGCTGTCATACAGGGCAGGGGCAAGGAGTACAAGGAACACATTGTTTCCAGCTTAACTGCACATAACAACCAAGAAGTTCTGTTATTATTTTTGGAGGGTTTTTTTCATGTGAAGGCAATTATGTGAGGAAATGAAGAAAAAAAAAAACTGCCCTTAAAATATCCTCTGCTAGTTATTGCTACACCTGTTCAAATGTATTTGTATTTTTTTCCTTTACCTATTTGGAGCTGAAACAGGCTGCAAATATTAGACATTATGTTTGGATAGTGCAACAGAGAATTGCTTGAATTAGTTAATGCAAACTATTTTACACTCTGTCCAAAGATGCAAAAAAACAAATGTAACTAACAGATGGGCAAAATAATAAATATTCCATTTTATTTTGACTTTTAATCACTTTCCCCATGTTGTATTAAAAAGAACATAGATAAACAGCCCCTTTTTAACATGAGCATGCTAAATATAAATGATTCCTTAAAACCACTATTGGCAAAAATAATAGGCTTACTTGAAATTGAGTTATTAGCTTAGTGAAGCTGGGGTAGAGGGATAGAGACTTTACTGAGAAGTCTGAGATTTTGTTTTCTTGAGTCTACAGCATAGACTATCCTGGTTAGGGAAGTGGTTAAAAATGAAAAAAGAAAAAAGTGAACTCTATAAAAAAAAGAAGCACAGACACAGCCTGGGAGATTTCTTTGGGACAACTTCCTTGCTAGCTGCTGCAGACTGAAGAGGTGGCAGTGCCATATCAGACCCGCGGTGGGGATGGGCTTTGGTGCAGCACTCGGCACAGGGCGAGCAGGAGCCCCCCGCGCCGCTGGGGGACTCCAGGACTCGGCCGCGCAGTCTCCCGTGGGCCAGCTCTTCCCTCAGCTTCTCGCTGGGCAAATGACATTTTGGGGGGCTTTTTGCTTCAGCCTGCTGTTTTAAAGGTGTGCTCCGTTCCTGTTCAAAGGCAAAAACAACTGCGGTAGCCGGCCGCTACCTGTAACGTGCCATCCCATAATTTCTCCGCCATTCAAGATCCGCACCAAGTTTGCCATAAAAGACAGTGCAAGACCCGTTCATCTTCTCTAACCTGGCGTTTTTTTCCCCCCTTCCAGTTTTCCTTCGGAGCGGTAGTTTATTCAGCACAGTGCTTGGGAGCCTTTGATGACATGCGGTAGGAAACGGCGGCACAAAGAGCGTAACCTCTGGCCATCCAAACTCCGCTTTTAACACAGAGCAACATTAGCTTTATCAAAAGATATATTGTTTTTACCTGCAGCCTAGAAGCTTTTTGTTTGCTTTTTGCCAGGCCATTCCTTATGTTTCTTTCATCAACTGCCTTTCAAGAGAGGAAAGAATATAGCTTTCTTCCTTCAGAAGCAAACTGCCCAGACAAATCCCCCTTGCCCTGGAAATCCCTATTTAGGGTCAAATTTCTTTCTTGGATGCTTGATTAGGACTCTCAGAAAAATCAGTGGGAGCTGCTTACAGCCCTTTAAAGTCTGGCCCTACGGAAGATAAGGAAATATAAAATTCCAATAGAAGAATCCACCTTTTCAGAAGAAATACTTTCAAAAATTTTAGCTAACATTAATCTTGTTTTTCATTCGCTTTGAAAAAAACAAGGCAGCACAATGAAGTATAATGACCTAATTGTTCTTTTAAACAAATAAACAGATAAACATTTTCTTGAGCCCTTAGGTTAAAAAAAAAACAATCTCACAGCACCAGCTGTATGGAGAATCAAAATATGGGGCATATTTTCTTTGGGAAAAATGTCGTAACCTTTCACCAGGATGAAATATGTACATAGATGTGCAGTTATCAATTTCAGAAATTCAAATACTTGAAATAAATAGCAAGATAGTCAAAGATGTTGTTGAAATGCAAATGAGTTTTTACATGCTATTAACATATCAGCCATTAACTGAGTGGAACTGTCACATATATTTAATGACATATAATCAACAGTTTTAAAAAATTAGTGTGCAATTAGGTCTCAAACGGTCAGGGAAATTAAGAGCTGTGCTACAGCTATGTCTTTGGGCCACTCAAACTATCTGCTCTTTACACATCAAATTAAATATGCAAAAATATAGCATGAGAAAAATAGGTTTTAATGTAGTTTTCAATATAAATTTGGCTATATGTCCATTAGAAAAAATATCAGTACAAAATACAAATTATCCACTTTACATTTGTGTTAGAGACAAAATGAGTTTAGAAGTTTGTTTATGAAAATAAGTGAAGAGCAAAGCCTAACCAGGAAGTTTTCAGTGGGCACAAGCCAGCTGAATTTATGAAGTGACATTTGGAAAATGAACAGGAAAAGTCAGCTTTCCCCTCATTTGTAAGGAAAGAATAATGACTGTATGCCGTTCTCAAGGCTGCTACGTTAAGATGTACACATGAAAAAATGAAAGAACCATAGCAGAGTGGTACCATGCACAAGAGAATGTCAAGCAACAGCAGCAAAAATGGAAAAAGCATCCTTGCAAGCTACCGAAAAATTAACAAGTGTAGACAGTCATCATTAATGTACAGTGATACGTAGCAGAAGATGTTTGAATGTTGGGAAAAACACATTTTTGAAAGAATTCGTGCCCAAAGTTTGCAGGGCATGTGTGAGGAAGTGTATGGGTGCAGTATAAGACACCCTAGCACTCTGCCCACTCGACTCTATGCCCTTAATTAGCCATGTCCTACACTTGGAGGGAGCTGCATCTTTTCAGGATGGTAGAAAAGCTAGAGATGGAACTAGAACCTATTTCACTGTTACTAATAAACCTAAACCAATATTTTAATTGCACGAAGAATCATGTGCCAGAGTGGGTTGCAGGTGAAAGAACTGGTTACACATTAGTAAATCACAGCTGGGAACCATCCCTTAAGTATGTGTCAGTGAAGTAAGAAAGGTGAGCTGTGTTACTTTTGCTGGTTTGGGTTTGGAAGACGCATGGTGGAAGTAAACACCTCCCAGTAAACAGCATTAGTGTTTTCAAAAATTAATATTTCCAAAAGTGAGAGATGATCTTCTCCTAATGCAAAAGTCTTTTGCATGCAGCACCAGGTCACTCCATTTTAGGCCTCTGTCCAACAGACTGAATCGCACCCGCAGGAGCGGACAGTTGCCTAGGGACCAGCCAACATGACGAGAGTGCACTAATTTGGGCACGTGGAGACAGTCCCAATCAGGGATCTCTCTGCTTGATACTTCAAAAGAGCTACTTTCCTGAATTACAGGCAGAACTTATTGAGAAGAAAAACTTAGACAGACCAATCTGAATAAGAACTGATTTCTTTTTGGACAAGTTAGGGAGGCGAGGAAAAAAATCTAACTATATCACACTCAGAACAGAGGACTGTTCAGTAGATGAGCACATCCCAGCTCATGGCAAAGTAGAGGCAGCATGCATCCTCTGTGTGTGTTTATCCATGAAAAAAGAACAAAGATACATTTAGAAAGTGATTAATATAAATGAGAAGCAACAAAAATGTAAAAAAGAGAGAAAAATCAATATGTTAATAGAAAAGCTGATGGGACCAAAAATAAAAAGAATTTTTAAATAGATATTATGAAAAACAGGAGATATTATTAGACAGAGGTGGTAAACTGTTGACAGTTATTTGGAAAAGGCAGACAATCAGCAAATACTTCAGTTCCATCTTTGGAAAGGAGCTGGATGCTATAGTTGTATCACACAAATATGTAAAATGCTCTGTAGCCCAGTAGCAACTAAGAGGATTTTAAATAAGATCTACCAGGTAAACATTTTAAAATTCAGTAGGCTTGCCTAAATTGCACTCAGGAGTCCTGAAAGAGTTGGTAGAGGAAATCTCTGGCCCATTAATGCTAATTTTTGGATCATTTCATAACATAAGAGAAATTCCATAAAACTAGAAGAAGAGTGCAATGTACCAAACGCTATATTTGCTCTTTCCCAAGAATGTGGAAGACAAAAAGGTAGAATTTTGGGGAAAAGACCTTTTGAGTCCTAAATTATTAAAATTACTGTCCTAGAGGAGTTGCTTGTACATGGGAATGAAGTAGAAGAGCAAATTTTCTGTGAAGGTGACAGTCTGGAAGGAGAGGTAGCATCAGGTAGGATCTGTGCTTTTTCTTAGGCATGGGAGGAAGCTATTATGGAAACTATAACATCTTTTGAGGAATCTCAAATTTCACATGAACATTTCCATCATTGCTCCAGAGCAGAGCACATGACAATGAAAACAGTGCTAAATCTGAATCTGTCAGCTTCTGTAAGATATTACAGAAATGAAGAATGCAAACTGGACTTTAATTGGTGGCAGATAAGCAGCAGTCAGGAGGTCAGGAAGCCAGGCAGAAAAGGATGCTGCTTGTCAAGGGGATACAAAAATTGGCAAGGAGGGAAAGTACATGCTGGTGATCAAATCAAGCAGGTGCAGGGAGGCAAAAGAAGCAATTTACTTCCTGTTTTATGTGATATGCCTTTGGGAGTAAATCTCTGTTTTGAGACAATTCCACCAATTTCCATTATTTAGATGTGTCAATAGAAGAGCAGGTATTAGATACCTTGAGACAAACCACTAGCAAATGATGGGCTGATGAAATGCTTATATTAATGGACCAGCCAGCATCTGGAAAAATACTTCATAACATGACCAGCTTTGCACTGGTTGCTCTAAAGAGTGTGTGAAACAGCTTCCACAAAAGTCCTCTATTTCTGCTAGCTATATGGAGAAAACTGGATTCACCCAGGTGCACTGGAGCAGCGACAAAGCCTGGAGGGTTGCCCATGAACGAGTGGTGACCCTACGGCCAAACACAGTGCCTCCCCCCGCCTCACACCTGAGCAGGACGACCCAGTGGATGGGACCCTAAGGCAGCTCCAAGGGGAGAACAGCAAATATCCTTGAAATTAGTATCTAAGACTGCATTGCCTACTTCTCTGCAATGCCCTCATAACTACTGTCGCCACCCATGGAACTATTACTTACTCAGGCACTGTAAAAACAAACTAGAGATAAGAGGGGGAAAAAAGCAGAGACTGGTAAAGCAAACAGCGCTTCTGTGTGACAAATATGCTTGGGGTCAAAGGCAAAGGGTTGGATTTCTTTCTGTTAGAATATTTACTGCAGAAACTACATCATTGCTTTTATCACTAGTTTTGGGTATGCACCTGCAGAGAAGATGAGTTCACTTCTTTTGCTATCCACCAGCATGGTCCTATTCATTTTCCTGTTAGAGGGTTACTTTTCTTGTGATTATAGCTGTGTCTAAATGTACTTTCTTTAAGCATGCAGAAGCAGAAAAATATCTTTCTATGAAATGAGGACAATTCTGAACTTATTTGAACTGTGCAATCCATTATAATGTAATAGGTGGCCTGATGCAGTGGCTTACTAGCTAGATTCCTCTACGGTCTGAAATTCTTGTAATGCTTACCCCTGTGAAACAGTTTCAGGCCCTGAAACACAGCAGTGGTGGACTTTTGATCATGTAGATTTTAACAGTCAGAATTCTAAGGGAGTAACATCTGCCATTTTTTTCTATATGGTCTTTTCTACAATGTGCTATTAAGAGAATTTTCAAGCATTTGACTTTAAGAATATACAGAAATTGCAAAACCCCACTGTGTATTCTGAATGTCCTTGTGCAAAGGCTCATACAAAATTAAGAGTGACAGTATTATAGCTTTTGAAGAGCAATTAAAGATGATTAGGCAAAATTCTGGATCTATTTATTTTAATGGAAAAATTCCCAGTGGAATTTCCAATGGTTTTCCCTACAGGACATTTACAATCTCTGTGTTTTTATCTCATCAGGTCTGACAGTTACAGCAAAATGAATAATTTTTTGTGAATTTCTAAATTCAGGTGATAGTGACCTAGCCAAGTTTGTGGACAGGAGACAGATGACATGATGTTGCATTAAGAAAAGCAACCAGACGTTATAAAAATGATGGGTTTTTTGCAATTGAAGTCTACAGTCTCGTGGCAGTGTTAGATCTGAGCTCTTTTCAGAAGATGAAGAAGCTGCAGACACCCCAAGTCTTGCCTGACTCACAACTCTGATGTTGACTCTCTGATACAGACCTAACCATCTTCCTACCCCATAATTATAGTGATAATGAGCAATGGCTGGGAATGAACATGGAGATCAACCAGAAACCTGAACTAGAAGATACCTAATGGCCTCTGATGGATTTCCAGTTGTTGGTCTTAATCTACTAAACAAAGGCTTCTAATGATACCAGACCATTCAAACTTCTGGGTGACCTGCACCTAACCTATCCTGTACCAGCTCATCCCATCTATGGCAAACTGTGGGTGCTGGGGGCTGAGAAATGTTTTAATTAGGTAGATTATGCTTT
The DNA here is from genome assembly GCF_003343035.1 of Apteryx rowi. NCBI lineage: Eukaryota > Metazoa > Chordata > Aves > Apterygiformes > Apterygidae > Apteryx > Apteryx rowi. The sequence goes on along the minus strand of NW_020450959.1, from coordinate 361,122 downwards.
GGTTACAAAAAATCCTTTGGCATTTATATGCATTTATATGGCATTCTTTTACCTGGAAATAAATTTCTGTAGCAATTTGAGGACCAGAAATACCACACAGATAACATTTAGATCTCCTAATGGTTTGTTTTCAAATTTGAAGATCTCTAGAATTCAAGCTAGATGAGAGAAGAAAAAAAAATGATAAAAATATAGCTAAAATCAACACTGGAGAGGCATAATACCTTAGGTTCATTTCATCTACATCTATGTCCTAATATTCAATATAACATAATATATCAATATATCATAATAGATCATAAAAGTGTTAAAAAACACATTTAGGACTGCATACAGAATTAATGTGAGAATCCTCTGTTCTAGGTGACCTTACCTCAAAAGAATGAAAAAAAAAAGAATCCCTTTGCAAGAATAAATCCCATTCATAAATGAAAATATATAGGATGATCTAAAATTATTTTAACTGCCAGCAATAAATCAGTTACAAAATAGGAGGTGGTTTATTTTTTATTTTTTTAATAAAAACAAGAAGGATCCTTTTAGTTGTTGATTAGCTGCATGCAGGAATTACAACGAATGGTAAGTATTCTAGTCATCCTTTCTAATTAAAATTTAAATTTAAAACTGGGTTCTAATGAAGAGGAGCTTAGTGCTAGTCTTGAGAGATCTTCTGTCAGTGGGCAAAGGAAAAAAGTGCACAAAGGCATTTACTTGGTGCATGCTGCACTGTAATATAAAAAGGAGAGCAAGTTGCCTTTCATTGGAAAAGAACCAATGCAGGCACAGTGGTTCTTGATGCTACTGCAAGCTAGTGAGGTAATCTTTCTGATTCTAGAAAAGGCGCAAACAGCAATAAGAAAGAGATGATTCCATAATTTTGTCCTTCCGAGCAAAACTGCATGAGTATCATTAGTTTTGGATTGTTTGACAGCTCCGCTCTGGCAGCCTCCCAGATTCCTGATAATAAACACAGTGAATGATAAGTCTGGACAGCTCTTCCTAGCTTTGCATCTGCTCAGACACCAGAGTCTGAAGGGTCAACATATGCTGAATGTCTACAAAGAGCACCAAGGGGAAGTGCAAAGCAGGCTCTTCTACACAATTCTAGTTTGGAAACATGAATATTTTTGTTTTTAAACTTTAAAATGATGTTTTAATGTGCTCCTAAATGCATTAAAAACAAAAATCCATCACACTCTTAAGCTAATAAACTGCACAATGCATTGGAAAATTCCCTATGCATCAAATGATAACCTGCTAAATGAATGAAAATGCTAAAGTCACAGCATCTTCCAGAAATAGCTAGGTTTCTCTAATGGTCTAAAATAAGATAATGGAAAATACAGCAAGCATACTGTATTTTTAAAGCCTGTTTCTGCATTACCTCAGAAGCAGAAGTTTAAATGAATGGTTATAACCTAATTTAATGTCAATACTTTCCACCAATGGTTGCCAGTATCTGTGATTTAAAAAAATAATAATAATAAAAAAAATTGAAGGAACAATAAAAGATCAACCAGATCACCACAGTCTATACAACAGTATAGGTTGTGCTGTATTTCCCTATATGCACATTTAATTATGCTTTGTGCAATCAGCAAGTGTAGTAAATTACCTTCTTAAATCCCATTTTGAATACTGAAAACAATAGAGCTCTCATTTGTTGCAGATCCCCCTTTGCTGCTTTTTGTTATTTGGTTGTCCTCCCCCCCCCCCAACCATGTAATAAATGCAGTATTAAAGCAGTCTCTCTCCCTAGCTGTGAGCTCTCTGTAGATGAAAGTTAACTCCTGTCTTTCAAACACCATGAGTGGCAGGTTGCATACCAGCGCGGGAGAGAGATCTCACAGTTAATCTATCACGAACAAAATACAATGTCTCCCCACAAACCTCCCTCTGTCACTGTGCTCAGAAGGTTGCAACAGCAATATTTCTCTGGCAACATTTACAGCAGAGAATGCAGAAACCATAAAAAAATCACAAGGACAGATTTGACATAGACAACCAGTTGAGTTTGATTAAAATGTACTAAAACTGCATTTTTTTTCATTTAACAGTAAGCTTCAGTCAATGTTGTTTAATGTCAGTACTGTTAATGAAGTTGTCAAGCTTGTCACTTTCGTTGAATACCAACTTTACTAAGAAACTGGTACTACAATTACCTCCAGCTCTATACGATTAAATTCATCAAAGCACACCAAGGCTCCAGATGATTGTGCCAGAACTTTGAAGAATTTCCCCGTGGCTTTGTAGTCTTGTCCATCAGAGCAGCTCAACACAATGCACTCCCAAAAGAAAGGAGCTTAAAAAGATCATTTCTGTCATTTAAAATATGTAGGATTTGGCAACATTCACTTTTACCACCTGTAATTCAGTCTCCTCCACTGCCATCCCCCATCCCTGGAATTTCCCCTCATTTATTCAGTGTAAGTCTGCAATAGAGAAGCAGCTCTTGCAGCTCTTAACTAACTAGAACTTTCACTGTAGCATGTGAAATGCATTTATACACAATTTTTAAAAGAAACCTCTAGCAGCAGGAGGATAAATGAGGAGGAGCAGTATTTTCATGTCCACACAACTCTCACATTTGAATATGTTGCTCACCATCACTCAGTGAAAAAGCAATTCTTTCAAAGCAATCACTTAACTTTCAGAAGAGAGATGCAAAACCCCTAAAACTGGGGAGCAGGTGAGGGAGGAATGAAATGTGCTTTCCAGTTAAAAAAAGTCAGTGGGAGAAAAGAGATTCCTGAATTCCTCTCTGTTACACATTTTCTCACTGACATATGGAAAACCACAGAATCACAGAATCGCTGAGGTTGGAAGGAACCTCTGGAGATCATCTAGTCCAACCCCCCTGCTCAAGCAGGGTCACCTAGAGCACATTGCACAGGATTGCGTCCAGGCGCGTTTTGAATATCTCCGGAGAAGGAGACTCCACCACCTCTCGGGGCAACCTGTTCCAGTGCTCTGTCACCCTCACAGTGAAAAAGTTTTTCCTCATGTTCAGATGGAAGCGTCTGCGTTTCAGTTTGTGCCCGTTGCCTCGCGTCCTGTCGCCTGGCACCACTGAAAAGAGTCTGGTCCCATCCTCTTGACACCCTCCCTTCAGATACTTGTACACATTGATAAGATCTCCTCTCAGCCTTCTCTTCTCCAGGCTAAACAGRCCMWGCTCTCTCAGTCTTTCCTCATAAGAGAGATGCTCCAGTCCCCTAATCATCTTTGTGGCCCTTCAGGTTGAGGCAAATGCTCTCACCACAAGGCACTTGTGTGAAAGCTAAGCTCCATCCCTGCCTCCTCCTTTCCCACTGGGCTGCCCTGTGGCCAGAAGAGGACAAAGTGTCCTGAGAGGAGTCCGATTCCAGCTGCACAGCCCGGACATTGGTACCTCTTTGGGCACACCGCATGCCACATATTTCCTGTTGTGAGGCTGCAGGCACATGCCAGCACTGAATATAGAAATGCCTCGTGGCTCCGTGGAGGTGCTGCAGGGCTCTATGAACACCAGACGACGGTTGGGTTCCTGCATAGGACCACTCTCCAGATCTTGCCTCTCTTCACTGTCTCCATTAGATGACTAGGTATGCTTGACTGAACCACCCTCCTGGAGCCAGGTGCCTGCTTTGTTGGTGCTGCAATGATGAAGTCAGGTATCAAAATCAGGAAGTCTGAATATCGCACCAAAGCCATGAACCATTATTACCTCCTGTCTCTCTGCTCTTGGAGATCCCAACCTCTTTGCCATACAGGTGACACCACTCTGTATGAGTGCTCCCTTGCCAAGGTTCCTGTTGGATTTTCATCAAAACGTACCGTCATGATGTACCCACTGTTCAAATCAGTATTGCCCTTGAGAGGCATCTGCATCCTAGCTGGGTGCCAGCAAGACTGGCCAGTGACTCATTGTGTCACCAGGAAAGAACACCTCCGCTCAAGTCATTGTTGTCCTCTCATGGGAAGGACCATAAAAATAAGGGACACACCAGGAATGTAGCAACCCAAGTGTTCCCTGAATTTCTCAAGTCATTAGTTTTGCTGTCCATTCTTTATACCATCTTCCTCCTGAAGACCAAGCAGGACAAAACACTGCCTTACAGATGTGATTTTGTGGGAATTTAAATACCTATGAAAACAAAGACATAAGACATGAAAAATCTAAAAATCAGCATGTTGATTTACACTGTGCTGGACATACACTTGTTCCATTGCTATAGCTGGGTGGAAGAGTGCAGAGGGGGGAAAGGTGAATGCCATACCACTGGTGTCAAAGCCAATTTGATAACACATAGTTTAGTCTACAGTAAAGCACAATGCTTGCTTGGGCTACATATCCTTTCCAGAGTAAGATTCTCAAATATATCCACAGGAAAGGGATATTACAAGGAAAGGAAAGTTCTGAGTCTACACTGTAAGCTCAAGACCACGTTGTGGTCTCCAGATGGCTAATTTTAAGCTCTTCTACAAGTAACCACATCTATTTGACTTGGTAAATGGATCACAAAGAGACAAAATTCTGTGCACATCCAACGCAGCTGGAGAGAAGTTATTTCTCCTGGCTTCCTACCTGCTGCATCTCCCTGCCTGGCCTGTGCTTATAAATAAAATACATTTAAAACACTCATGCTTATACTTAAACATGAATGAAATAGATATAGACTTTGATAGACAGTTCACCCATGGAATCATCAGGATCCAACTCATACATGGGCACAAAGCACCAAGTGGTGTCTCCCCTGCCATTCTTAGAAACCTCAGCTACTAAGTAAAAAGAAATATAGGAAACATAGAAACAGCCCAAACAGGTCACACCAGTAGCCCCTCTAATCCACCAGAGGTCAATCTTTGCACATGAGCCAGTAAAGCCTACTTTAGCAGAATTTATTTAGGACTGAGAAGAATGGGGGACAAAACAAGCAAGCCACCATGGATAGGTATCAACAGGAATGATCTGGTCAAGCCTTAACATTTTCTGGGAATGGACCTATTCAAAATAGGATCAGAGATGAGACAAGGAAGAGGAAAATGAATCAAATTCAACAATTATCTTAGACATCTGCATACCAGCACACGAGGCATGGGGAATAAACAGAAGAAGCTTGAAGCCTTAATACATTATCAAAATTATTACTTATTTGGTCTAAGAGATTCAATGCAATCACTTTCTCAGAACTGTCTTATGAAGGAATGTGGAACCTACTTGAGAAGGACAGACAGAGAGAAAAGGAAGGACCTGATGTTTCATATATTAAGGACACATTCATTTGCTCTGAGATCCCAGAATATAGAGGACTTTTGAGCAGCTGAAGGACTCTTAAGAAATGATTAAAGGGAAGTGTGGTGGGGATCTATTACAGTTAACTAAAACAGGATGATCTAAGGGAAGAGGCTTTTATGAGCAATAAGCAGAATCATTTAAATGACAGGACTTGGTGCCAATCAAGCATTTCCACTACACAGGCAACCAATGGAAATTAGGTATACCAGGACACAGAATCCCATTCTCTTTCAGACATTCTGGTGATGTCTACTTGATACAGATGACAGAGAAACAGCCAGAGACAAAGTATTTCTAGATTTGATTTTAACTAATGTTATGAATCACTTGAATATCTGAATATAGAAAACAGCTTGAGTGAGCATCATCACAGCAGGAGCACAGCAAAATACAAACCAGTGGACTTCAAGATATTGATAATCTCAAAAAAATTGACTGGTCAGCTCTCCAAAAAGTAAGCTGAAGGGGAAAAAGAGTTCAGGAGAGACAGCAGTTCCTTACCATAACTGTACTGTAAGGGGAAAGTAACAGAGAGAGTTCAGTAAATCATAAGATTTTCACTTACCAGAAACACTTGAAAACAGTACGGGAGGTGAAAATGATGTCATCTTAAAAAAGGGCTTACAGGAGTAGCACAAGACCATAGGGACAGAGTCACAAAAGCATGAAATGACATACAACCAGGAGGTGATACAGTACATAACTAGAAACCATTCTTTAAGTACATTAGTAGTGAGAAGAAACGAAGGAAAATGTTGGAACACAACTCGCAAAGGAAAAATTATCAACAGATACCGATGAGAAGACCAAAGTGCATGCTGGTTTTTTTGCATCTATCTTTATTAGAGAGGCCAACTGTATGGTGGCCAACAATACCAATGACAATGGGGTAATTTCTCAGGTTCATGTGGTGAAATGAGAAGTTAAAAATTAATTAGCTTAATTATGGTGTTTAAAGAGCTGTCTGAAGTAACCTCAGAATCATTAGACATTATCTTTGAAGACTCATGGATGACAAGTAAGGTATTAGAAAACTGGGAAGGGCCAACAGAAAGCTAATATTTATATAGGAAGAGCCAGAGAATTAGCAGCCTAATTTCAAATCCCCCAAAAGCACTGGAACAAGTAGCTAAACTAACTGTTCATAAGCCCTGAAAAGAAAATAAGATGAGTAACAATCATTGTTGATTTGTCAAGAGCAATCACACCAGACTAATCTAATTTCTTTCTATGATAGGAGAAAGACTCTAGTGGATATGGAAGTTACAGAAAATGTCACATACCCTTGCTTAAGAAAGACTTTTGACACTAGCTCATAAGAAATCCAGGGAAAACAGTTTTAAGGAAAATTGTAGAAGGGTGGATATAACTATTGGAAAAACATATTTGAAATGTAGCTATCACTCCTTCGTTATCAAATGGAGGACTATATCAAGCAGGGTTCTGCAGTGCATTGTACTGAGTCTGCCCTTCCCTGATATTTCCATCAGCAACCTGGATGACAGAGCAGCATCTGAAAACTTAAAAAAGCATACAGCCTCACTAATGTGAGCAACCAATGCCATGCCATTGCAAGAAAGCAAAATGCTAGCCTGGGAGGTCAAATAAAGTATGCTCACAAAGTAATCCTCCAGCACTGAAGGATCTCCAGCTAGAGTACTAAGTCGAGTTTTGAGCAATATTCTTCAAGAAATCCAGGTATCACTTGGAGACCATCAGGAAAGAGCAATGACCTACAATAAAAGACTGAACAAACTGGGTCCTTTCAGGAGACTGAAAGAAAACAAAATAGCAAGTGCCAGAAAAGGCTTCTGCAAAAAACCGAAGAGAATAATCTGTTTTTCCTGACCATGACGGATGAACAGGCTGCGCAATGTCCATTCTTTGGTCTTAAAGGTAGATCAATGTATATGAGGAGACATCGGGCTAGCTGATCCTGCTCTGTTGAAGAGATGGACGAGGATGATCTTGAATTTTTCTCAGCATATCTTTTCATATGATTCTAAAATCAGAGAAAGGTGCAATGCAATAATCTCTGACAAAAGAAGTTTCTATCTAACCTTGTCACTTAGGTGAAAGTAGGAGGAACAGTGCAGTGCCATATAAACATATCCAATCTTTCTACAAATATGGTAATCTCAAGTGCCTGAAGTGACAGAGCGTTAATGCAATTCTGGGTTCTCGGCCCAACCTCTCGCTCAATCAGTTTGGCCATATCTGCACGGCAGTCCGCTGCGTGGTGGAGAATGGCTGCTGGCAATTGATTTGTGTACCACAACTTTTGTTTTTAAAATCTTAACTAATAAGAATTATTTAAAAAGAGTATCCTACTAGATGTAGAACTAGATGTTCTCGTTGTCCAAGTAGATGTTCAGTTCTAGTTTCAGCCCCTGGGATTTGGAAGTATCTTCTGGTGACTGGTTGTACTGGTTAAGTGTGCATCATGTGAGGGAAAAAAATACTCATTTTTTTAAATTGTTTTTTAGTATTACTTTGGTTTCTTGCATATGGTGTTAAGAGAAAGGGGATACAGGAGTGCTTAAACTACCTCTTCTGACAATGTCCCCTCCATATATAACATAGCCCTGGCATTTTTCAGCCTCGTCTCATTTCAAAATCTCTCTCTGTCACAAACTGTACCAGAAGCTTATCTTTTGAAGCCCTTCCTCATTTTTCTACATCTTTTCAAGACAGATTCACTTGAACTGAAAAACAGCATTGAATTGGAGGGAGAAGGGAATCTTTTCAAATCATGGCAGTAGCTGTTTTGGTTGGGTTGCTTTTTACAATCACTGCTTCACATTTGCATATTAAGCAGAGGTTTACAGTGACCTGTCCGCAGTGATATCCAGGTTTTTTTTCCTTAGTGATTGCAGCTAATTTAAAAGCAGCAATCCGCATGAATACTTCAGATTATTCTCTCTGAAGTCCATTACCTTGTCTTTATCAGCAGGGATTTCATTTGCCACTGTGCTGCCCGGTCCTTTCATTTTGGTCTGCCTGAAGTTCATGCTTTGCTCCATCAGGACCAAAGTAAGGATGCCAGTGGGGCATCGTGGGGAGACAAAACTCTCCCAAGACCAGGGACCTAATGCCAATTTCTTAACTCTAAGGAAAGACCAAGACATCACCTTGACTTCTCCCAGAGCAGAAGTGGGTTTATTTCCCTCTGCGTGTCTGACACATACACCCCTACTCCAACAGAGCCCCCTTTAAATATCTACAAAATTAGGCGAGTTACACCAAGTGAGGGAGCTAGCCCAGCATGTGTTACCAGCTACTCTACTCTGAGCATTTTTTCTCCCTCAACTGTCATTTCTTTTCACTGTATTTTCCGCTTTGTTCATTCCCTGGCTTCTTTCTCTTACTGTGCAAGAACAGAGATGTGGGTATTCTGCTTTGTCACTTTTTCTTCTGGGTCTCAATTAGTCTTTCTAACCTGTTCTCCTTCTCTGTCAGCACTCCCTCTTGCTCCTAACCTTTTGTTTTTCTTCTTCTCCTATCCACCCAAGACCGATTTAAATATAGCAAAGTCATTTGAATAGGGCTTGTGTCTCTCTGCAAGGACTGAAAGCAAGTGACTCTCCACTGGCACTGCATTTCTATACCATGCATGCTGCAGTTTTGATATCATGCATGCTGCAGAAGGCCATCATTGCTTAAATGAGGGGACCCTAAGTGACATAGCCAGAAAGAGGGCAAATATCTAGAGAGAGGGAGGAATACTGACTAGAGAGTTTTGTCGGGAGCAGAAGCAGCAGCCCCAACTATACACATGACAGGGATTCAAATGACTCCTTGGAAATGTCTCAGCCAAAAAAAGTATTTCATCCTGAGCACCACATGGCATATGAAACAGGCAATTCTACATTTTCGTCTATTAGGGTTTCTCATGACATCCTTTTCCCTGCAGTGTTTATGTGGTTCCATTTTCTGAACCAGCAATGTCTCCCTCAAACCTCTTTCAGCATATGCTTTGCCTCTCTCCCTCTCTCTCCCTCTCATGCTTTTCTCCCCATACTGTAGTCACTCCTCTGTCTTCTTAGCTTTTTTCCATTTACCTAAAGCCCCTAGTATCGTTACAGCTCTGGAAGATTGAAGAGCTGTGTCATTTTGCACTGCTTGCCAATTGATATCCTCTGAGATGTTAGCACTTTTCCTTTATTGAGCAAGCTGAAGTATGTCTGCCAGAAATTGGGAGAAGGAGTTGCTGTGCACAGGCATTCCTATGCTTCAGTAATATTTTTTAGCTCTTGCTTTCTGACCGCAGATCTGTGGCTCTCCATCAAGAACAACGGTGGAGCATCGTAGAGTGAGCCAGGAAGCTCCTTTCCTCAATAAACCAGCACGGGCCTGAATGGGTAAACAAGGATCTGCATTAGGGATTTCAGGAGGCAGCTTTCAACTCTTTGCACCTGTAGCTGGCCAATAGCATTTTGCTAAACTGATAGAAATAAATACATTTTTTAAAGTTAACACACACTTCACCGATGAGTTAAAATTAGCTAGAAATTAAAAACCAATCATGGGAAGTGTTACTATTATATACATCTATGTTGGGACGTGTTTCTTTTCATTTGCATGTATTTATATATCTAAGGGACATTCATAAGCAAATCTACCCTCTCCTACATGTTCCTTTTCTTAATGAAAATACACTGAATTTTTTTGCTTTAGAAGCACTGGACTTTTATCTACCAGATACAGGAATTTAGATCACTCCCTTATGTTGCACTTCTGTTTTATGATTTAAGAAGAAAATAAAAAGCTACCAACAAAAGCAATGTCAGTGCCATCTTAATGCATTACTATAAAAGCAAGCAAAGCTCCAGTCACATTGTTATACGTTCACAGCAAATACTAATAACTATTTGTATGCATAATAAAAATATATATGTTTAAAACTCTGTGTATAGAGCTATATAAAGATAAAAAATATCCCTCTGGGACTTAAACTGTTACTGTTTCAGTGAAATTCAGATCCTCTTTTCTCCACTAATTTAGCAGCACACAAAGTCGGAATCCTTCCAGTCCCACACTGTGCCTCAAAAATGCCTGTGTACACAGACTGCGTTTCTTTAATCAGTGTAACTTCACCCTGCAATTTTCTCTCCCCACCACTACGCCCTTGAGCAACAGCTTAATAAATAAATAAATAAAATCCGTTTAGCTACTCCTTGAGTTGAGTGCAGCCAGACCTCCTCTACAGGTTTTTAGGTAGATGAGCAACCGTGCTGACTCCAGTGACTCACATACTTGTAATTATGTGCACACAGGGAATCTACATCCTTAATTTGTTTTTTGCCTCCTGTGGTGTTTAAATCATGAGGCTTTTTTTTTTTTTTTCTAACCTGCTTGCTGTTCTAGTTGTGTCTTAGCAAGTTTCTCTTTTCCCTGTTCTAGCTGGTTTTTCAGGTTCTCCAACAAAGTGTAAGTGTAAGGCTCCCACCAGAGTCCTTAAAGAAGAAAGATTTCCAGGGTGAGTATACTATATTAATAAATGAAACCCAACCTTTTAAAAATTACACTGTCAGAAAAACCCGTTAGGCTGTAAAAGAGTTGAAGTAAACATTAGATTTTAATATCTACTGCTGCTTAGATTTTTCTGAACTGAAAATCCCCAGTGAGCACTTAAAACTTCATTACTACGCTGAAAGGTTGTGAAAGGCTATTTAAAGGTTTTCAATTTTGCTGAAGTCTAGAGGTTATTACAGCTTGAAAGAATACAAACCCTAATATTACATGGAATGAAAGGAATCAAATTTATGTTCTCATCTCCCCTGTAGTTTTATCCCGTTCTATTAGATTCAATGGAAAAAATTAGGGCAGACTGAAACTTTTACAAGACTGATGAAAAATAATATTTGGTCATTGTAGAAAACATTTCTGTCTATTACTCACACTCTAAAGGATATTCCTATCTCTCGGTCCCACAGTCACAAGTTATACTGTTATCAGCCTCCTGTTCAGAAACCCATGGGCTATGACCTGTGTCAGACTCATACCAAAATGTCCAGAATTACACAAGAAAAATGAGGATATCTGACCCCATCTCAGAACTAAGGTTATCTATAACTTGATATGCAGGCTTTCATTATAAATATTTTAAGCTATTTTCCTCCTTTACTCAATTTAGGAAGGAATATTGGGTGACTCAAATGTTATGGGCTATCTATCATCATAGCAGACAGCTATAATGGAAGTTGACCAAAGAATGTAGTGGAAATTATGAAAAAGAAGAAGAAATTTTATGCTTCTCTACTGAGCAGTCCATCAGACTACAGGTTTGGTCAGTCCCAAGTGCTAAAAGAAGAGAAGCATCTCTATGCTGCCCAACCACAGCCGGTGAAGAGCTCTTCATCTTCAAACTTACCGGGTCTAGAGATGTTGGTAATACATTTCTTTTCAGTTTGGTGCACTAGCCACCTCTCTTAAAATCTCACAGCTGGAAGGAATAGGGATGCAGTTATAGAGATTTCTCTCAACTGGTATCATCTCATCATAAAGTAGTCAAGAATACTTTGAGTTCTGCTTAGAATTGTTCTTGCCTGAATGTCTCCATGCCAGAATTTCTACCTTGAGCCAACATACTGCCATTTAGTTTAAGACAACAAACAGGATGGTAATTGCTTAAATGCTTATACCTGACTATAAGTATTTTGACCTCCAGTCTGGAGGATAAAAAGAACCCAAAACCACAAAACAATGCATTTAAAAAATACCCCTAACAAACCTGTGCATTTAAAGGATACCATTAATGAGACAGGCTCTGTATAAAAGGAAATACAGTTGTTATACCACCTTTTATTGGCCGAAGCGTATCACCTTCTTGGTTGATACGCTTCAGCCAATAAAAGGTGGTCCAATAAAAGCAGTCATGGTGCAGGGGAGGAGTGGAAAGCAAATAATAATCTTGGTGATCTTCTGCCTTCCTTGCTGCTTTGGGACAAGAAAGGAAGCAGATCAGCCCCCAAGACGTCTATGTGATACGCTGATTATCTCACTTGTCAAAGGGCCGCTCTTTGGTGTATGATGTGCCAGAGCTCAGCACTCTCTTTCTGTTCCTGTGTAGAGCCAGAGGAAAGTTCTCAGTAAGACCTGGACAGAAGATAAACACGCCCCCACCAACAACTTTATTCTGAATAGAGCTCTATATATTCATATTACACCTGTTACACTGCTCCTCACTCTCTTGGAGAAATTCAGTTCCAGACTTCAGTCCTTATTAAAAAGGGGAGTAGAGAGGTAAATTGGCGTTATTGGTGTTAAAATAATCCCAGTCTCCTGCAAATGTCTACCTTTGACTTCACTTCACCTTTTGCATCATCTATTAGCCCTTAAACTCCTTCAGAAATCACAGCTCTGAGATTTTCAACACAACACTTGCATGGTCTAGCAGGAAAGCACAAAGTGTGTTTTACAGACTCACAGGACAACATAGGCTGGAAGGGCTCTCCAGAGGCCATCTGGGTGAGCCTCCCACTCAAAGTGAGTCCAGCTAGATGAGGTTGTTCAGGAACTTGTCAACTGGAGTTTTGAATCCCCAGCATGGAGACACCACCGCCTCTCCAGGCCCAGGGCCCTATTTTCAGCTGGAGCCTCAGCGGTGAAGTCCAGGCTCCACTGTTCAGGCAGGGCCCACCCTGGATATCAAGGCAAAGCAGCAGCTTGGGAATGGAGAAAGTCCAGCCAGACGCTTCTATTAAACCTTGTCTTTCCTTACCACGGCCAAATTCAGACATGACACTGAGAAATATTCAGGAAAGCTAACAAAATTGCAAGGTTATTTGGTCCATAGAACCACTATGAGGTGCGAATAACATTTTGCATAATATGTCAGCTGAAGTTAACATATAGCATGATCCCCAAGATCTTCACCTTGGGAGTACCTTAGGGTTTAAAAAGTATTATTTTATATTTATATATAGGAGTATCTCCAGCTATAAAGACATGCAAAGACACACTACATTTCCAACAATTATTTCCTGTTTTGAAACCCAGAAGGCATGCAAATAGGCAGAACGCATGCTACTATCAACTGTGCTCAATGAGGTATAATGGTTTTAAGATGCAAATTGCTCTTCAACTTCAAATCTTAATTTCATTCTCTTGGGAGAAGTGTAACTTGCACTTAATATGGGGACAGCAACTTTTATTGGCTTTTTTTTTTTTTGAGTGCTGGAAGTGACATGAAAATCACTTATCAACACCTCATTTCAAAATATTCATCAGCATTTCAGAATCAATTCTAATACATCTTCCTCATCAATTCTAAGGTGGTCTACTAACTTCTTATTAAGTAAATAGGATGTCTATGCTTTGTTGGTAGGAGGGTTAATCTCCACATTTATGCTATAGAGCAAGTGTCAGAGCACAGATCCTGCTCTTTCCTTTGTGTTTGGCTACAGATGAGAGATAACAACGCATTAATTTCTTAAATATTGGCATATGTGCAATTTTTACCATTCCTATGATCAGAGTCTGTGCCAACACAGCATGGTTGTCACTGGCTACCTAACCAGGAGCCAGTGTTTCTTTAGCCAGGCACCATTCCAGATCTCTACTCTTTCCTTTAAAGCCCTAAGTAAGCGCAAACCAAGTTATGAGCTCGATGACCTCCAGCCCTCTGAAGAAGGTGTGTCTTGTGGGGACACTGTGGCTGGCAAACCCAGGCTTGAATCCAGTGGGGCTCAGCACTGTTCAGGCAAAAACAGATGAGTATGAAATGCGCCAGTGCACTCAGTGCAACTGAGACAAAACTAGAAGTTTTTAGGATGCCTCTCCAGCAGGGTCAGCTCTTTCAGTCTCCTCTGTCTATGAAACAAAAAGCTGTACCTCTGCTGACACCCTGTAATAAACATGTAATTATAAGTAAGGGACTTTAGTGTTTTGCACTCATACCTCCTGATTACACCGAGTTGAAAGATACACAGTTTCAGTTTTCCTTTTTTCTTATGGTGTTACTAAAATAGAGTCCCAAAATATTCATTTCAGAGTTAACAGGGGCTGAATGACTAATAGATGCAAAGTGTGTCTCAGCTTTAACCATGGACTTGCAACTGATATCTCCCTACCTTCCTCAGAGAAAAGTGGTATGTTTCTATAATACTTCAAAATATTTCTTCAAAGAGTTACAAAACTGGATGCTAACACACACACACACACACACACACAGAGAGAGAGAGAGAGAGAGAGAGAGAGGCATCACAATCAGCATTATTGGGCTAACTTTATAATACAAAAATCCATCTACATTAGCTTCATAAATACCCTTTACTGTGCAACCAGCAGTTTCTTCCCCCATTAAAGTGCTTTGGAAAGGGAACAGTGCTTTTAGTAAGTGTGGTGAGAGGTCTGAGAGTGCATCCAGGAGGAGACTGCAGCTTTGCTTTCGGTATGGAGTACACATTTCATTAACTCCGTGTACAAATTCTGTATACAGTATTATCTCACAGATTCCAAGGGGCAACTTGGAGGAGCGCAGCATTTAAAGAGTTAAGCGTATAATGATTACCCACTGAAGTTTCTAATGTTAATGTTTAAATGGAATCTAGTTGATTAATGAGGTCTTTCATTTGCAGTCCCTACAAAAATAATTTTTTTTTATCTCACTCGCACAGTCTACAGTACTTTCAAAGACACTGGCTGCTCATTATGAATAATCACACACTGTTCATGAAAGAAGAGTACACTGAAAATGACAAAATCCCCAAGTTATTAATGTGCAAATATTCAATGTAAAGTGAAAAGTATTTATAAAAAACACACTGAAATGTTGTAATGTCATTTGTATAATTTCATAGTGGAGAAAAAAAAAAGGATGTAGTTTTACTTTTTTTTTTATCATTTTTCTAATATTTCCTACACCCAGGATTAATTTTCAACTGAAATTTAAATGTTGTATTCAGACATCTACTGCTTTCAGGCTTAAAAAAATTTACAGAAAACAATTTGTTTTGAGAGAGTGAGAAAATAAACACTGAACAATTAGCCCATTAATGACGTTGCAAATCTTTTTCTTGAGAAACGTATTTATATCTGATTTTAAAACTAATCATCAGGTTTACATTAAAAAGAAATATTCTTCTGTCTTTCAATTCCTTTTCTGACATTCAAAGGTGTCCTTTCTCTATGGGAGTATATTGATACAGAATTATTGCAATAACCTCCTTTGCGAGCTTCTGTGTTTCAGGTATTAAAATAATAAAAAAGAGACAGAAAGCATGGGAATGTGACAACATTAAATTTAACACATTCAAGGAAAAATCCTTTCCACACAGTGAACAATTCACCTATAGAAGATTTAAAAAGCATTTTAGAAGCAAGGCTTCAAGATATGAGTCAACCTGCAGCTGTTGGAAGTAAGCAGGGAACTTATTAGGGCAAGATACCCCATACCTGCCTTTGGAAGAATTCTTACCCTTTCCACTGAATCAGCTGGTAATAATTCACTATATGAAATTAGATGCATAAATGTAGGCACCTGGATTTATGCTGTTTACATGCCCATCTATAGGATTTCTAAGGTTTCCACTGCCTTAGTACACAGCCCTCTAAATTATATCCCGTTTGTGAGGCCTTTGCTTAAGAGACAGAGTAGAGGTGCTAGGACTGCCAGCATGTCCTGTGGAGGCAAACCTAACGAAACAAGAACTGGCTTGGATTTATCATGGCTGATACAGTACTGGTTGCAGCCTTGAGAAAAAAGATTTGAAGCCCACAAAAATAATGAATTGCTTAATTTTCCTGTCATAGAGCTATTATTGGCATAACTCTGCTTGCCAGGGAATCAAATTTAATATTTGACAATATCTTTTGATATGCCTGGGCCTAGGCTCAGATATTTCCAGGTGAATTTTTTTACTCCCCAGATACAATAAGTACTCACACCTCATCCTGATGCAGATCTCCATCTTCCCACCATGCTTCTAAGTGCTACCAAAAGAAAAGAGAGGAAGGAAGGTCTGTGATTTGAAAATCATTTAAGTCTCTATAGGGTTCTGAAGGTCTTTGAAATGTGTTCTGAGTTTCATGTAACACCATTTCTTCAAAGCAATGAAAAGCTTAAATTAGTGTTGCTTGAGAACATTTCAAGACCAATTTTTCTGTAAATTAATTTCTTGTGCTATTTTCACTGCTTTTGGTTTGCAGTAATTTAATCAGAGCCTGTAATCTTCCATCAGTTATCGTGCCACCCTATAATGTTCCTTTACACTTGAATGGAGTCCCTGATCATGCTTCTAACCTATTGAGGAGACACATTTTAGGTGCTGCTGGTCCCAAACTTCACATTTCAATGTCTGAGAAGCTTAGAAATAATTGAAAGAGGTCAATGTCAACTTTAAATATTCTATTATTCTCATTATATGTATTGAGTATAACTAACCATCCCAGACTCATTTTAAGTCTTATATTCTATTGGTAGCTGCTTCATCTCTCAACAGAGATTGTTTTGAAAATATGGAAATCCCTTAGTTATGAATATATGAAACACCCTAAAAAAGATCCTGATTACACTGGGACAGATGCATAAAAAATTTGTTTCCAGCAGTAATTTTTGTTTCTTCTTTATGGCAATTTACAATGGGCTTTTGCCACAAATCCTAGTCAGAATCTATCAATCTTTCTGCCATAAAGTAAAGCAATGCTTTACTCCCTTTGTGTGACCCTGGTGCTGTAATATTTTTCTAATTAAGATCACTATGAAATTCATTTTTCCTCTACTTCCTCCTCCACATCCCACTCCCAATTTTATCTCAGAATAAGAAGGCTACTGTTTCTGCCTACTACCAACATAAATCAATTCACAGCAAATAGCTTAGTTAGTGTGATATCTATTAACTTGTCACCAGGGATAAAATTTATTTAAAACTTGAGAAGTGTTTTGCAATATAAAATGCTACCCAGTGCTGCAGTAAATAGTATGTGCTTCCCTAATAAAGCATTTTTCAGGCATCATTTTTAGAAATGCAGTCTACCTATACTGGAAGACTGAATGAAATTCACATACCATGAACATCTTTAGTGATGAGTGTCTCAAGAGTAACACTTACTTTTCTGGACAGCTTGCCTTGTATTATGTCAATAAGATTTTCCATTGTTTTACTGCCCCTTCCTTTTTTCTCTTTTTCCTGAGCAAGAAAGTAGATCACCTCTTTTGGATAACGACTTGAGGAATAGACAAAGCAGATGGATATTCCAGGTAATTTAGTGATAAAGATCAAGGCATGGAACTCAGCTAATTCCATTCTTCTTTTCTATATGTTCTATGATAATTTGATTTTAGTTGCACAAACATGAACACATTTGTTAACCAACTCTGACATGCCCAAAACTGTGTAAGAAATCTTCTCATATTTTCCAAGGAAAAACTCTTTTTGGAGGAAATCACCTCACTTGATAGGTGTGTAAAATAAAGAAGGATTAAAATATTCATTACAGCATTTGTTTGCCTAGTCACACCACAGGTATTTTTCTGTTTTCCACTGTTTATTAATATCTAATGAGAAAGAAGAAAGAAAAAGACACAGAAATCACAGGGAAAGAAAACAAATGACAATAAGCCAGTGTTTCAGCAGATTACATGCAAAAAGGAAAATAAGAATTCATCTCCAAAGACTTACATGAATCTTTTTAACGATAACAGCCATAAAGAAAATGCTTGGTATTGTATGTTAAAGTTCTCTTTAAAATTCCATTCATTTGTAAAGGAGAAAACATTGCTGTATTTTTCCAGTTCCATGTACCACCCTGTGTTAACTTCTCCTTGGAGATATGTTGGATAGGTCATTTAGCAATTTTGCATAAATTGGAATGTTTCAGATTTCCCTTATCTAAGTATGATTCATTTAGCCACTAAAATTGCTATTGAAACCCATTTTGCATCATTAGCTGGTATTACTAAATCGTTCAGCATGCTCAGAAAACACAACCATGGGAAAACATATGTTCATGTGAAGCACTTCTGATAAGCTGTTATAAAGAGAGTTCCAGTACATAAACCTATAACTTCTGTCTATAAAATGAAATATGCAACAAGTAGGCCAAATCTTGACTGTACCTCTGATATTAAAGCAGCAATTTGGGTTTATTTTGCCACACAGTGATTATGCCATCTGTGAATGACCCCTTTAAACCTCTCCACAGTCTCCTCTTTAAACTCCTCTGCAGTCATTTCTGTTTTAAACAATCCCAGTTCCCAGTCATCCCAACAATGGTTTAAACAATCCCAATCCCAGTGATGGCTGCCCTGGCTTCGGACTAAGGAGATCTCAGTTTGGTTGGCTTTTCTACACAGACTTCTGGCCTAACCTCCGGTCAGCATCCGCAACGCAGCTCTGAGGCAAGGCAACACTTCCCACAGCAGTGGGGAAACTGGACAAGGAGCCTGTCTGTGATTCTGGAGGATTACCCAATTAACAGAACTGCATCTATCATGGTTACAGCCCTTCCTTACTCATAATAGTCAAGCACCATCATAAAACATTTTTACAAGCAACCAGTTGCCGTAGGGTTATTGTTTTTGTATGAAAATCTACATCAACCATATTGATTCTTTGCTGGAAAAAGATACATGAGAGCCAAAGCTATGTGTATATGCTCCTTTGACTGTATGATCAAAGCTCTTTAAAATACAATTAGGGCTCCTTTCCAGAAATTCAGTTAGTGAACTGACATAATTTCTGTCATGCAGGTTTTTCCACATTAAATGAAAAGCCACAGCATTTCCATGATAATCCCTGGACCAGAGCTGTGGTCTGACATTTGGCAGCAGCTCTGCTCAGGCCAGCCACTGCCCCATCCAGCCATCCTCTCCAGTGGCTCACTGCTGCCATGAGTCATCTTGACATCATGTCCCGGCTGCTGCATTTCTGTCCATGAGGTTGGGTAGGCTGGAGAAGTTTGATCCAGTTCAATAAATAACCTGAGAAAGAAAAGAGAAAAAACAGGAGTGCTTATTTTCCATCCTGCTTCACTGCCTGTCTGAAAAAATAGCCAGCACAAGACTGTGAGATGATGAGAGAGAGACAAAATACGGGGCAAGAGCTAGCAGCAGCAGCAGCAGCAGCTACTGCTTATGCTGGTGGGGCCACCAAAAAGCCGTTCATCGTGCCATGCCCAGAACACCCTGCCTGTAGCCTATTTGATTTTCATCAGTCTCTCTCTAATTGAAGTTCTGTCTCTTTTCTTGCATTTATTAAGCAAGCAATTCCTCAGTGTATACAGGCTTAAGCTCCACTTACTGCTAATGCCGCTATTGTTCAATGCACAATGCTGGCCTCCAGCACCCTTTAAAGCAGGTCAGGGGAAAAGTCGTTCTTCCCTTTGGTCACCTGCATCAATTAGGCCATAACTGCCTGCAAACATTTCTTCACTGACTTTATCTACAAGCAAAAGAAACCTCTCACAAAACCCAGTTAAATATAGCGAAACCTCTGTTTGCCTTCTTCCCTGGGAGCTATCACAAGGACATTTGGAAATTAATCTGAATGATCATTAAGCATCTTGCTGGCACAGGGAAAAGATCAACCTTGCAGGCATGTAATGCGCACAGGTGTCAATGAGGTGCCCTTACAATGATAGCAGAGGGGAGGTGTCGAAGCCTTCAGGGACACAGTACTTTCCAAAGCCCTTTTCCTTGTGTTACGTGGGTCCTCCACAGCAGAGGGGAGCTGGCGGGGCTGAGTTTGTTCAGGGTCGCCAGAGAGGGACTGGTCCAGCAGGATCTTGCAAGACAAGTTGTGTGCACTAAGTACTGCTCTGCTAGGGAGCCAGCCATCAGGTTAGCCGTAACACTGGCACGTGGAGCTAATTTCAAGTAGCTGTAAGGAATGAGACAGCGCTCAGAAACAGGAGTGTCCTCACTGCCCAACTGGGGAGAGAGCAGGGCTGGAGGTGGGATACCTTGGGCCAGGAGCAACCTGCCAAAAGACTTCTGAGGGCTAAGACACCCCTTCCTGTGTCTTTCCAGTCCCTGCAGCACCAAGGCTGGGTTCAGCAGCGTGCACAAGCTCGCTGCTGATGAAAAGCGCTGCACTGTTTTACCTAATATATTAGTCATCAGAACAATCTTACTCTCCGAGTCCTGGGGAGGATAACTCCCAGACAAAGCAGCTTATGGTATGCACACCGTGCTCGCTCGAGACTATCGCCTTTCCGTTCATGCACACTAAAGGAGGAGAGGTTTTAAAAAATGCCAATAGACTAAGAAATGCCACCACTGTACAAACCTCCATAAAGCAAACTGGAAGATTTTTACCCTTTCTAACAGCACAGCAGACTCAGTATAGCTGCTTAGGTGCTATTTTTGTATCATACTGTTCAAAACCATTGCGTCTCACTGCAGGGAGGGGTGTTGGGCGAAAAGATGAAAGAGAAACAGTGATGCCATGTCTGAGTAGTCATTTAAAAGGCTCCATGAATTTAGTGTAGCTCCACAGAGGAAGGGAGTGCTGCTAGCTGACAGAATACTCTCTGCCATTAATTAAAGCCTGTTTACTTAGGGATGATATCTTGATGCAAAGAAGGAGAATTATTTTTAGAGAGATTTCACCTTTATTACCGCCAAATGAAATTAATGTTAGCTGAATGGCTCACTTGGAAACATAAAAAGCAAAAGCATCTTAGAGAGCCAGTTACAAGCATAAGGTCTGGAATCGCTCTCACAAGCAAGCAGCAGCTACTGGTCCTTGTGAAATGACTCCGTGATGCCTGCTCTCCCTCCCTTATTCCTGCTGTTGAATTTGCTGGCTTGTGATTCTCCAAAACAGCTCATTTTACTGCAGACAGAACCAGCACGATTAACCCACTGTCCAAGCTGACCAAAAGCTATGTATGCTCATGTCAGCATGACTACAACCCTAAACCTGCCCCCTTGGGTGAAATCATTATACAATATTTATTCTGAGCTGTTTGCCCAGTTTTAGAGTGTACATTTTGATGAGCTGAAGAAGCACCTTTCCGTGATGAAACCAGTCAGTTCAGGGACCGCTTTGATCTTTGCATGCCTTCCATCCAACAAAAGGATTTTGCAGACAGTAACCTTGAAAGAAGTAGGCTTTCAGCCATGAATAGAAAGGAGTAAATGTTACACATGTCAGTTGAGAAATTTATGCAGAATTTTCTGGGAGACTTTGTTTTAGCAGAAAGCAACTTTGGGGAAACCGAAATTTTTCTGCCATGTTTCAGTTTCCTACACACAAAATTCAAATGAAACAGATTGGCTTAGGTTGGATTGTCCCATGCAGAACTAATTTAGTTTGCTAAATAGAATTAAAATATCTTGTCTCAGGACAGTTCAACATTAGTCTTTCTTTGAGCTGCCACAGTGCGTCAAGGGAGTTACAGTTCATTCTCTTCGGGGAGACAGGTAACTGACAGACTGCGAGCCTCATGGTCCACACAGTTTTTAAATGAAACCTGGCAAAACAAGGCCAGTGTTTTGCTGAGTTTCACTTTGATAACCTTTGGTTAAGCCTGAAAATGCTATGAAAATTTGGATGAGAATTTAGGAATCCACCTGCCTAGAAAGCTAAGAAAATGTTTGGGCTGGGGGCTGCAAAGTGCACAAATAGATCATGCCTGACTCTGCCTGCACGTGGTGAACCTACCGGCTCTTGGAGAATGAGCGGCTTTTCATGTCTACACCGGGCTTTAGCTGTGCTCCCCAGGCAGGCAACAAGGGAGGGAGCCCACTTCTGTGGATAAGTTTGTAGAATCAGGACAGAAATGCCTAAACAATATCTCAGATTACTTCAGCTGGACTGAAAAAACAAATTCAAGGTCTGTTGCCTAGAATTTTACGTTGCAACCATTCTGTGCAGAAATCATCCCCCATGATTGCCAAAGGTGTGATTTTATTGCTCTAAAAGCTCTGTGAATTGTGTCCATTCAAGAATAAAGGTAGCAGCTCGCCCAAACATCTTTGCACAGCTGGAAACCATGTCATTGAATACTTTCCTCTCTCTTTTTTTTTTTTTTTCCCAGCACAGTTTCAAAATTGATCCCCTTTCTTTCAATAAGCTCAGGATTGTGAAGGGTTCAGCTGTAGATGTAATAACCAGTTTTCACCACTGAAAATGCAAGGGTGGAACAGTATGCGCTTAGAAGTAGAGTTTCAACATTTTATTTTCACAGAAAAGCTGTTTCTTTCTAGGACACTAATGAGGAGAAGCCTGTATAGGAGGAAGAAAAAAAAAAAAGATATACACAGGTGGCAAAGAAATTGCAGAATAACTGTAAGATTCCCTTTAGTGAAGGCATATTAATGCCGACCTGCTGTTACACCAGGTTGCTGGTTCAGCTGAGCCAGGTCGTTTCAATCACTCCTTCTGGATTCCTCTCTCCTGGGGAGAGAGTGGTAGGGCAATTTATGTGGGAAAGTCAGCTGCAACTGGGCACTGGGAGCTGCAAACTTCTAACTGATCTTTCGATTGATCTTTTATCATGGGGCTTTAAAAACACTTAGCATTTTTCAGGGTTTAAAATCCTCCAAAAATCTTTGGTTAATGGTGGTTTCATTTATTCCATTAATGATAACTTTGAATGTACACACACATGCCACACACACACAGACATATTGCTCACAAGATAAGGAGCTTAGAGATAAACAATTGTCTTCTTTACACTTCAGCTGTACCATAAGCAAAGACAAATACTAATTCAACAAATCCCCAAGCAGCAAAGTCAGTGGAGGACACTGATTTACACCAGCTGAGGACTGAAGCTGTAGTGCTCCATTTCTTTCATACCTGTGGGGGAATATTCCATATTTGTTTCCTAAGATTATTCCTGTAGGCTACTTAAATCATTAGAAATGAACTAATTATACAGAATGTTTTAAAGATACTTTATTTAACTAGTGATCCACTTCTAATTTAATCAATACCATAGAACAGGGCACATGTTACACAAGGTGGAATTAGGTATTTAGCATGAATCAAGAAGTAGCATTTCCCTTGCCTAACACTTCTGCTTATTAGCACCTCATTGCAGATGCCTTTTCTGTCTTCCCCAATGTAGTAACATTACTAATTTTATTGGGAGATTCTATGTCAGAACCTGAATAAAATTTTCAAAGTTATGGGACAGAGTTTATGTCCCAGTTTCAAAAGATATTGATATTATTTGCACCTAAGTCTCACCAAAAGTCAGAGTCATAAGCTTCTAAGCGCTCATCCTCTTGAAAACTAGATTTAAATATGTCTGACTATTTTATATACTGCCCTTTACAAAATTAATATTAGCACCGAACAAATTATTTTGTTAACATTAGTGTCATCCTTTTATTTTTAAAGCTTCATCTGGTCACAGTTTAATGTTCTATGTAGGTTCAGTTTCCCCTGCATTTATTGATTGCAAGTATTATTTTAAAAGAAGTCATTAGTAAATACATTTCCCTGTCATTCTCACTTAATCACTGCGGTCACAGATGGAATTAATTTCACCAACAACAAAAACCAAAAATATAGCTAAGAATAATGGCAAACCTGAAAGAGAATGCTTTTAGGGGAGTAAACTTCAAATCACAATTATCCATTCATGACAGCAAAGGTATTTTAAGTTTTCAAGCACTAATGTTTCTGGGCTCCCAACAGCGGTGAAAGCTCCGGGCTGTGGATAGTACCACTCCAATAAAACATATTGGCAGACAGCACAGCAGGCACAATTCTGATTTCTCTTCTGTAAATACTATGGTTTTATCCTGCTATGATTGACATTTGCATGCTGATGTTCCCACTTCTGAATCTCTTTCACCATTTTCACTGCATTATTCCTTACTACAGTGTGAAACTGCTTCGATTTGCCTTGTAATTATTTTTGGTAACATGTAAGTTGGTGACATGGGAGCTCTTGCTCTCCCTGTAGCTGGAGTTTGCAGAAATTCTTCCTGCCCGGGCCTGAGAAAGCAGGATGCCAACAGGCAGGAGAAATTGTGTCAAGGGGAAGAGGAGAGGAGCTGTCTTGTTTTAATGCATCATCTCAGATCCCATCTGCTATGTGAGGCGTCATCCTAACAGGATTAACTGTTGTTTGAAATATTACCTCCCGATCAAGAGGCCTGTATACGTGCAGATCCAGACAAAGTTTCCCACTTTTGCTGAGGAAGCAGAGAGCATTAGCACTGGAGGAAGATGGGATTTTTCTCAGACACTGAATGCTTTAAAAGCTGTGCATGTTCAATCCATCAGCGCCCTGCCCCTGCCCCAGTCCCCAGCTCTGCACGGCCCCTTTCAGACTCTCAAATGTGCCTCTTGAAAGCACACAGGTTAAGGAAAAACTGTTATGTTTGAGTACAAATTTAAAAAGTCTTCCCCAAGCTTTCAACTGGAGCTTGACTGAGCTGATACACTCAGGAGAGGAGACGGGGAACAGTACTTGCGCTTGCCGCTGTCTCCACTGCAGGGGAAAGGGAGGACAATAAACCTGGCTGCCCCATGACTGCCTAGGTTAACATGAAACACTAGAATTTTGTTTCAGTTTTTGCTGAGTCTACAACTAAGACTACAAAAAATATAGGAGAAAAGGGACTCAGGGGAATGGGAAGAAAAAGTGAGAGACATCGTCCGAAACCTGCATTCACGCCTTTGTTTTGGATCAATCTGTGCCATTAGAAGCACTCTGGCTTTTTAATTATAGTATATTCACTGCACCAAAGTGAAAGACTGAATACAAATATTATGGACTAGGATGTGGAAGAGCCCTGTCCTAAATTCTGGCTGAACCAAACAGACTATGTATCTTTTTAAATACAAAGCTACCATCTTGCGCTAAGGAAACCCCAGCTCAGAGAGTATGAGCTTAGCCTTTTCTTGCACCTCCCATGAGGTGCTACTGGAGACGGACTATTGGACTTGAGGAGCCTTCGGTCTGACCCGTTATGTCCTTTTTTGTGTTCTCAGAGGGTCAGGGTTGCACCACAGGTTCCATCCTGGACGTGAGAAACATCTCTTAACAAAAAAAAGTTTGGTAAATCATGCATATTCATGCACCAAAAAAAATTTAAAAAAATCCTATGATGTCATCAAATCTGCATGTTACAGTGAAAAAATGCTTTATGATATGATTTCTGACCAAATCTGCAGGGAACCAGAGGTATCCTGAAGAGGGGCTGGACCGGATTTGCCTGAACCCTGCTGAATTCTCGCTTACCCTTTTTCCACGATTATGACAGTCTCCAGTAGCAGAAAGTAAGGAAAAGCTAAGACTACTTGGCTTTCTGCTTTAATTACACCTGACGTTAGACCACCAAAGGCAGCTGCATTAGGAGCAAACCACCCCGACAGCACTGGAGGTAGCACCTGGGCGGCAGTGCCAGGGCGTCTGCCACGTGCCCTTCGCCCACAGAGCAGCAACTCGGCTCCGGTGCTTCCAGGAGAAGACTTCGAATGGTCTTATTGTCCCTCCACTAACTGAGCGACGCAAGCCGAATGCAGGGAGCAGAGACGCTCTCCCTGTGAAATCATTGCAGCCCAAGATATTTATGAAATATTTCATTGGGATCCTGGGATAAGAACCATTAACTTAAAAGCTGATCAGACCAATACCCAGCAATTTATTAACAATTTACTACCATTTAGGGATTGTCTTCTCTTTTTTTTGTCTTTTTGTGCGTGTCATGAAAACACTGAGAATAGGTCTATGATTTTGCTATGTCCCTCCCATGCCTGAAGAAAACATTTTCTTTCTGACACTGCTGTGAAACGTAGGCATCCCCGTACTGAATATTTGCTTGGACCATCTAGTGCTGTTTTCTGTCTCTAACAGTCAGCAGCTTGGAGGATGACAAAAAGGTGCAGGAACCCAGTTTGGTAACTGGGTAAATTCTTCTAGGTGCTAAAGTACATTGCATTTCTGATATGTATGACTACCACTGCTTTTATACACACGTTTTGTATACTGCTGAAGTGAAACAGCTGGAAACCCAGTCTACTAAGTAAGGTTACAAGGTTAAACATTTGTGTTTCATTTCTATAACTATAGAAGCAATGGAAAGTGAATGAGCTACAGTGTGAAACATATTTCTTCTGTTGCATGCAAGAAATCGAAAGGTCAGGAACTGTGAAGGATCGTTAACAGGCTTAGGAGGAGAGAACAGCCCTCCACAATGGTCCTCTGTAACCAGAGAAAGATGACTGCCATGCACAGCTAAAACATTTTATCATTAAGCAGCATCTTTCAAATGCTAAACTTATTTACTGATCGTACAATTCTATGCTATCTCTTACAAGCAATGGAAAAAAATGTAATATGCTTCGTATAGATTAATCCTTGCAATTCTACACAACATACTCACAGAGATACCTCTCACTCACTTTGTCTTCTCATTATCTAAACAGACATGCCTTTCCTTAAGTCATCAACAGAGGTCATCACACAAACGCCCTTGTGGAATATTCATTAATCAAACAACTAATTTGAAATGGATCTTCAAAGCATTATTCATTCCCCATCATTCTTCATACATCAATTTAAATGCTTTATGTGTATAATGATTAGGTTGATGTTTAATTAATTGTGAAAATGTGAATTAAAGCTAAATTACAAGATAAATTATTCTACGGCACACAAAAAGGCTTAATTCTCTACTGTTAAGTTTAGAAATCTTAACAGGTTTCTCTGCACACCTTGATCTGTTAGCTTTGCTCTGTGAGGTTATACCGGATCAGCTGGCTACATTGTTTAATAAAGATTATATGCTCAATGCCACTAATTTCCTTTCTCCCATTGCAGAATAAACAAAGGTTAATACAAATACACATCCCCTTTTTGCAATTAAGAATAAATAGGACATCTATTATTTGAAAGGCAACTCAAAGGGCCCAAGGCAAGGGCAGATACACTAGGGATGTTCTACTTCATCTTGAGAATTTACCTAATCTCATAAAGCTGTTAGATTTAATAATTAATTTCTGACAGATCACCAAAGATAATCCACCATCTACAGAGTATTAAGCAGGTTATATGCTGTGACATACACTTCTCAGACATGGCAAAAGTTAGTGGGTTTTATTACTAATGACAGAGTACTGTCCAGATTACAGCGCAATAATTACATGTCCTATTTACAAATCAGTGGCTCGGCTTTTCAACTGGATAAACCATTATTTACACCCCTTCCTACAGGTTTTCACACATTGTTGCTCTTGCAGAATGGATACTATTTCTAAATGCCAGGAGGGCATTTTGGAAATGGATGGCTGATCCCAGTACTGTTCAGCCCAAAGTACTTTGACATGCTTTGTGTTAAAATGCATGAAGTAACAATATAGTAAACTGATTTTAAAAATAACTTCTCAAATTTGCATGTGAAAAATAGGCAACTATTTTTAATGTAACAATAATTAGAACAAATTAAGCATTTCTATTTCAGTATACCTATGAGCCAGAGAGGTGAATAGTATGAATAAAAAATAATTATGGTAGATAAGGACCACATAGTTCACATCTAAATTTTATTACAAAGCCACATATAACCTCTAAAGAGATTTCTTTTCAGCAGGTTTTATTGGAAACAGGGCAAAAAAGAGGCAATTCTCATTAAAAATGTTCTTTTTGCTCACAAATGAACATGGCAAAATCTGTGCTGAAGGCATCATGTTGAATTCAAACAAAAAGCAGGACAGAGAAAGCATTTTACAGGATAGAATGATAACAATTGGTCCCAATGTGGTGGGACAGTAACCATGGGCATTTGTTAGTACAGTTCTGACCCTTACTTGGTAATCCAACAGCATGATTTAAAAACACATCCTTTAAGCCTTTCCATATTCAGTATTGCACCAAAATAAGAATTAAGGTTTCTTTTAATAAGTGCTTAAATATATGGCATTATAAGGTTACATTAGAGAATGGAGGAGGCCTGAAGGATAAACAGTAGGATTTCAATGCAGCTGCTCAGAATGAGGGAAAATATAATTCTTTTCAAAAGCCTGCATGAGCTGGTCTGAAGTCCTTCCTTATTTGTACGGCTCAGTAATGAGAAATGCTGAATATCTACAGCTCTCACTGACTCAGAATCAGATGCACATCCAATAATAGACCGTCTCTCTTAGATTTTCTTTCTGTAAGTAACCTAGGAAAAACACTAACTTTTATAAAACACTGCTATTTCAACAGCAAATTCTGGAGTGCACCAGACCTGGTTCACCAAAGCAATACAAACATTAAGGATGCTGACTATTAGTCAAGATGAAATTTCAGATCAAATTAACGTCAAAATAGAATGCAGAAAAAGCCAAATAGTCAAACAGCATTTCATTAATTTTCCCGTTTAGGGAAAGTTCAGTAGAGATTTTCAGATGAACCAGGAGTTTTCAATTTGCTCAGCTGTCTTGAATAACAAGTGCCTTTCTTTTTCTTTCTTTCTTTTTTCTCTTTTTTTTTTCCCTCCAGCTGGGATAATAGCTTTATGGTCTACAAGCCACACATGCTAAGAAGAAGTAATGTCCAAATTCCACTTCAGCACATTGCAGCCCTTAGCAACTGATAAAGCAACATTAATAAACCTGGTCTCATCCAAGTCAAAGCAGATATCATTCAGGAAACGTAAAATACAGCAAAAGGGATTGAAGTGCATGTCTAGTTTGCAGTGATTTATTTATGAAATTCCTAGGGGACGTAGCTACATAGAGGTCTCAAAGCTGTGGTCTGTGGTAAATAGTATGTCATAATATATTTAACAAATGATAATTCAAACCACAGAATCTATATAGGGAAAGGTTCAGAAAATGTTTCCTGGCTGGGAAGTTACTGAACACTTGGTTTTAACGGTTTTATGATAGCTTAGGGGTAAAGTCATTGCTGCTGACTCTACAAATAAATAATTTCCCATCTGTGTAGTAGGAGAGCTTTTGCTCACATTGAGATTGTTCAAAAGCTACAAATATTCGAGGTCAAAGTGTAGACATTTCCATGAAAGTGTCCCTGTGGATCTGCAGACACTAATGAAGGAACAGTTTCATATATGGGAGTAAGCTTTCAGAGGTTATTCAGAACCAATAACTATAACTATAAAATATGAACAAAAGAAAATTGATTTAGCAACTGAAGAAACCTCAGGTGGTAAATCATCACATTAATCACAGAAAAATAAAGGGAAATGCTGTGCAGTGTTCTATAATCTACTCTATAGTCTCAAGTGTCTGTCTGTTTGTAGTTGTAAATGACCCACAGAACAGTGATCCTATGATTTTTCTTGAACAGTCATGCCATAATCTGGTATTTACAAGGAGGGAACCAGAATTTTCCAGCACTCTGTTCTGTAACATTGCTGCCCTTTTTTACTACCTTTAACAATTGTTTCCTCCCTTTGACGCTTGGATATGCCAAGTGCTAGTCTGGAAATGCCGTCATCAAACCTCATGTACACCCGGTTTCATCTATCCAGCCTGTGCATCTGTCTTGTCGTGCTGCCTGCGGTATGTTACCACTGATTTACTCCTTACCATGCTGCTGACAGCCTGCAGCCTGTTTCCTGGGAGTTTAGCTATGTCGCCTTTCAATGTTCAAGCTACATTTTATAGGCTGTGTGCTTATGGGATATATGCTTTCACTGCTGGCTGCTTTTACTGAGGAATCTCCACAGAGGATCCATTAGGTTTCCATTTTTATAAACACCCAAATAATGTTAAATATTGGGAAAAAAATGACAGGAAGTTAGCTGGGTTTTGGCTGGCATATCCTAACTTGCCAGCACAAGCTTTAGCCTAGAAAGTCTGTCATGCTCTGCCTGTGACATGGAGCTGCACCTCTGTTCTCCGTCCAAGCGCTCGGAGAGAAATGATGTGCGTGGATAAATCCTGAGGAATGGACTTCTGTCAGAGGAAACCTTTGGGAGTCTGCCCTGGGTTAGTGCAGGAGCTTTGTGCCCGAGCCCATCTGGGTCCTGCTCAGCTTCTCCCTGCTGGAGAGCTGGGTTCCGACTTCCCTTCTCTTGTCACTCCTTTCTTCCCTCTATTATTTCTACTAATTGTTTCTGTTAAAAAACAAACAAAAGCAACGCACAGCCTCATTACGGCTGGATACAAAGTTCAGCATGCACAGTGAGGAGGACTGTGCAGAAATGTCACTCTTCACATGCAAGTGAGATGCTTAGAAATCGTAGCCGTCTCTCTGCCTGGCTCCTGGGAGATCATCCTGCTACTCGTCATATTCACAATAATTAATTCAGGGCTTGTTTGTTTTATCCTAGATTTTTTTTTTCTTTTTTAAGGAAAGGCTACTGGATGGTCACAATGAAAAGGGCAAAAGTCACATAGAGTCTTCTGAAAGGTCAAGCCATTAAGAATTTGCTTATGTCTTTCACTGTGTCCCTGTACTTTTGTTGCTGATCTCCAGCTCTGTTTGGACCAAAGCTGAGTAGGAAAGTCAACTTTCCTGGTCTCGGAGGACGGTGTGTCAGCCTCCATTCATCTCTTCTGTGTAACTTGGCCCCACTCAAGGTTCTCACTGAAATTACCTCCACTGTTTACCATCACAGCTCCTCCACTCTGTGTAAACATTTCAAAATATCAGAAGTCATTAATAGACAATTTAAAGCGTTGCATTCTTAGAATCCTTGACTACAGTGACAGAGTCAAGAAAAATGCAGATTTAACAACATGTAACATTATCACAGACCTCAGAATGACTACAGGGAGGTAAAGTGTAAACTTGCCATCAACCCTCAGCCGTTTTGTTTGTCTGCTCTAAGACTTTTCCCTATTCTTTTTATTGATGTGAGAGTAAAAGGTCTGAGAACTTCTATATTTCTTCTGCCCACAGATTATTGTTGACTAAAATAACCATCCTCGAAGAAAAATAAAAGACCAGTTTGTTCTCATTTGCCCCCCAAAATATCAGCTCAGTTAAGAAATAAAATCAGAAACAAGAGACAGTGAAAAAAAACCCCTATACTATAGGAGAAGAAAACATTTTTACCAACAAGGAAAATAGCCTGTTCAATTAGTTTGTTAATCTTACTATCCAGTTCTGTTAGAAGCCGTCTTGCCCACAGGCTTCCTTTCTCTCCTAGATCAGCAGGAAGATAAATTCCAGCTGATGACTTGTGGAGTTTCCAATTCCCACCTTTTTTCCTTTTGCAAGGAGTAGAGAGAAACATCTCTAAAAGCTTACAATTTCAATTCCCTTATTAACACTATTATTTGACTTCAGAATATATTTTCCATCACCCATTCAACATCATTTCCTAATGTTGGTGAAATATAAGAGCAAAGCCTGTGTTTTAGCAGTACATTTCATATTTGGTCAGTTTAAAATATTTGCTACCAAAAACTATTATCTTTCAACAATACTCCATGGAAAACGTGCAATTAGTCAACAAAACAATTATTTTCCAGGACCTTCATAAAACAGTGGAAAGTGTTTCTCTCGCACTCTCTCTCGCTCTCTCTCTCAGAAATAGATGTATTTCATAAGCAAGAGTTGCTTTATACCGAACTCTGTATTTATATTAATTACAATCAATGAATTGCCCTGAAGTCTCAGGATTTAATTTGATCCACTCAAATAATTTTTTAAAAGGTCGCAAGGGTATTCAATACCTTTTGATAATGAGGTGATGGTGATTTTAAGGTGCTTACACTAATAACTTACCCAGTCTAACATGAATATTATTTTGGTAGCCTCATATAGCCCAACCCCTGCTGGTTTCCTTCCAGAATAACCTTCACTGATTTTAGCTTTGATTTCTGCTGCTCTGAAAACAGTGTGAGACATGAATCTTTCCCAGGTTAATCATACAGCCTCTGAGGTCTCTCATTTTCCTTCAGCGAAATGAAACATGAAGGTTTCTGGATCTTAAAGACTTCTCAGGACAGCCTAAGAGTTTCAAATCTTGGACATAACTTTCACAACTTTCAAATCTGGGGCTGGGCAGCGCCAGCAGAGCACAGCGAGGAGGTGGCCCCATGGCGGCAGTGCTTTCAGGCTGTGGCTGCAGACCAGTGGCGGTGCAGAGACCAGCTACAGGTCATTTCCAGCTGCCCAGTAGAAACTTATAACCTCTCTGTAATGTCAATAAAAATTTTGAAAAATAAGGGTTCTTGGGGCTCTGTGATAAATTGAGAGGAATTACAAAGGTCCTTGATCCACATATGCTGGCTAATAGCATCCCTAGGGCATCTCTCTGTCATCTTGTAGTTGCAACTGTTGTACTTCTACCATGCCTGGACTGGTCATCTCAGACCATGGTGTCAACATTGCAGCAACTGCAGCTTTTTTACCAGCTGGCATTTCAGCCTTAATACTAGGCCCACCCCAAAACAGTTCCCCCACCCTTTGTACCATTGCCAGGGACCAGTCTTTCCTCTGGAAATGGTTAATGAAATTCTTCAGCAGTATGAGGCAACATGACAAGTATCTGGGGATAAAAGGATAAAATCCTGACCTCTGTGTACGGTCTTAAATAATTTAGGGTCAAAACTGGATATGAACAAAGTTGCACCCATATAAAATGTTTTTATCAGTACAAGCTATTTTGGTTTTTGTTCCCATAGAGTAATAACCATACTGGCAGAAGGTACTGTGATACTAGTCTAGCAGCATCCATGCACAAAGTTACAGCTTCGGGAGACAAAAAGCTTAGACAGAGTTAAAGCAATTAAAAAACTACAGTCCAGTGGAAGCCTAGAACAACTTATGTAATGCACACAAGCAAAAGTTGATGACGTTTTGCTTTTGTGGAACTCAGACTAGCTGGGAGTGCACAAGGGAGAATCATTGGTGCCAACAGCCTAAAACTGAGTTGCTGCTCTGTTGGCCACCTCCCAGCCTAATCACACACGCACATTTCAGCATTATCAGCATAGCTGTTTCTGCACCACACTGCAAACCAGCCTTGGAGATGAACTGGTTGAAAAATGAGCCCAGCAAGAGAAAAGGAAGAGGAAGTCATGGGGCCTTTTGCCCCAGCTCACATGCAAGCAGTCGAGCTGGCACAGCTGGACAGGTGGGGGACGTCCCCTTGTGTGGGATGTTAGCCTGTTTTGTTAGCAAAGGTTTTGCATGATGAAGTCACAAGCTGAGCCATTGCCTTGTTCCCAGCATCATTTTGATGCATTATACAGGTGCAGCAAAGCTAGTTTCTCTTTCTAGCCAGACCCAGCCCTACTTTCATTTCCAGCCTAAGAGCCCCCCCCTTCAAAACAGAATACATATTATTTCATGTTCTTAGCACTATACAAACAGGTTTTTATCATCACATCCCTTTTCGCTGCTCTCTCCCTGTTTTGAAAAGGGGATAACAATTGTATTTTCCTTTCTACACATTTTTCCTTAGTTCTCTAAGTCCAGCTTCAAGTACATGAATGTGTATCATAAAGCTCTTTCTTTGAACATCAGTCAACAAAAGCAATACATAGTTTCAGGCAATACCTGCCTTCTTTTACTCATCTGTATTAGTCTAACCACAGTCTCACTTAAGAAAATCACTTCTATTACAGGGACACAGGACATTGGGAATACCCTTGATTCCTCTTGCTCTCATATGTGCCATGTAGCTAAATAGCTAAATGAAAGATATACTGTTGTATCTTACTGGGGTGACTCCATCAGTTTCACTGCAGTTGTCCCTCAAAGCAGACTTCCACTAAAAAGCTTCCTTTGGAGACCACATGCACCACCTCAGAATTACAAACTGTAGGGACATGGGTATATAACATCAAAATCGACCTGGACAGGATTTAGTAACCATTCAAACGATGAAAAAAAACACAACAAAAACTGTAAAAATAAGAAGCCACAAAGGCTTTTAGATTAACTGACATGGAAATATAAAAAGACAGGCTGCTCTTATCTATGTTGGAAATTGGTGAATCTTACTTTTTTAGAGACTCTGTTAGGGCCTTAAACAACCACTGAGTCAGAATCTCAGTCTCAGACACCACATGCATTAAGCCAGTGTTGTGTCCTACTGATCTGTACTTCAAATATTTGCTAGTAATTCAAACAGAATCATCTTGGAATTTCTTTATATATCATGTTTGTTATCATTTTGATTTCATTCACCTGGTCAGTGATTAAAGCAATAAACTTCCAAAATTCAATGGATTTTGAGAAAATATTTAGTAGATAGGGAGAGATTTCCACTTGAACAGTACTAGGTATACAAGGAAAGAGGAAGTCTCTAACTTCTCCAGCTAAACTCTGGAAGAGAGAAAGAAAAAAAAAAAGGTATTATGAATATCCCTCCCGCCTCCTGTCCCTAGACAAATATAACTAACTGTCATCTGTCTAAGTGCAAGTGGTCTGGTTATGATGACAGCTCTCATACTTAAGACTGATGTACACTTTTGCCTATAAATTAAAAGATCAGATAGCCAAAGAAACCAAAGGATAGCAGGCCAGCCAAGTGTAATAGATAGTGATTAAGGAAGGATAACAGAAGTCTCAGTTCCCCTTGGGTACCTAAAGTTTTATAGTTTAAAATACACATCTTCTGTTAACCTCAGTGAGGATTACAGGGTCTTTAAACTTCGTATGTGAGAGACCAGAGTCAAAATCAATACTGAAAATTTCACCTCCTATATGAAAGCCACAGGCAAAATGTTGTATTGTTTTGAAAACTAAGTCAGACTTTACTTACCAAATACCTATGACGTTTCTTTGCAACACTGTCTACTGAATTCCTCACTCCTCAGCCACCACCCACCCCAGAAAGTCCGTGAAATGAAGTCCTTTGTAGCCTCAAGACTGTCCGAGTTTAGAGAGTAATTTCCTTTGGGGTACAGAAAAGCACTTTCAGATGGAGTATTTCAGGATTTTAAAAGCAGCAGACACTACCCTGAGTGGTGAGGAGGTTTGTGATGATCACAAGTTGGGAGATGCAGGGGGAATTTAGGGGCTCCCATCGTTGTTCTTGTAGCTCTGATATAAGGATGAAATTCTTCCCCGTCGTGGAGTGAGTCAGCATTAGTTGTGAAACATTTGGTGAACTCCTCCATTAAACTTGCTGCTCCTTGCCATAAATTTTGGCCCACTCATATGGATGAATAAGACATGAGAAAAAAAACAGAATTATTCCTTTTGTCCCATGCTGTGGCTTGAAAGAGCTATCTTATTGAAGGTCTCTTTTATTGGATCTTAAGGCATTTAAAGAAAGATTTTGGTGTCAGTCTTTGAAAAGGATATTGGACTGTGAAGAGCAGGCAATTACAAGGTAAATACACAGATGTTGACTCAAGTGTTTGTTTCTAATATTTGTGTAGGATATGAGCTGGCTGATTCCAGGTTTACTCCTGAGTAAGAGCTACTGAATGAATTTGCAGTCTAACAAAAAAAAAAAAGAAAAAAGAAAAACCTCTATAATTTAAGCAGTCACTGAAAAGACTGAATAAAACCTGAGGATGGAGCTTAAGAGGAAGCAAATTCAGGAGCTTTTTCTTTCATCTACTGTTTTCTCTTACTTTGGTGAAGAGATACTACATTTAAGCATTCAGCACTTAAACTAATTATTTCAGTTAAATAAAAATAGCAGAGTCAGCTGGGCACACTCAAGCTATGTTACAGCAATATCTTTGGTTATCCTCTTGGAAAAGATACTGAGTACTAAAATTAAAAATGAAAGTTCAGGAAAAATTGTGTTTCATTATTGCAAATAAGACTGTGGCAGATAAAACATGTCTCTCTTCTGCCACTTGTTTCTATACCTTTGGAGTAGAAGCTAAACAATTAATTAATTATTAAATTAATTAATTATTAAATTAATTAATGCAAAACAATTAACAAGGCTGATACAGCTTCTTCTACAACCCAAGGGCCTGGAGTACCTAACGTTCTGATCAGCATCGAAATTTGACAAGGGTACGAAGTAAAACAAAATCACAGACAAATCGTTTTCAGCTAGAAAAAAAAGAATGTTCATGAATTGTATGGCAAGGAAAGGTATAAAACCATTGAAGACAAAGAACACAATGAAGAAAAAGGTTAAAGTCTTCTTTTGGGGGTCAGTCAGTCAGATATTTCCTTGCATTTTCACACATTAATATCTCATTCACAAAAATTTAACAAGAAACCTTCCCATTTTTCCCAGGGTTCTCATCATTTCTCATTAAAGCGGAAAAAAACGTGATGCTACTAATGAATATTAATAAAAATGCTATAGGAATACTAATATATTTTTTGGAACACCTGAGTGCCAGGTTGTCTAGATTCAAAGCAATTTTACTCATTAAACTGGAAAACCCACAATGCTATGAATGACCATGAATAAAAACACCATAGGACCGTTAATACATTATTTTGAACCTGAAGAAGCTTCAAATCAGACACCCAAGTGCCAGGTTGTCTGGATTCAGAAGCTGGTCTAAAAGTATGGATCAAGGTGAAGATGTCAACGTTCAGACAAACTGAAATACCAGCTTTTGACCTCCCCAAAAGAAGTGTTTTTGTTCGGGGCACAGCGAACATCCCCCACAGGCTGCAGCGGAGCATGAGAGCAAGTCTGAGGCATGTTTTGGGAAGGGGGTGAGTGCCAAACCCTGGGTGGTTTGCACTCTGCTAGCACCTGCCCTGCTCTCTGCAAAACTCCAGCAAAATCCTGAGAAAAATCCCTGCATGGGGAGGAAGAAGGCTGAGGATGAAGGCAAGGAGTATTCATCAACAGGAGAGGCTGGAGGAGGGAGGGAAGGACACCTAGAAAAAAATCCTTATGGGGAATTTCTGATTCTTAATAGCATATTCTTAACAGGACGGCTGTCCTGCAGGACATGAGCCCAGAGGCTGAGAAATGCTGGTGTCGCCGTTTGCTCAGCCGCGTGCTCAGGTGCCGATGCAGGGCGAGGGCTGGCACAGCCACCAAGGCAGCACCACGCAGTCCAGGACTGGCACGCCATCACTAATGAAATAATTTGGGGGCCAGTCTGCCCTTAAATGAAAAGAGACACCGCTCCTACCACTGGCAACAGAGGAACGGAACGATCGCCCTTTTAATTGCGCCCACTGCGCTGCAGTTTAAAGACCTTGCGAGAGAAATTTCCAATCAGTCTTTGCTGCCCCTGAGGCCATCCTTATTTCAGGTTCAGTTTCGTGCCTGTGCCTTAGGTCAGATGCATGCAGAAGCCTTTCCCTCTCTGTGACCGAACTCCTCACACAATTTAATTGCGAACCACAAGGATTTTTGCTGGCAGAATAAGAGGTCATTTCCTGAAAATACAGCCTTAACGTTTCCTGTTGACAGTTTCTCAGATTTTACCTATCTGCTGCCCATATCACAGTGTCTGAATTCTCTCTTCATAGATCTCATAACAGTAACAAACCTCCCTTCACTCTCAAACCTGTCACCTTTTCGCCCAGTGAATTTCCAATAACATCCTAAAATACCCAGCACAGGTTGAAGAAAAGAGCTGAGATAATGCTGCTACCAGTATTATGCTCCTGCATAATCCCCCAGCCTGTGGCATGCATTAATATAAATCAATAATAAAATTAAAGCTCCTGAACAAAATATTAAAGGTTTTCCCTTGTTTATTTGTTTGGGTTCCTTCTTGTCACTCCGTGTATATTAATATAGAAGGATGCAAGCAGCATTACTTGACCAGTGCATTACTTTCAACTAATGCATGCCTGTGAGGCATCCAACTGCTCCTTCAACCTGAGCTGTTTTATAATGCATGTGAACCTTGTTTGAGCTGGCATGGTATAGTATCTGGAACAGCAGTTTAATGCAATCTCTCATCTATTTCACTGATTGCAACCATTTAGTGCAATCTTAAAGAAAGATGATTAGAACTCACTGGTTCTTAATGTTTAATTTATTTACACTCATGTCTGCTAGAGAGCCATTTCATTCATCTCCTAAATGATAGCATAAAATCATTGAAAAATGATGTGCAATAAACATTATTATTATACTGCTGTCCTCACTAGCAGATAACAACTGCTGTCATTCGTAACACTGATTGACCTATATGGCACAGCTCTTTAAATTCTAGCCATAATAAAACACATTACAGGCATAACACTCCTATATTGATGCCTGGCACAATAACAGGTTTTCAGTTAAAATAAAATCCAAGCAAGACTGTCATTTCTGTGCAGGTAGTTGAAGCACAGCAACTCCTGGAAAGACAAAAAAAGCATAAATGTCATATTAGCTGAAAAGAAAGGGTGAATTTTTGGAACCATGACTGCATCCTAATTGGCACTTCTGGTGTTGTTGCCTGGTGCAGAGGCATTCATATTAAGCTGAACAAATGCCACATTTGCATTTCCGATAAGTGCTAGCATTTTTCACATTTCTCATGCATCCCTTGTTTAAATAAGCATACCTGAGAAGTTACCTAAATTAGTCTGCCAAGATGGCTTACTCTCTTACTCTCATTGGCAGAATTATGGAATTTTTATAATAATAATCTTTTCTCCGTGTAAAGAACCCTGCCAGCAGCATTTGGGGGATTAAAATAAGAGCAACGTCAAGAAGTTAACGTGGCTGCGATGGATATCTTCTAACAAAGCAGCAGACAACAGTCTGTGCCAACAAGCACGGAGTCTTTAACAAAGTTCCTAGCAACAGAATACATTAATGAGTGTAAAACTTTTTTTAACAAAATACAGACATTTTGTGATTGCAATACTAAAAAGTGCTGTCTCTTTTATCTAACAAAGAGAAAAATTTATTATATTACCACCTCTTCCAAAGGTATTTTACTATTATGAAAAGAATGTATGAATTTTTCTTGATGGAATCAAGGTAATGAATAATTGAAAGTTACTCTTTATACTGACTGAGCAGTGTCTGAAATGGCTTCTAAGTTTATGGCTAAAAAGTTTTAGAAATAAAACTAAGAAATTACTCCTGTGTAATATATGTATACAAACATAGATATACAATAAATAAATAAATGTCTGTATAATCAGATAACAAAAAACAAAACAAAACTAACGCTGATTAGACCTATTAAAGTGTTCCTCTAACAAGGAACATGGAATCAAAATGCAGCTCTCATTCAGAATATGACTATGTGAAGCAGGCACTTTTCACTTAAAAAAAAAAGAAGAGATGTTACTTTTCTTGAAATGCCAACACAGTAAAAGAGAGAGAGTCACAGACAGATGGATGAGCGGACTTGGTTTCTTCTACCTTACGTCATGTTTCCATCTGAATTGCTTACCAAGTTCCCCTCTGCTACACATGTGCAAACCCCAGAGAGGTCCATGAGGTTGCCCAGGTGCCACTGGGCTTTTTCCTGCCAAACCGTTGCTAACAGCAGTGATTTCTGAAGAGGTGGGAACTGAGCTTAACTCTTGAGTTTAGGCTCAACGTTCACAGCTGAAAAGTAAAGGAACAACCCATCTCATTATTAGTATGCTGAACATACCTGATACAAAATTAGTCAAGTCCAAAAAAAAGCCAAAACTCACTTTAAGTCCCTTTTCAGAGAACAACGTAAGTAGAACATGGATACTTAAACATTCACAAAGGACTAAACCAGGGTTGGTAAGTAGTTCCCACCACTAGTTTTCACTACTGATAAGTTTAATTGTTTTATCTTTATGTCTGTTAACTTGATTTCTGTCTATTCATACACAAACATATACATATACATACACACACACTTCATGGAAGAAGTGGGCAGGAGAAGAGGTTTGCAGAGAAATCTGGTGAGCTTGCAGATCATTGCAGTCACATGGGAGCACAGTCGCAGGCATCTCACAGTGCCAGACTCGGTACAGCAGATCAACAGCCTACTGAGGAGTACAACCTCTGCGAGTGCCTTAATGGCTTTCCACATGCAGGAAAGAAGAGCCTACAAAACAAGGAAAATTCCTGGAATGATGTTATACAGGTGAGTTCCCTACTTCTCCATAACCCAAATCCCATACTCGCTAGAGAAATTCTTTTTCAATGATGTAACTCTTGAACAATCCTAAATGGAAAAATAGCTGCTTGTACAACTATAAGAAAACAGCTTAAAAACCTAAGCAAACAATGTAATCCAAACAGCAGAGTCTCAATGGCATATGAATGGTTTTCATATTGGCATTTTAATGGCATATTGGTTTTCATTATCACTATAGTGTTTCTCTTACCAGACTTTATGGCTTCCTCTTAAAATTCTGGGTCTTCCCTACTCTAAATAGTCCTTCCTGGGATTGCCATAGCAGGAGGTTTGGAGCAAAGGCTCTACAGGATATGGTGCAGATGTTTCCCTTTTCTGACTACTGAAATAAGACTCTAGGTATCAATAGATAAACTCTTTAGGTATCAAAATGTTTGGCTATGGCCACTTCAAAAATTCTTGCCCAGCTTACATTGCATCTGCTGAGAAAGAGCAAAACAAGAGAAACATTTCTCTGATGTCCTGCCTCTCCTTGAGAAATTAATCTGTGCTAAGTACTGTAAAATTAGGAGTAGATATAATATTTTGTGTTTAAAAAATCAATTTCTCTGCTTTCCAGCTACCATTATCATTGCTGCATGCCCCCAGTGAGATTAAAACAGCCTGACAACTCAGGCTGTGCCTGTTTCTGCTTCGTCATGTTAGCACAAGGGAATAGAGCTGATTCAAAAGCTCTGGGACCAGCGCTGTACAGATCACTGAGAATTTCCATTAATGCTGCGTGATAGCTATTGTGAACATGTTTTCTTCAGCAAACAAATGAGGAGTGGGCTTTCTGTTAAAAATGGATTTTGGTGTCAGTAAAACAAAAAAACTCAGTAAGTTCACCATATGTGTTTGAGGTGACTGCAGAGCTGGGGGAGCACTGGTGGCATCCATGAGTCAGTGTTCAGCCGACCAAGTGGGCCTGAATTAGCAAGTTGCAACCAGTGATGTTCGACTGTACCTGCAAAGTGGGGACTCTCTCTGCCTCTATTCTCACAGAAGTGGCATTCATCCCTTTAGC
The DNA here is from genome assembly GCF_003343035.1 of Apteryx rowi. Lineage (NCBI taxonomy): Eukaryota > Metazoa > Chordata > Aves > Apterygiformes > Apterygidae > Apteryx > Apteryx rowi. The sequence continues at coordinate 320,000 of NW_020450959.1, read as the reverse complement.
TATCATTCCCCCTTTTCTGACCACTTAAGCCATGGGCACATGAACTGGTTAACTTCTGGCAAACTATCTCGATTTTTAAAAGCTGTAAATGACAACACAACTCTTAAAAGCACCGCAGGCTTACCTCAAGAGCAGCCAAAACACCAGTGGATGAGCCAGGGCAAATCATGTCACACTTCCAATCGCTTGCTTGCACAGCGTAATTTGCTCCAAGTTTATGACTTCGGTGTCAGCTCCTTGCTCAGGGGTGCCTAGTCTTACAAAGGCTGAGCTAGTCACATAGCAAGATTTAATGCCAACAACTCTAGCTCCCAAATCCTTGCTCTGTGTGTGCCATGGATAGCACAGGATGGAACAGGGGAAAGACTGCAACTACTCCCTTAAGCTCCTTTTGAAGCTTCTGATATTTCATGGCTATTCGAGTGCCAATTAGGGCACTGATTTAAAGTTTCAGCAGTCCCCAAGGACAATAACAGCCACAGCAGAAAAGTATATACATAAGTTTTCCTTTGCTTTACGCTGATCAAGGAAACACTAACACCAACACATTTTCCCATTTCTTTGTGACTACTATTTGCAACCAAAAAAATAACTTCTTGCCAAAATGGTAGAGTGAGTCAGGCAGAATGGTGAATTGGGCTCAGTGTGTTTTCATTCTCAGAAAACAAATGAAATTATGATGTTGTGCCAACCAGAACGAGTCTGTAAGAGTCAATCTCCTGGATTATTCCTTCTATCTGATCAGCACTTTCACTGGGCACGCAACCAGAGCAGTCCCCTCTTAATTTGGCCCATTTGTTCTCCATACTCCTTTAGAAATTATCAAGAAAAGCAGGAAAATTATGGGCCTGGAAATCTACATGTTTCTGTTTTGTGCAAAGCATTGTGACCTTTTTCTGCTCTCCAATAACTCCAAAGTGTCTTGCTTTTAAAAGTTCAAACTTGTCATGTTGTTAATCCTGGGTGAGGACAAGAGTGTACCATATATTTCAAAGAAATTGGTTGAAAAATAAGAATGATATTAACATTCAAATTGATTAACCTTTGCAGGGATGTCATATTATACTGGCGGAAGCGGGGCTGAATATCAAGGATACTATCGTAGGTACGTGATAGAAGTGCTCTGATTCGTCACCCCATGCAGGCACCCCCTCCGACTCCATGGAGAAATTGTCCCTCTAAGGGCACCAAGTGCCTATGTAAATTCAGTTTGTATTCCTGGTTTTATAGCGCTTGCTAGCTGGAGCACCCTGGAGGCACTGTCTCACCGCAGGAGCTGGAGCTCTAAGTATTATCGTATCTGACATTCAGTTTGGGTACCAGAATTTGGGTGGTTATGAATTTTTGTTAAAAAGAAGAATTTCAACCATTAAGAAAAAAAACTTACACGCATTAAAAAAAAAAAAACTTACATGCCTCTTACATGCCTCACGTCTAATCATATCTCTCTTCCTTTTAAATCAGTGATCAGGAAATGTAAAGTGAAGGAGAAATCTCAGGTGCCTGTGGATCTTCAGTGAAAGTTGATATCCATAGCAGTACGAAGCAATGTGTTTTTCCTTTTCTGATACCATGTGCACAATGGCCAGTACGGGATGGTATCAACAAAAACATAAAATGGCAAGAATGGATACGTACCTTGAAAAGAGACATAGGAATTAATAAATGGGAACTTCCATGGGAAAAAAAAATTGCAAACTGCACCAATTTATTGCTAATGTATGTCCTGAAAAGTGGACCATCCAGCATAAGTAGGTGGAGAATGAAAGGACACATTAATTCAAATTGGAAAATAATTTACTTCACACAGATTCCACAAACAAAAGACAACCTTTAATTATTTAAATCCATATTTTTCACATCTAGGCTTCTGCTGCTTACATTATCCTCCATTAACTAACGAAGGATACCACTCTTTTCATTACCTAGAAAGCAGCATTCAAGGAAATAAAGTCCTGAACAGTTATACCTTTAAAAAAATAGTAAACATGTTCAGAAGAAACCTGGCCAGACTTGAAGGGAGTTCAGCTTCTTCTTGAATCTACACAGCAATTGCCTTCTCAGGCTATAAATTGTGAGAATGGGAACAATCTGAATCTGAAAGTGCTTTTAGGATTACCACTTACTGTTTGTAGAGCTAGTATGTTTTCAAAGGTATCACCATTACATGGCAAACCCTGATTAAAAAGATGAAATACAAAAGTTTTATTTATGGGTAACACTAAACAATCTCCAACTCCTTTTTATTGCACATAAAAGCTAGATTAGAATTTAGAAATTCTATTGTTAAAGCTGCTGTTATTGTTTGGATAAAAATATTAAAAGAATGTTAACCAAATCATACAGAAGGTAGTAAAAGTGCCCTGAGTTCAGATATTTTTTTCCATTTAAATTAGTATGAACTTTGTCCCTCACTTCTAGAGGAAGGGTTGAATCTGGGAACTCTGTGGTAACCACTCATCCGGTGCAGGTCATCTTTCCTTCCTGTAGCCCCACCACCAACCTCCATCCCATTTTCCTAATCTCAGCCCTTTGATGAGCTCCAAAAACTTAGCAAAAGTTAGAGGATGAAGAGGACACTGTCCCCTCGCTGCACTGAACGTTAGGGGGAGGTAGAAAAAGCCTAAGGAACTCCATCCCCAATCCCCAGCATTGTTAGAAGATGCTTCCTCCTAATCTGGTTCTACTTTTGGGTCACCAGATGATCAAATTGCCTACTGAACCATAACCTGCGCTAGGCACCAGCTGCCAAATGTACCAGCTTGCTTTCCTTTGATAATTCCTGCTTTATTCCTACATTGTTAATTCTTCCCTAATAGCAGTCAAATGATTATGCTCTCCTGTTGGAGAAATGTACCAGTGAATATGCAATTCTTTAATAATTTAGGCACCATCTGACTGACCATCTTCTGGAAGACTGTTTCTGTGAAGCCCAGCAACGCCTCTTTCAGACTCTTTGTTTCATCCTGTCCGGTTGCAATGGATTTACCCTTAGGGTGCCCTTCCTTTACTTGTGACTGTCTCTTTGTCCTAAATTCTTATACTATTTTCCACCCCTGCCCATTTCACAATGCTCACATATGTTCTCCCCTCATAAATATAAGAAGGATACTCACTGATCCCAATGCAAAAACCTTCTATCTAATAGCAGCTTAAAGGAAACAAAGCCAATATGAATTGTCTTAGGGGGGAACTAATCTCTCCAGTCCTTACATTTTGCATATAAGCAAAATGCACGATGCTGTACCTAGACATTCTGTAGCTTGGTCTCTTGCTCCTAAAGAAAGAGAAATGAAAAAAACTTAGTATATTTACATCACTGAATTTTGATGCCTCAGAAGAGCCTTCAGTCTTTTATTAGGCCTTTTTGACAGGCACAGTAAATTGATGCTATTCCAAAATGGGTTGTGAAAGTTACCATACTCTTCACATTCATCAGTACCATCATGAATTGAAATATCCTTATTGCAGTTGTTCCTCTTTCTTCAGTGAAGAGGCTGCTTTCAGCATATTCTGAGACAGGACATCAAATTTCCTCTCCCTTCCTCTGTTAAGACTTCAAAGCCAAATGCCCTAGCTGAATCCTTTCCAGTTCACACCAAGACCACTGTTGCAAAATTGTGCTTCTAAAATCACTACCAGACATCTCATAGCCAATGTGTCTTTCTGCAGTATGCAGTATATGGGGCATAAACAGCCCCAAATAATATACAACTGTGGTCCACGTTGTGCTCCTGATATCCTGTGGAAGGGGAGATATTCCATTGCCATTTACAACAGTTGCCCAATAGCTATATAAGATGAGAGAGATATGAAGTTGGGGTCGATATCTGTGGTTAGCACATTTCCTCACATTCTACTTTGGAGGGCAAATTCTTTTTTTGGCTAGCTCAGAAACTGAAGGAAACGTTTTAAAGCAACTATGAACATATCACCAGTTCCAAGCATTCAAAAATCACACATGCATGCATGCATTCAAAAATCACGCATGACCTTCAGGAGTCATAAATTCAGCTTAAACATCTGAGATGAAGACTTATCTCAGTGAAGTAGATAGCAGTTTTGATTTCAATGGAGTATGGGTTCCACAAAGACAGATTTCCTAAAAGGCTTCAGCTTGATTTTATTCGCAGGTCTGGTTTCTGAGGCTGCAAGATGCATTCAAGTTACATTTTTAATATTTTCCCTGCAGAAGAGCTAAAAAAAAAAGTACTTAGATCTTGTAAGAATTGAGATTCTCATTTAAAAAAAAAAATCAAGAGACACAGAACTGGAACTTAAAAATATGCCACGTTTGAGACCCACTATGAGGCAATACTGTTGCCATTCAGAGCTGTCAAAATCTACCTGGTTGATAACCCCTAACAGGAAGGAAGGGACAAGCATTGTCAAAACTGTTGAAACCTGGGTTGGGGGGGGGGGGGGTTGTTGTTGTTTATAATCCCAGGTTCTAAATTAACATGGTTAAATAAAAAGCTTAGACCTCATTTCAAGAAAAGTTGGCTTGGGGTATGGGAATGGAGCCTGACTAGTATACACCAGGATCTGGCATTTTTGAAATCAGCCACAGATTCTACTACATCTCCTAACAGAAAAGGATTTTGCATGGGTATAATTCCTTTTCTACTCAGGCAGGTTAATTCTGCCAGCAACCTTTCTGAACAGAAGCTGTGCAGTGTTAAAAATAATAAAAACACAAGCTACTGCATTTATCAATGATCAGATTCGGTGACAAGGAGCACAGTTTGTGCAGAGTAGTCAAATTCAGAGAATGAAGAGTGTAAGGGGCTCTAATACATTTTTCTTGGGAATATCAACTATATGCACATACACACAAATGTAGGTCACTTGGGAAACCAGATAAATACAGCCTATCAAAATGGAAATTTTGGAGACTATTAAGAGCAAAACTGGTGACCTGCCTTGCAAAAGCTCTGGAAAGAGAAAGAAAACCCTTAAAAAAATGAAAGGAATGAAATATATTAATTGGTCCACTCAAAACATTACTTGACCTAATAACTTACAGCCCAATAGGTTACATGAGGAAATACAAGCTCTCCCCAAAATGGGTTCACTTTGGCTGTGAGATGCACTGGTAACCTATAATCATGCTGAATTGCTTCTCTTCACTATTTCTCAATTTCTGCTTTTATATCTCTCAATAAGTCTGATTAAATTGTGCCTGCTTATTGAAGGGCAAAGGAGACAGGAGACAGAACTGGCTAGGATGGAAGAGGAAAGCAAGGAAATGAAAAAGACAAGAAAGAGAAGTCTTTGGTCTTTTTTTAAAAAAAACTTTCTATCCCCTATGACACAGAGTTGTACATTGTGCAACTTAAAACAGGAAAGTTTTTTGGAAAAGCTCAAAACAAATATTATAAAACAAAGGAAAAAAGTCAGTTCCACATAAAAAAAAATTTTAAGCTCCATGCCCAGATTACATTGTACATTACATTGCATTGCCTTAAGCATAGCAGAGATTGGTTCCTAAGCTACCTGTTAGATCCCAGTCTAATCAGCTGCACAACTAGCTTAAAAATTTGGAAGCTTCTCTCTGTTTTGAAGAGTTACAGAAGTAGACATCAGTTCTTCATCCTGCTTGTATAAGCTCTTATGTCATGACTACTCAAAAGAGTTCTTCTGAATACACCTCAGACACAGGCATGGAAACCCAATACAGAAAATAATAGTTTTTTGTTTCAGTCCCCTGAGCAAGAAGTCGTAGGCAGAGAGGAGAGTCAAAACTCAGTTTTCAAATCCCACATTCGTTCAGGGTGCAATGCCACTGTCAATTGTGCTGATGGCTGCACTGTAAAGGAATTTGCTAAGTTTTTTTTTTTTTTTCCCAGAAAACTAATAAATAAAAATCCCTGCCACTTGATCAGGTTCACCACACTTTTTAGCTGACTACTCCATATGATCTTTTGTCTGCCTCCACTCCCCTCCGTCTGTTCAGATGGAACAGTGCCCACTCACAAATTGGACGGTCCCTGTTGCAGAGATGCCAGATGCAGAATGAATGCTTGAACAACAGGAAAAAAAAGTAGTTTACAGACACTTTTGACTGCCAGCAAAACATGGCTGCATTGCAGAAAGCACATACAAAAAAGCCAGCTGTGGCTAACTTTTCAAAAAGATGTAGCTGAATTACAGTTGCAAAATAGGCAACTGCCTCCCCAGTCATGAGCATGAATGCATTGGCCACCCTGCAGATATTGCCAGCAGATTAGTAAGAGTTAAGATTTGCTAGATGCATTAATCAAAGAAAAGAAAACATTAAGTGGATCAGCTTGGAGGGCGCGTTATTTTCAATATGTGTCTCAATGCTAGAGCAAGCTGTGGCCAGCAATTGTTTGTCACTGCTAACGTTTCTCATGGCTTTTGCTGATAATCTAGTCACAGGTTGCAAACACCATTAGATCTACTAAGTAACATTTCTTACATTTTTGACTGCACTAGAGCCCCAGGAAATGTTATTTGTCTGCACATTTACTTCAGCAAATGGCAAGACTGGCATTTTATTCACATCTATCCCATATGTTTGTCAATAATTACATAGCAGTATATTCTGCTGCACAATAGAGACATGATGCGAAACAGAGCCATTGAAAAGTGCATCCAGCAAAACTCAAAACACAGTGATGTCCCCCCGCCATCTTTCAAGAGTTTGCACCTATTAAAATATTTTTATTTTCAGATTTCTTCTGGTCTTTGCAGAAATAGGTTCAGGGAAACACAAAAAGCATACAGTCAGATAAATAACCAGGGCCAAGTCCTGTCAGAAGTTCAGGGAAAGACCTCTAAAAGAGGAGAGCAGCTTTTGCTGAGGACTGAAAAGGTGATGATAAGCCAGTGAACTGCTGCCTTGCCAGGAGGAGAGGTGAACCTGGAGGCACCATTTGACTGTTTTACAACCGCAGTGTAACTTCTTGTAAACCGCTGAGATACCTCTTAAGTTCTAGGTTAGATGATAAAACTTTTAAGCCCAGTCCTACAAGCATGAGACTACAGTCCCAACTGAATTCAGTGGTCCAGCGAAAAGCCCAGCCATCCCCCCCCCCAGTTACAGTTTCTGTTCTACGCACTTTCACCCAATTTGCTATGAATGTGAGTAGATAGGGAATACATTTCTAAACAGGGAGCAGTTATTAAGTGCTAAATTTCCACCAGAATAAGTCTTTTAGTATTAATAACTTCACTTTGTAATTAACTTTGCATAACAATAGTTGCTGGATCCCCTCATACTGTGATAAGCAACAGGCTAATAGCAAGCTGCCTCTGCCCTGGGGAGAGCACAATCAAAGCTGACAAAAGACAAAAAAGAATGATGTACGGAGAGATGAGGTGAATGCCCAAGGTCACATAGTCCGTTTGCCATAGAGGCTGGAGACGAACCTAGAGATTGGGAGTTATGCTGGCAGCTGCTGTTATTTTAGTGCTCCTAATGGACACAGCTCTGAGAGGGCACTGCAGAGGAAGGTGGATTAGGGATCTAACTTCCCCCGGAGGATTAGTTATCCCTGAGGTCAACTAAACTGACCAGCAAAGTTGGAGCTAATCTGTTTACAATTTAGAAAATGGCCCTCTGGCAGTCATAGCTCTACAGCGAGTGCTGAAATAGTTAACAAACCTGTACAGCGGCATTGTTTAATCTGATGTTAGAGACTGAGTCTATTATGAATGTTATCAAGACAATGCAAAAGTAGATGAATGTTAATATCAATATTAACGTGGGGTGACGCTAATGTTTATTAACCTGAAAAGATTTTGGGAGTGGTAAGGAATAACAACAGCTGGGTGTCCTGCAAAATGTCTTTCCCTGCCAAAGCCTTGTCTCACTTGACTGTCTGCCACTGTGAGTGTCACTTGAATTGCTCTTTCTGGGTTTTGTCCCTGAATGTCTAAGCATTTTAAATATCCGGTGAGATAAGGACACTTCTTTATTTTTTTATTATTGATGACAAAGAAAAGACAGGACAGGGTGGCACTGCTTATCTGCTTTTTTGTTGTTGGAGCATTAGCAGGTTATCAGTATCTCTTAACACCATAGCAATTTGATTTCAAAATTGGTTTCATTGCTGCCCTCTTCACCTCATTTCTCAGAAGATTTGGAATCACGTTCTCCATTGATTCTCATCCTCTGACCCAAGGTAGATTGAAGAGATACTTAGATTCAGGTATAATGTTCACTAAAAACTCAAGAAAATCTCCTCACTCTTTCTCCACCAAGGCTTTGTTTTGATCAGTCTGCCAACCAATTTATCATCTACTCGGCAAGTTACATACACATAGATGTGATGGTGACTTTTGGTATATTTGAGGAATTATCAGAGGGCTGATTATTAAGGTATGTTTAAATAATCATCTGCTACCAAAACTCAATCATAAATGCATATAAAACTTGAACCAACAAATTTGCCTATATTCCTTCTCCCATTGCTATAAGCAATTCCATATTGGTTTTTTTTTCTTCCATCAACTGAATTTTTCATTACTGATCACCACAAAAGAAAGCTCATTCCTCATCAGCCCACACAGAGCATTAAGGATACAACACACAGCAACAGTAACCTCTTTGCACTGATATATTCTTTTTCCTTGGTGCCATCTTATACTTAAATTTAAATCATGAAAGACAGACAGACAGACAGAAAAACAATAGGCCAGGGAAGAACCTGATTCTCTGCAAATGAGAAACTCTGCTACTGCTACAACCAGTTCAGCTAGGAGCAAACTGAGGCATTTTAACTCCAATTGCTTGATTTGAGGTGAGTTACCATCTCTAATGAGACATTTGCTAAACTTCTGCATATATACAGACAGCTAATTTACTTCTTAAGAGATCAGTCATGTTATCATCTCAATCTAATTAGAGCAAATTGTCTTTAAAACAATATTGAATTTAGATTAAAGTTTTCCATTGTAATACCAGTAGGCAAGGTTTCCCTTACTTAACCTTGCTGACAGATAATGTCAAATTCAACAAAAAACTATCTGTTAAAGAGCATAGTCAAAGCAATTTTGACTCTTAAAAGAGAAAATTAGTTAAATTGTGCTAATTGCTCTATCAAATAAGTATAATGCATTCTATTATAAGGGCAAAAGATGCATATTCTTCTTATTTTTCTTAGAAAATGTTTCTGCTGCGCATATTAGGTTTATTGGCTTGTTACTGTACCTTAAGATCATGGTTTGACGCCCCTGCTATGTGTCAAAGGGAAACCTGTTAACAATCACATTTCACTGTTAAGCCTCATAGTCGTTCTTAAAGGTAGGTAGTAACAACTATTTATTCATCCATTGCAGTGGCCAGCTAGGAATCTATCTTCTGCTTTCCTGAAACCTGCTGGCATCAAAGGTAATGAGTCCTTCTGCAAGGGACGGGCTGAACCAGAACTTCTTACAGAGCAAAAATGCTTCACTCAGCCAGAGCACATGAACTTTGGAAAGTTAAATAAAGTTGGCACATTTATGAACAAAAACCCAAGTGCTTCAGCCCTAGTAGTTTGAAGAAATGAGAGAAGTTGCTTCAGCACACCAGGAGAAGGGCTGCAGAGCTATTCCCATTTCTGTCTCCAAAAGCATAGCAGACATGGACAAATGGGAAACTGAAGACTGGCACTAGGCTGAGATCATTTATTCACATCAGACGTCTGCCAGAAGACTGCAGGTGGTCAGCATAGATAGATACTTGCACATGGTTGTAAACAAGTCTTTATTTGAAGCAGCAGTTAAAAAATTTAAAAAAGGAAAAAAAAAAAATCCAGCCTACTGGCCCATTTGCAGATTCCATAGCTGTCAGCCAAAACTGTGAATGCACACAACAAGAATGACAGGATTGTGATCCATGAGTGTGTCAACTTTCTCTAGCACCAAGGCTGGATGGGGGAGAAAGCCTGGAAAAAGCATCAGTAGGAGAAAATGAGGTGAAAGAAATGAGCAAGGAGAAAATGAGGACAGCGGCAGCAGTCAAGAGGGAAGAATATTTTGTTTGATTGTAACCTGAATATTTTAGCATTACTAGAGAAACCAAGACATTCAAGAGCAGTGGTTTTTCAGAAGTATGTTTGTAGTATGCCCAATCTTGAAATTGCTTTGTGTATTCATGGCTTGTCTACACCTCAGCTACCCTCATCATAGTAGACTGTAATAGCTGCACTCTTGCAGGTAATGAGTAAATTCCAGTTATTTTGGCAATGTTGTTTTCAGTTCATCGTGGTTACAATCCATATTTTCTTGCCACAGCCTATATAAATAATGGAGAATGTTGACAACTTTACATTTACTATCATTTTCGGTATTGTTTTCTTGGTATTACAGGGACTTACTGTAATGAGAGCAGTCACTGGGTATTGAATGTTTGTATTCAGGACAGATTAGTGGGCGTCCGATTCCCCAGAGAGGATCTGGGAAGCTATTCCTGTCTTGAATGAACATGTGCAGATTACTTTTCATTGCTGAGACCCTAAAATTCTTATGTATTATAAAAAATTATGAAGGGAATGCTTTCATATTTTTCCATGCCTGACCACCTTTGTGAGTTACATAGGAAATATTTCATGCAGCCAGGACACACATAGCTACAGTGTGAACAGGTGCATGATCACAGCCACATTATTGTAGTTGGTCCACAGGACAGAGAACGAGAATTGCACTAGTAATACAGCGATGCTGGACCTGGGGGGAGTGATGAGAGCTGTGATCTTTGGAGTCCTTCCAATGATCTTTGGAGTCTGGTTATTGTCTTTCCTGATTCTCATTGGCTTCATTTCCTCCCCTACACACACTTAGAGTTTCACTAAGATAAGACAATTTTGGAGGCTGTTTATTATCTGAAGTTTGCTTTCTCCTCCATTAAAAGAAAAAAAGAGGGACATTCCTCTTTAAGGGGTTCTTGGAAGAAAGCAAAATTTGATTATGGCCCTGTTATTTAATTTGGATGGCTTAACATTATTTTTTGTTTAAGAAAAAGCATCTTCTGTAAAATCCAAATGCCCTGATCTATGTTATTAAAATTATATTATACTACAAGTAGAAAGGACTAGAAGATCTTCTAAAGATCAAATCTTTACCAGGACCTTGAAGCATATTTGCATGTTGCCCACCAAGAGTCCATCCTGAATGACTGACTGAGCCATCCAGGTTGCCTCATCTTGCAATACTAGATAATGACTAAGATTTAAAAATCCAGGCCTTAGATGTTAACTCTGTCATGGGCTGGGCTAGATCCTCTTTTGTAACTTCTCCAGTGCCAAGTGCATTTTGCAGCGTTTCTTTAACTTGCTGCCAGGCATTGATTAGCAGCAATAGGCCTTGTTAATTCCTAGCAGTCTTCACTAAATGCTAGCCGAGTCCCCACACAAAAATCCAGAAAAATTAAATAAATGGTCTGAGTATTCAGTGAGCTCAACTCTGCTTATCATTTCCAAATGATAAATGAGTAGGCTTAAACAGGCAATCCCTTCTTATGGGTGGGAAGAAAATGCCATCTGCAACATAGACAAAACCATTTAACTCTTGTTTCTCTTTGGGAGTGACCGCTGGGACCGCAACTACTGTAGAAACAAAGTCAAATCTTCTCACTCTTCTTGTCACAGCGCAGGCTGAGTAAGGAGGTGTCCCTGCACCAGAGCTAACCCTGCAACATTACTGCTGGTTGCTCACCTCTGTTGCCTATTCTGGCTGTGCTAAACTGGTTCAGCTCTGGACCAGTTCCCCATCTTCAGTGGCTCCCCATCCCCACAAGCCAACAAAGAGCTACCTGTCCCACAGGGCTGCTGTCCTTCTGTCGCCCTCTGAGGGAAGCTACCCTTTGGTCCTAAGAAGAAAATGCAGGTACATGGGAAACGAACTGGCCACTGAACCTGGATGAGGACATTTGCGGAGTGCGACACCAAGAAAAGTTCCAGAATAAAATGAAACACATCAGCATGCAAAACAATATAGCTAAAACATAACATCATTTTTTAAAAGAACTTTTGAAAGACTGCAGTGCAAATGACTGAAAAGTTACTGCTGTTTCACAAAGCAACAATGGTGGAGCAGGCAGCAGATGATAGACTTCTAGAGGCTGTTCAATCATAGCATTTAACATCTGAAGATACTGTTATACTCACAGCTAGGAAACCAGTCTTGCAGAATGGAGAATTTTACCTGAAGGTGGACTGCAGATCAGACATAATGGGATTACATTGTATTAAATCTTTCAAAATTTCCACTATCTACTTACTACAATATCTTTATTGGAAATAATTGTGGATGTTCTAGCGCCAATACAATTACTTTTAAATTGTCAAAAGACAAGGAAGTATTGTGCTGAAATTCCCTTTTAAAAGATATTTTCAAGTGCTATATAGTCCTGCATTTAATATTCACTTCTTTATTCCCTTCCAAATCTTCCAAAATATTTCACAACACAGGTAGAATTTTTCAGATTCTATTCTGAGTAGATACTATACATATATATAATGCAGTAAGTTTTCTTCCTAAACATCTAGATTTCTTAAAAGAATATTAAGCAACTTAACAAGAAAAATTAAGGAACCTGAAAATCAGTTTTAGTACCAATCTTTTCCCTTCCAGTAGCAGCTGCTGTTCTTTCTACCTTAAATATACTTACAGGTGAACTTTTGGACCAGTAGACACTGGATACTGTTTTCAGAATGGCTGAAGTACACTAAATCTCATTGACTTTCTGTTTTTACTCAGTGTGGAATGACCCCCTGAACAGTAAGTGACAGATATGTCTATTGTCCTCAGTAGGACTTTAAAAGGCATCAGTGCTTTTTGGACAGGATTAATTTTCCCACCTAAAGCATTCTGTCAAACAGAAGTTGGCAGAATCGCTATGAAAATTCCTTCTTCTTGAATCAGAACTGTTGAAACAGAGCTTCTGGAAAGATATCTGTAGGGCCCCTGGACCTGGTATGTCATCACACAGCCAAGAAAATTGACGCATTTTTCTTGCTGATAGATTCAGGAAGAATCCAAATCTTCTGAACTCCGTCCTGTGAAAAGAAAGGACTAACTAACAGCAGCACTACTGCCATTTAGACTAATTACCAAGAAAGAATAAATCACCTTTGTTTTATCTCTGTGATACCATTTGAATCTTTTCTGAAATAATGTGTCTATTCCTGGAATGACAGGGGATTTTCATGTCTATCGCCATGCAGCAAGGGGTTCTGCCTTTTTCACCAACCAGCAGCAAAAAGAAGAAGACAAGAGATTTTGTAAATTTTCTTGTGCTAAGCAATTATCAGTACAGATACAGCAAAGCGTGACCACAGTAAGGAGCCAGGTTCGGCTCCACTGAACGGCCCCAGCAGAGGTTAGGACCACAACAGGGCTTCCTGATGCTGCTGGCAGAGCAAAGTGTAGCTCATTATACTACTAGTGCTTCTGGTTCAAGCATTAACCAGGTTGTCATTGCCAGCTTTATGCCCATATTGAGACCTTCTATGCCTATAAAGGTAGAATTCTTCTCAGGAAATCTCTGGAGAGTTTAATGCTCCTTAGCACAGATTAATCAATCCAACACAGTAGACTAATGAATTCAGCTTAAAAAAGTGAATTTGTGTGGCTGTGGCATTTTTCATTGGAAATAGGCTACACTGCAAATCCCAAATCTTGTGCACTAGATTCTGCATGTAAAATAGCTGGATCACCATAGAAAAAGGTTTTGTTCTGCCCAAAGATTTCAACAGCAGAGACAGAAGAGAAAACAATGGTACCTGGCAACTGACCTCCCTATAAATGTTTCTTCTTTCAAGTTGGATCTTCTAGCAAAGCTCCCTTTTAAGTTTGATGAGCAAATGCTGATTGCACCATGGAGACAGTTACTACAAGTTACTGCAAGTGAGGAAGAAGACAAAAATCTGTGGTATTCAGGGCATGCCTTCCTCTGCTAATCAGAGAAAGCTGGAAGATCAAATAGTTGTTCAGTGGACAGTTGTTACTGGGTTTTCTTTTAAGCTGAGTTTGATGAATTCATTTGGCCACTTGTTACTAAAGTAGATTATTGTTAACAGGCTTCTTGGTCAACAGCACCTCTTGATAACATTTTGATTAAAATGAGTATGTGTCACGTTTATTTTGGGGGGTCTAATATGTGATACTTTGGAACACTGACAGTGTCAGATGCTATTTTCTTCAATTAATTAGTACATAATTATATACAAATGGATGGGAAGAGTGCAACTTTTTCCTTCATGTCACACTTATCTGATCCTCACTCCACTGATAGTATCTAGTACAAAAGTCACACTTTCCCCTATGAGCAAGGAGAATGTGTTGAATTTACAGACCTTTCCTACGCCTCAGAATAGCTCTTCCCATTGCAAAAATTGGTACACATGACTTTCAAAATTCTCCATCAAAATACTAAGCTACTAATTCCTGAACACATCCTTGTCTCAGCAGCTGCACCTCATCTACCAGGTCACAGTGGCCAGCTGTGCACTTTGGGCTCCAAATGGTGAAGGGACAGTGCCAGGCACCAAGAGGACACACACTTGCCCCCAGCTTCTCCCCAGAGGACTTAAAGGTGGAAGCGGGCAGGGCCGTCACAGTCCCAGCTCAGACTGGGACAGTTCTGGCCAGACTGGGCAACATGGTGTACAACAGTCACAATTGGTTATGCCTGGAAATGAAGAATACCATCATCACATTAAGTAGGATCAACACAGGCCTGTGAGGAAGAAATAAATAAAAATACTAACCCAAAACAATTGCAGCCAGGCTCTCTAATCTTTTCTTCCCTAAGAGGTCTAACAGGAACTCTCTGTTGAGCTGGAGCACCTAAGGGGCCACCGTTGCAAGGCACTCAGAAACCCCAAAATTAAAGTATTTAAACTGACACTATTGCATTTAGGAAAGGGAGTGCTATCTTCTCTATTTTACATTAAGGGAACTGAAGTGCAGAGACTAGTTCAAAGTCCCAAAGGTTATCTGGGCAACAGCAGCTAAAGGATGTGGGCTTCCCATGTTTCAGTCTACCATACAAATCACTGCCTCAAGTTTCCTCTCAGCAATAACAACAAGTGGTCAGAATCACTGTTTTAGATCTCATACCACACATCTTTCCCATAAAAAAAAAAAACATCTAATTGTTATCAATGATGGACTGTCTTCTCTGGACCTATTCACAGAAGGGGGACCATTCTTTCCCCCTTCTACTTGTTAGGCTATGCTAAGAACTAATGATCAAAAAACAGGCCGATTTTCTTGCTTCTTTAGTCCTGGCATCCCACTATCATTATAAATATTTTTCCATGCTGTTGCCATTATAGAGTCTCTGTAATGAACTTTTTGTTTATCAGCGAGCCAGCTTGCAAACTCTAAAGATCAGAGCCTTATTTCAAAGGGAAGGGAAAAAGTATAGCATTTAATCTCATCCACATTTGGGTGAATTTATAACTCATGAAACAAGTTACATGTGCTTACTTGAAAGGCACTGATGCACAGAAGTGGTGCAGCAGAATTTAGGGATTTCAGGCCCCTGAAACAGGCCTGAAAGAGGAGTAGACTCCATTTTGCAACACACATCTCCAATGATCAGAGGAGTTATTCTGTTTTCCATGCCCATAAACTCTCCTCTGATGCAACCTTCTGTTTGTGCAGACGATTTTTTTGTTTTGCAGACACCTGTCTGCTTGGAAACATTCAAGCCGCAAAACAGCTGTCAGACAGTAGCAACTTTGGTTACTATGAACCAGGGCTGGATTCAACCCAACAATGACTGAGAGGTGAGAGATTTGGTATCATCTTATCAATTTTCTGAGCCATCTGGTTCCAAATGTGCAATTTAACAGTGAAATATTACCAAGAAGAATCTAACAGCATTTGTGAAGTTTAAGACGAGAAATGTCCTTTGAATGTTAGATACAATCCTATAGATACTATAAAATAGACATTATTCTATAATATGCTTCAGGATGCTATGCATTTAAAACATAGCTACCATTCACAGTGAAGCAAAGATAACTGTATATCATTAAATCTAATGAAATATAGAATGATCTTTGAATATAAGTGAAATCTCATCTAAATATTTGATCTGATGTCAGAGTAACACAAGTAAATCCACCCAAGATAAAGAAGAGAGTAAGAACATCCATACTAACTTCCATCAGAGTATATCACCTTTCCTACATGAGGTATAAAGCATCATGTTGTGCATCATATTATCTGTGTGCAGTGACATGAACTGCAGCAGTGAGTTATAGTCTTCAAAAACTGAAAGAAAAAATTTAATAGATTGCTTCTATCAATCTCACTGCTGTAACGGCTGAGCGTCCAACAAACTTCAACTTAGTCACAGCACTTCCCGCAAGGATACATCTTCTAGCCTTCTTTCTTCCATCCCCTCTTCTGCCCATTTCCCAAATGGAGAAATGAAGCCCAGACACCTACCAAGACCTGTTGATGATCGCACAAAAAATCTCTAGCAGAGGATAAGCTGATAGATTTCCTCCAGTTCCAGGTTTGCATTCTTGCTGGATAATCATGCATTGTAAAAGGAGAAGGAAAAGTAGTATACGTTATTTTTAGGACGCATACTTCCTAGTGAATTTAGAAGCTTGGACATCACGCTGGGTGCGCAGTCCTTATAGTCATTAGGAAGCTCTGTTAAAGTCAATGCAGATGTAGGAAAGGGAGGGCTAACCTCCAGACTGGACTCCTGAAATAGTATTTCAATATTCTGTAAGATTTTATTTGGACTTTTAGTAAAATATTCATTCATATATGATCCTAATACAAAATTCTTTATTATGTGGGAGTACTGACTTTCAGGCTCTTGCAGTTTTAAAGTAGGCCAAACATTAGGTTTAAATAGCCTGAAAATGTCTTTCTAGCACATAATAATCAGTCAAACGTAAAAATTGAGCTGGAAAGTTAACACATCTGTATGGATGAGTGCAATTTTTGAAAACTAAATTATAACTAACTAATTAACTAGGCTGTGATAGCAGCTTTTTTCCCCAACTCATGTTTCATTCAGTTGTTAAAAGTCATAATCTATACACCAACCAGCTCTCCAACTGGAATATATGGGAATGCTGCTTGCAAAAGGCTTCAAAATTGGACCTAAGATATCAGACTGTGCAGTTCCTTACAGCTAAGAAATATGTCAAATGCTGCTCTCTGTTGTATCACATCCCTGACATTGGCTTTCAAGGAAGGATTCAGCCTGAAAACCCCTTTGAAGTGGAACAGAAACTTTGAAGGCAGCATCAGAACAAAATCACATTCCCCTCTTCACATCTGTCTGTGCACTTGGCAGATGCCGCACACCAGTAATTTAAATTAAGGCATTTTTCATTCTCAGGCTTTGTGATAATTCCAGGGCATTTCCTCCATCATATTTGTAACCTATTCATTATACCATTTTACCACATAATGAAGACAAATGCCAACAGTTTAGCAACAGATTTGGATAATGACAAGATGTACAGTAATACAGAATAGTATGACCAGGCCTGCAAGTTCTAATTGAATATTTTCTGATCCTGTTTCCATTAATCTTTCCTCCTGTGCCATTTCTCTAGCCATTTTACGTGTCCCCTGCCCCCTTCCCTCCTCAGAGTGCATGCTCACAGCATTTTCAAGAAACAGATTCTGCTTCCACTGTAGAATTGGGTTTTCTCCTTATCAATAGACACTGTTTACGTGACGATGAGCCATTGAGTTTCTGATGGAGGAAACAGAACATAACCCAGGCATGGTGCTTAATTGGTATGCTGGCCCATGCAAAGCTATCTGATTGCATTCAGTAACTGACAGGGACAGAAAGCATTTCCAAGGGAAATAATATCTAGCTGTGAATGTGGCAATATGTGTGTAAGAACTGAACAGTAAACACCAGCCTTAATTTTAATATCTCACATTATGCAAAATTTAAAAAAGATGAGTGCTCTGATATTCAGGCAGACCCCTGTGGGATGGGAACGTTATCATAAGAATATTATAGAAACCAATGTAAAATATCCAGCTGCTGTGAGAGCTTTAGGGGCATCAAACGTTCTTGAATCACCATTTTCCTTCCACAAATGAAAGTATTTACCTATTAACAGCAGCAAAAGTGTATTCTTTCACCGGGCCATATGACCACAGGCAACATCACCTTTCAGTTTAGGCTTTGATAGGTTAGGATTTAATGTTCTGAATAACCCTTAAAAGCTGCAAGGTGAAAATGTAAAACCATAATCCAGCTCTAAATGGTCATTTAAAAAATGATCATCCCAAAGCTCAGGAGCGCCTTTATCTGTTTATGAGCCATTCCAGTTAAAATAGTTACACTAGGAATGTGGGGAGGATGATACCTATTTAATTTTATGGTGTTTTTCTCTCTCTACAGTGATAAAAGGTGGCTGGAACTGCAGCAAGAGCCAAATTCTGTTTGCCTTATTCACGCAACTAATCACATTGACTACAGTGGGACTGTTTGTGGAAGGGATTTGGCCTGAATTCTTACTGTGTCAATTATCTTTCTTTGCAAGCAGGTTTCTCTTTTCGTCCTGCTCTCCAGCCAAACTGTTACTCATACTTTTCCAGCTGAAACATGTGACAGACAACAGCAAAGATGTGAAAGGAGCAAAAAGAAACCTCAATTCACATTTGTGGGTTCAGATTAAAAACAAAACAAAACAAAACACAAAGCATCTTGCTGACACATTTTTTAGGGAATTGGTCAAGGAAGATTTACGCAGGACTGTTCAGACAATACCTGTATTGTTCATCCCTTAGGATTTACATCTGCTTTCCCAGAAATGAGAAGGCAGGAAAGAATTTGTGATATTCTGAGACAATCCATGTGCAAATCTTGACCTTCACAAAGATGTCCAAAAGTTTGCAAGTTGGTTTTTTTTGTTTTTGTTTTTTTCCCCTCAAGTAACATGTGACAGAAAGAGAATTAAGTGCCTATTTGGTCAGGCAGGTCACTGGAGCTCAAGCAATAAGTAAGCGCAGACCACCTGCGATGCACAGGTCGCTATTTGAACCCTGCCTGACGCACAGCCTGGTGAGCTCATGCCGAGAGCTTTTCACACCTGGAAGCTAAATCCCGACAGTCTTGGTCAGCTCCTAGGTCAGGCGCCTTCAGAAACATGCTTGGAGCGTGGGGCTGAGAGACAGTCGTTGCCCCGGATTTACTGGAACCACTGCTGTTATTGAAAAGGACCTTTGCCACTCCAGACAGGTGTCCCCATTTTCTGAGCCTGGGTCCAGCTCCACTTGCCGGTTTCTTTCAGGGTTGCTATTGAAAATGAAAAATCTGTTCCCCAACGCTGCCTTCAGGGCTCTCCATTAGTCCAGCATCCTTTTACGGAGGGTGAGGAAGAGGAGCTGGCTCACTTCCGGGGCTTTTCTTGAATTCTCTGCTTTTGAGGGAAGAGGATTGTTCTGTTAACTCATTCTTCAGGAGGCGGCTGAAGAAACCTCAACAGCCTGGGTAGGCTAGCTTCTTGCAGATCCCTGTGAGAGGAGGGGATCTCAGGATCACCTTCCTCTGGGATATGCCTCAGCAAGAAGGAAGAAAAATTTCTAAGAGCCCAAACCTCCATCCTGAGAGACTAATGAGTCTGACTAAATGCCAGATCCTTTTCTGAGCACCTGGAAGTAGTGCAAAGAGGGCTCAGGAAACTAGCAGGTCTAGGAATTGGCAGATTCATTCTGCTTAAAATCAGAAGTTTTGATACCTCAAAAAAAAAGAAAGAAAAAAAGCCAGACTGAAAAAAATGGTTTAATATTTCCAGTGCATTAATATAATAGTTTAAACATCTGTGATTACTGATTCTTCTATAAAAGATGTGGATTGTGTATTTATTGGGAAGCAGGTCTCAGTCATCCTCAGATCCTGCAGGTCCTTTCTTTCCTACAGAATAATAAAAGGGAAGGGTACCAACCTTAAGTGATATTTTAGCAGTGGAGATAATAGCAGCAAATTCCTGGCACATGGCATAAATCTTCAATTTCCCATATTTAACCATTTAATTTTCTTCAGTGCTACACATTAACAGACATGAGGGACAAAAGATTTGATAAACAGTTCTGCGCCCTTTGTGCCCTATTCTAGATGTGAGTGAATGCTGCAGCAATTCAAGATGTCAAGTCTAGCTGTCAAAGAAAAAAAAGAACAGAGATAAATGGTCATCCTGTCACACAGCCATGCTTACTGCAAATGAAACACAAACATGGTATTCAGAGCCCTAACATTTGAATAGGTTACATTACACTGGTGAATGAAAGAAAGTTTCCATAATTAAAGGATAAAGATGATGATAGAAATTCTAAGCCTACTTGTGTAACACTTTTCTAGAAGATAGAATTTGAGGGAGCTGGGATTTCTCTCAGCCAGGTATACTGCACATTGACTTGTCTGATGCTTCCCCTGGTACATTTTGCCAATTTGATCACCAGTAGTAAATTGGGTGAACTTTTGAATTTCAATGCATGAGACTCCTCATGCGTCAAGATGAGATAATTCTGCTACTTGGATGATTACTTCTGAAGGCAAAAGGCCAAGGTTTTCTCCTTGAACTTTACATATGAATTGATCAAGTCAATGCATTTTACATAGTTTAAGGTACCTCCCTGCTCTGCCTAGCCAGATCAAGGGAATACAGTGGTAAAAAGCCATTTTCTTTCTACTTGCAGAACATATTAGCATTTGAGAGGAAAACATCTATAAAAGACCTTATAAAAGTCTTCAGAAAATCCATTAATCCCAGACATTTTGTCCATAGTTCCTTGCAGTGTTATCAGAGTATCTAGGCTATTGACCTATAATCCATTAATAGGATTTTTAAGAGTTCTGCTATGGTTACTCTTCAGGAGATGAGTGAACAGATGGATAGGATGGTCACCCCCTTGCTATAACCTTTGCCTAACAAAGCTGATTAATTCAGTCTTTCTAGTTGGTAAGGCATCAAGTGTGGCTTTGTCTACAGATAATTAACTAAGATACAAGGCAGAGGGAGTCAGAGGAGGTGAACAGCAATGTGAACTTTCTAGGCTAAATCCTAGAGACTGAGGACTAGAATCAGAGGTGAGGTAAACGATGCTGTAAATTATATGTCAGTAACCCACCATGAGTTAGCACAAGCGTACGCAAGCAGAAGCAAGGTACAATAACCTAGAAAATAAACAAGTAGTGACCAGGGTCCAGCGCTATGAGCACTAACTGGAGCTCCCACATTATACCATCACTGCAGCCCAGCATTTTACTCACTGCTCGTTACGCTTACCTTGCCAACACCTTGAAGCCACCTGAAGATAGTCCTTCCATGTTAGGTACAGCTGAACATGTGCCATGCAGCAACAGCCCCTGCCTAGCGGAGTGTACTATCAATACAGAACAGGCCAGGAGCAAGCAGGGAGGCCGAACAAACAAAACAGTAGCTGCTAACACCCTGCAAACCCCTACAGAAGTGGTTTCCCCCCCTTCCCTGCTTGCT
Organism: Apteryx rowi; assembly: GCF_003343035.1. NCBI lineage: Eukaryota > Metazoa > Chordata > Aves > Apterygiformes > Apterygidae > Apteryx > Apteryx rowi. Next base: position 298,545 of record NW_020450959.1, on the reverse strand, counting down.
TTTTTTCCTTCTTTTTGGCTCTTTGGAGCCATTCAGTGGGCCTGCGTTAGACCGGAGGCTAAAAGCTGTATGCCTTGCCTCATTAGATGTGAGCAGTAGGGGTTGCAGGCATCTACCACACTTAGGACATTCAGAAGCTTCCAGACACATAATTGACTCTGAGCTCCTTTCAGTCCCAAAGAAAGCTTAATACAGTCAACAATGACGAAAAGAGAAAGGATTCAGGCCTGGTAAATAACCTGAAGTAGAACAGCTGCAATGGGAAGGGCAGAAGCCAAGTGAATTAAGCCTCCTATGTGCCTTGCTTTGCCTGTTTCTTTTTCTCCCTCTGACCTACAGCTGAACACCGTCTTTTATCGTCGCTCCTCGCAGCTTGCAGCTGCACAGCCCCCAGCCTGCCAGGAGCTCTCTTCTGGTCAGCGGTAGGGAGGCTGCGTCACCAAAGCAGGTTCAGGTGCTGCCCCTTTACCTGCTGCTCCTTTCCTCCAGGGCCACATCTCCCTTCCTAGTCTCCTCCACAGGCCAGCGTGCGTCGCTTCAGCGTGTCCCTAAATCTTTCGTCCTGGTCAGGACACCCTAGGAGGCTGCCCCAGCGACTGCATTGCAGCAAGGGGGCTCCTCAGTTGACACTGCGCAAGGTTAGCTGCTTCGTTGCCTCACGTTGCAGCAGAGAGCAGGAGGAACAGCTAATCCCTGACTTGTCAGAAAATCGGAGGGCAAGCTGGTTTTTACATCTTCAGTTTTGAACTAACGTTACAAGTGTTGCACCTTACAAGGAGCTCCGCACAGGTTTTTCGTTCTGTTTCTGAATGAAAAAAAATTCACTGCACCAGAACCCCAGCTTTTTAAAGAATATAGGCTGAAATTTCATTAGTGCTAAAATAGGTACTTATGCAAAAGCTTTGGGCCATGATCCACAGGGGATTTTCAAGCATAAATCTCCAGTTCTGATTTATAAACTTTTGATCCAGCTGCCAAATAGCACTGCAGCTACCCAAACGGCAGCCCTGGAGACGCAGGATTTTGCCTCGGGGAACTCCCAGAGACGTCTCAGCAGTGATGGGACCACCCAGCTCTGCACCCATCTCGCGCTTGTGCCTCCTCAGATGGCACAGAGAGACCTCCCTCTTCTCACAGGCTAGAATCCTAATTGCCATGCTGAAGGCTCTTCTGGGCTGGCACCATGCTGAAGCCTGCTCACCAAAAGCAATGAATTAAGTTTCAGTCCCAAGATCCGTTTCTGTATTTTATTCTGTCTCTATTTAAGGTAAACTACGAAAGCAGCCCATAGCAGAGACCGAAAACCAAGCAGGTGCTCTAAAGCATTGGCCAAACAGACACACGCTCCCTTCCATGAGAAACTAAGATTGCCCTCTGGAATAGGTTATACCTTTTCAGAGCATTTTCTTAGGAGCTGGAAGATACAGGTTCAGCTCCATGCAGGCAGAGAAGAAAACTGAACTCAGGGCTCCCTTGTCCTAGAGGAGCACATTGAACACTGAAATAATGTATAAAAAGGTGCTAATGGCAGCAGTACCTACCCAGTGTTTTATAGGTAGGCATGGAATCTCATTTTAGACACATTTGAAAATTTTATATATACACATACAAACTTATATTCACGATATTATATAGGCCAGATTTCAGGAGAAAGAATTTCCAGGAACATGCATAGTTAAGCAATTTTGACCAGTCAGTTATGAACGTTTAATGCATTCCTGTCTAGTAAAGGTGTGCTTGCTCTCTTTACTCAAATGAGCAGTACCACCAAAGACACAACTTGTGTGAGCGCAGCAACATGATTTAGCCCTCTCTGATTTTTAAAACTCATAGTAATCATGATACAAACTTGAAAATCAGGGCAGACATGGATATTTATTAGCACAATTATGTCTGCAACCATACATAGACTGAACACAATTTTTGTAGCAATTTTCAAATCATTAGCACACAGTTTTAGTAACATCTTATCTCAGCTATTAGACAGGCTCTCTTTAAATGGAAGTCATTAGCAAACACTCCATTACTATATTGTTTTGCAGTATGCATTCAGCATATTGGGCTATTTTGTAAAGTAAATAGCCTCTGCATATGAAACAAATCAACATATATCTAGAAAATGTAATTATAAGGCTTAACTAATCTACTTAATTTTGCATTATATTACAAATATTTTCAACTTTTCTATGAAATAGCTTCTAAATAATAGAATTTATTGTACATGATTAATTATAGCAATGATGGCCATCTATCTGTGCTAAAATATGACAGCTTAATCTTCTAAATCACATCAGGAATGAAACAATTCTGAATCTGAGATGTCTCTCTATGAGTTTTAAGTACAGCTCATAAATTATCATGGCTTTTAAATCTCATCTAGATTTCTGCAGCAGAAAGGCAAACCAATACGATGCCCAATTCTGCAGTCTTCTTCAGGTAAAATTCCTGTTTATTAAAATATTTTTAAGGTGTTTTCACAAGAGGACTGCCATATGACTACCTTCCTCTGGAAGAACAACTTCAATTTGTCAGAGATTTTTCAGTGCAGGTAATTTATCTGTTGGGAATTTTTACAGAATGTCAGTACAGCGTTTTTATCACACCCAACTCCTGTCTCTCTCAGAAGGACCAATCCCTGAATCATGACTGGGTACCCTCTAATCCCACCAGTTCCTTCAATTTTTTCCCCACCTGAACCCCCAAGACACCCAAACAGCACCTGTATCTCTCTCCACCTCTTTCCCACTTAACAGATTGAGAAAATTATGAGTTTGTTGGCCAAAGCAAGGAATGCAGGCTGGTTAGGAGGACTGTAGTTGAATGCTGGGGTTAATCTGTTAGCAAGTCATTGGGATATCTTAACGAAAAAATATTTCATCAGTGTGCTGGGAAAGAAGATGGTTCACTTACACAAAGGAAGATCTTCGTTTCCTCCCCCACAAGCTCTATCACACAACGTGTGGACCAGTCCTGCCTCCCAGCACTGGCTGAAGCAAGAGAGGCTACCTTTCCTCTGGTTCCTGATGGGCACCACATTCAGAAAAATATATTAGCCTTTCTTCTTTGGGATCGGTGCATTGTTACCCAGCAGGTTCACAATGCATCTCCAAGCAATGACCACAGCCCCTCAGGCAACATGCCATGCCATGCAGGGTGGGACCTGCCTGCCCTGAGATGGACACTGGTACAGATTAAGCCACTTGAGTGGCATCTTAAATCAGGTTTGGTTTTGGAGCCTGAAGCCTTTTGGAGTTTCAAGAGCTCAAGGGACCCAAGGTGTGACGGGTGCTGCAAGCTTTGCCTCAGCCTGGTCCTCTGCCCAGCACGCTTTCCCCCAGGCTTCCTCCACCTGCCCCATCTTGAGGATGAGCCCCCAGATGGCAACTTCGCTGCAGCGTACACAGCAGATCTTTGCTGAGAAACCCTTGCAAGAGAAACCTCAGATGTTTAGCTCCCCTTCATGCTGTTACTGCCTTTTTACTAGCATAAAAAGCTTATAAAAGAAGCAAGGATCTCATGCCTCTTGAGTGTCCTGGACTGTGATTTTTCCCTCTGGACCACTGCTGCCTATCGCTACCCATCCTTCCAGCTGTAATCCAGAGGGTGGGAGCCCACACTGACTGCAGCTACATGTAGCTGTGCAACTAAACTCAGGAATACCCCATCTCTGTGCCCAGGCCGCTGTCTCAGAACATGCTTTATAAAGTGGTGCTTATATGTCAATTTGCTGATCAGCTGGGAACCAGGGAAGTCTACAGAGGAGACTGCTGTCTGGTGACTACCAGCAAAGGAAATAAGCACATACATTCAGTTCTTTCATTCGGAAAGAATAGTTGGCTAAAACCTGCCACACTAGAACCTAGGTTCTACCTCTAGTTTTATCAAAATAATGCTGAAGAGTCTCTGGATTAATTTGGTCTGATAGCACAAAGCAGAGCAGCATAATAACGTTGATGAAATGCAAAGAAGCAACATCGGACCATGGAATAATGGAAATTAACACCTGGGATTTCTCAGCAACCTGTAGGCAAAACAGGAGCAAAGAGATGGGAAGTTGCCTCCCTGTGTGTGCACTTCTTGTGCTTTTTCTATTCAAGCTTGGGTGGCAGGGAGAGCGCACAGAGCACGGCTGGCGCGTCAGGCCACCCAGGCTGGGTGCAAGTTCGGTGCAGATGGGATTTCCCAGACTGTCAGCCCAGTAGTCTTCATTTGCAAATCTTTGCCCACGTGCTGCTGGTGTGAGGAAAACTGGTTTAAAGATGAGGCTGGACAATGTTTTTTTGTTTTGTTTTTTTGTTTTTTTTGTTTTTAACTATAGCAAACCTATTTAGTTTTCAGGGTTTTACCTTTTTCCAGGACATGACTGTATCCTTCAGCAAAACAGCCACTTTCCCCCACAGGAAAAAAAAAAAAAAATTACAGACAAGTTCTATAATAATATTTACAGAAAGTGTTAACCAAGTGAGTCACTGACTTTTCTCTCCACTCCATCTATAAAAATGTAAGACCAGCATGTAGCTGGTTGGAGAAATAACATTCACCACACAAATATTTGGCTGTAAAATATGAAAAATAGGTTCCCACATCAGAAATTCTTATCAGGATGATGCAGAGGAAGTGCTCTGTAAGAATTTGTTTTACAGCTCTTGGAATAGTCAGGACATTTCTCTGTCTCATGCAATACAGACAAGGCATGCTGCTGCAGCTGCATATCAGAAGAACAACTTCCTATCACTTTGATCACCTTTCAAAATATTTTAATGCACACGTCATGCTCAGTAAGATGCTTGGCTGAAAGTTTTGGCTGCGTATAAATTTTCATAATATGAATCAAATGAAGTTTCCATGTACTAAAACTTGAAATGGTTCTCAGCCATCATACTTCTATTTCCAATTTTCTTCTCCAAGGTCAGAAGAACTACTGGCTCTATGGGCAAATTTGCCACCTACCAGCTTTCCTCCTGACTTTCAGTAAAAAATTACTTTTCTGTTAAACAGACAGCCTGAAGGTAACTCGCCAACCACCAGAGAAAAAAGTAAATTTGTTTAAAAATGTTTTTTAAAGAAATCTAATTTTGCTTCCTGAGAGGTTTTCAATGAGAATAACATAGTCCAAAGCAACACTCTCTTTAGTATTTTCATTTGGCTGTGTACTTTTACTGCTTTCAGCAGTCTCCTCCAAGTCATCCCTGATTTGAAAGCAATCACAAAGGAAGAGGAGACTGTAAAAAATGGGGGAGAAAGTGAGGCCTTGAGATGAAAAATGGCTGAAAGGGAGAAAAGAAGTTGTTGTTTTTTCTAATCCAACCTGCATTGCTATTGTCCAAGAGATTCATGAGAAACTATCACAGTTCACTAATGCAATTTACCATTATGTGAGGTGCCCAAACGCATAATCCTACATTGCTGCAAATATGGTTATTGTCTTAGAAGAAGTTGGTTATTTTGCATTCCAGGTTATTTTTAAGACTTTTCTTTGTACTTCTATACTGCAGCTCTTGAACTAGTTTCAATTGTTGTGTTGTAATCTGCCATGGCATAAGTTCATAGTGAACATTATTCCTTACTTCAGCATTCTGTATTCAGCTTCCCCCACCGAGGGCGTCCCCTTGAACTCTCCAAAGCGGCAGGGGAAAAACTGCAAATGAGCCACCGAGTGCCACTCAGCAGACAGGGTCTAGGAGCAGGGTGTCCTCTGGACAACCTCAAGTGCTCGCTCCAACTTTGGCAGCTCTCACTATATTTCAACCAGCAAGATTTTTGTACCAAGCAAAACACATTAGAAATGGTATTTTGCTTCTTTACTCACTCAGCTTTAGGCAGACCCATTCTCAGACCAACTGAAAGCTGATGGATGTTGATTCGGAAATTCAAGCTCTGCCAATTAACATCACGTGACCTATTTCTACCCTCTTTTACCTGCTGTAGCCAACGGATCTGGGGAATCCCTGTAAGCAGGAATTTGGAAACCTGTCACAGTTTCCATGTCTTTGGGAATTTCCTGCTTTTCCCTAGGTCTTCCTACCTAGCATCAGTTTGCAAGATCAATATTGTTATTGTACATGTTATTAATGTCTGAACATATAATGTCTGAATTATGCTTGGCTAGAGAGGCTCCTTTGATTTATTGTCCTAAAGATAAAGCATCAGCTATTAAAGTTTGTGCTAGCTTAATCAGATATACATCTCTTTAGTGTATTAGCCACAGACATAGGAATACCATGATAAATATCCACATGCCAGGGATAATCCCAAATGAGCCATTACACACAAACTTACTGAGGTTTTCTAATAACATAAGTACAGTATTCATTCTTAGTTTAGCACATTTTGAAAGCTACTGAGTGGTGATCTATGTATTTACTGAAGAAATTACATGTGATGCTCCTCATGCTGCTTCTTTGTGGTACTTCATTTTTCTTGCCGCATCCTCTGCTACATCTCCTAATGTCGCTATCTCCTCTGCACTATCTGGAATCTCATCATCTTTGATACACTATTTTAATTGTTGTTTATGATTGTGTACAGAGAAAAATACACAGATTTTTTAAAGTTTAAAAATATACATTGTTTATGAGAACTGCATATTTTAATCACGAGGAGCTCGAATTCTCATCAGAGTGAAACCTGAGAGCCAGAGGATCCCATGCTATGATAATACAGCAAAGGAAAAAGGACACTTTCTCAAATGGGATGAATGCCTCTGGACATCAGTGTCTTCTGGCCAGCTGCATCATAGGTCTAAATATAGTGAATATGAAGAAGAATTTATGTGTAAAAGAAAGAAAGTACCTATTCAACTCCAATGTGTCTTCTCTGCCATCAGATTTAAGGCCAAGTGGGGATATAGAGTAATTTAAACTATTGAGACAAATTAAGAGCTCTCTATAACTTGGTGTAAAGAGAGATCAGTGGGGTCTGCAGATATGACAGGACTGAGCTGACAGCCTCATTGGCTGAACTTCCGGTGTGAAAGACTACAGCTTCAGTCTCTCTTACCAGGAAGTCACTTGCAGCTTTCCCTCCCTCTGCTTCCATTCAAAATTATTTTCGCAGTTCCAACACGTAGAATATGACATAGCAGGACATAGCACTGTTGTCATATAACTCCTCAGGAGAAGTGTCTGAAACACAGGTTGCCCAGATGATGAATAGAAATCACTGTTTTGGCATTTGGTTTTAGAATTATGTGGAATAAAACCTCAGTTGAGAGTATTAACTCGCACACACCTCAAGACTTACCTCCCCCTGCCCAGTACCAACTCCCCAGTAAGTTCCAAGTTAGAAATGGGGCTCTCACTGACGTCTCTGCGATGGCTTAGGTCTCACAAGCGCCTACAGCAGAGCTGCCCAGCCAGCCCAGCTCCCTGTGGCACAGAAAAAGCAGGGAGTCCTGAGATGTCGGGCTCCCGGCTGCCTGGCATGAAGTTGGTACCCCCCTGTTGCCTCGATGCAAGCACCCTAAAAGCTCCAGCACAACTGGGGTCCCCAGAGGTGACAAACCTGAAAACTGCAGCATCTCCTGCAACCCATCAGGAAGAAGTCAGGGTTCTCAGAAAGTTCTGCCTTTGATTAATCATAGATTTCAACAACAACAACAAAAACTCCAGAGAAAATCCCTCAAACCTCTTCAGTCCAATAAACATATGTTTCTGTCAGAAAATTGTCAGACAGCAACAGTTCCAAAGTCATAGATGTATTTGACCTTGGCTTCAAACACTGAAGAGGGGACAATGTTCTTGCACCTACCCCAGGATCAAATGCATGATATTATTGTCAGTGAAGAAGCTCTCGCAGGGCTGCAGTATTCTGCATTTGCAAAAGACATCACTGAAGCATCAATGGAAAAGATGCTATCAGAGGCTAAGGTAGCAGTACATGCTAACATTACTGACCTGCAAAATTGAGAAATCTCTTATCTTTGATAGGTAGACATAGCTAGGAGAACCTGAAGAATAGCAGCATATTAGGACTGGCACAGGAGACGATAGCATCAAATGACGTGGTGTACTTTCATATCTCATCTTTCAGTATGTCCTGACAGTGCTCTAGAACAACACTCAGCATCTTCCTTGATACCAGGTAGAGTCTACTGGCTACCTATCTGCACAACAAGAATTATGTTCTTGTGAAAATTTAATAAAAAAAAAAAAAAAAAAAAATCCTTAAATGCAGATATGGCACGTTGGCTTGACATTTGAAGCTCTCTGCAGGTGCTGCTCCAAAAAAGCAGTATCCCTGGAGAATTAATAACATATGATCATTAAAATAACTTTTTGCAAGTCCTTTGAGTGTCTGTAATTAACTTGTTAAGCTGTACTTAAAGTGAATAAAGTATCATTATACACATAATAAATCATTTCAAATTACTGAATTATTTGTCTGTAAAATTACCAAGGTAATTATCTAAATTTTGCAAATAAAAGGTTTCATTCACTACCACTTACACTGGATAGAACTAACCCATTGAGCTTTCACAATCAAATATATCCACAATGCAGTGTTTTGTACAACGCAAATGCTACTGCTATTTTAAAATAAAACCCAAAGTATATATGCTGGGATCAGTTAGCTCTAAGGCTGTATTTTTGTTACATAGGGTGCATTTCTAAACTTAGCTAGCTAGAGATAGGCATCACAATGTAAAACATATGAAAGGAACCTGAATTTTTACTGAAGTGTAACAGCCAAAGTGAATCTCAGGTCTAGCATATAGAGTTGGAACTGAAGACAACTGATCTGTGATACATTCAGGTAAGATTTCATACTGACATGGCTATTTTTGTTTAAAACCACAGCCTTTTTTTCAGCAACTTTACAGCCTAATATAAGCTATCTTCATGGTAGTAGAAAGTTTTATGCTAATATAGGGATGACAGAATAAAGCAGGAACTAAAACTGACAAGATAGCATTGCCCAAAGGGCTAGAACTGATCCTTAAGCAAGGGCTTTCTGAATAGCATGTTTGGCTCCCCATATCCACGTCACTGCTCATGGGCAATGAAAGCTGAGGGTCTTACTCTTTCTAGAGCTAAGGACACAAATATATGGCCAGCTGTCCAAAGAGGATGAATTTAGCTCTAGAGAAATGGCTGTTATGCAGATGAGAAATATTTTTTCATTCCTGTTCACCAGCTTCGGAGAAAACATTTCTGTAAGTATGGCTTAAATAAGTCTGACAAAAAACTGCTGTATGATCTCATCATAGGTAAGATGTAAAAGCTTTGGGGGATTGTCCTTTTAAACTAAGCCAGTAATGATTTTGTCACAGCTAGAACATATTGCATATACAGGATTCAAATGTGCACTTGATATTCCAACTCTGACCCCAGGTTCAGACCCACGGTCAAGCTGCCACACATCAGCTGAGCTGCCATAGCTGCTGCCAGTCCATGGCAAATGCAAACTAAAATGATTGAGGTGGGGTGTGTGTCACTAAGCGCCAAGTCATATTTCCTTCTATTTGCAGCAGACTAAAAGCATGCGCATGGACAGCTACAACACTACCACAGTCAGCTGTGCAGCTAGTTCAGCCATAATTCAAGCACACGTATAAAACCTCAAATGTTATTGTGCAGTCAGGAACACCCTATGTCTGATCCTCAGGATTCCATTTACAAGGTGCACAGGCATGTTTTTTTGCCACAGAGGAATTTATCTCACTCCTGTTTAGGTGGTCCTCAGGAATTAGGCACAGGAATTAGGCCTTTGTTTTTCTGGTCTGAGAGCCTGCCTTTTTGTAAACTTTCTTAGAATTCACAAACTAGCTGTTGCCCTCTGAGATGTTCCAAGTTCAACTGCACAACTAGTAAATACACTCAGAATATGCCAATCCCTCTGATTTATCACAGCACCAAAACCCAGAGGTGGTACTGGTGGTGTTCATATTGTTTTTCATTCAGCTGATGAGCTACTTGGGTTCTCAAGACTTTGCCAAAGTGCTCCTGACCTCACTTCTCTCACACTAGATACCTGAGGTGGGACATCCTCAATCTTTCCAGCTGGAGTTATTCCACTTTAGTTATTCACTTGTCCTTTTAGCTGTGGGACAGGTTAGGATCTGACTGCCAGTCTTCACTGGCTTTATTATGCAAACTGAAATACACAATTAATGTGTAACTGAAGACTGTGTCAAAATACATGTAAAAGACAATATCTCCCTTCTTTTGAGATATGTAGGGTTTTTTTGTTTTTTTTTTTTACATTCTTTGAACACAGAATTGGGCACCTTTGTTTTCTTCTTTGGTATAGTTTATGTCATCTACTAAGTTTTTTTTCCATCATAAGAACCATGTGTCTTTCAGTAATAGTGGTGGAAAGGTGATACTTGGTGCACACGTTCCTATCTCTTGAACTAGCATAGCAATATTGAAAAACTTTTTTGTCTCAAATTGGGTTGTGGGTTTTGTGTTTTGTTTTGGAGGTTCTAAAATCAGCATTAAGGAGACTCCAGGCATAGAAAATTTCAGCCTGAACAACTTATCAGCAATTGAAATCAACATCTTGTAATATAAAATACTGCACAACCTTGACTCCAAGAATCACTACTTCAGATAAATAAAATTATAATCACATTTACACTTACACAGTGTTTTTCATCTTTGGAGTTCAAACCACCTTATAATAGAGGACTATGAGAAGCACTTTTCTAGCTTTATCTCAGCTAGAAAAATTGTCAAATTCAGGGCAGACATAGCTAACACAACTTTCAATCAAGCTATCAAGCCTCAGACAGCTGATTACAGGGATACTGCTGATTACTGTGATACTGTTCCTCACTCTCAGGAAGTAAGCATGACAGGTGAGAGCACGAGCTCTGAACCAGCGCTGGTGAACTGGAAACAAACTGGGATTCTTATGCACATGAGCAGAACTTCGTTCCTTGGAGATGTGTTTGCAAGTGCTGGGAGGCTGAATGGGTCTCTCATTCCTGTTCTGCTTGGGTTTGGAAAATGAAAGGAATGAGGTCTTCACCTTTGTAAGGCTTTGACACACAGTCTTCCCTACTCAAAGATACTTCTTTGTCTTGAAAAGCGCTGGAGATGGAGGTGGAGCATAACAACTGGTGGTTTGCAAGAAAAGTTTTATTTCAGGCGTAGCAAGCGGTTTGTATAGTCCCAGATGTTGGCAAACCCACCACGTTTCAGAAACCCAGCTTAGACCTCCCAGAAGCCTACATTAATGTTTTACTGCATGCTAGTAGCAGCCCGGAGAGCTGCCCGCATTATCATGCGGGCACAGGGAAGTTTTTTTTTGGAACAGAAATCCTGTCATGGTGACAGGATCATTGGAGCCACGTTCTCGCGCTTGTGTAGCCCCAGACTGCTGTCCACAGCTGTAAGGGAGGACACACAGGCCCCTCTCAGGGCAGCTGTCAAAGCAATTTGACTGAATTGTATTTGTAGTACTAGAAAAGACACAAGCCTGAAATCAGGAGTCTCCTATCTACCACTGCCAAGGCCTGTCATTGAAATGTCTGATTATGAGACACTGAAGGTCTCACTTCATCAATGTACTTGCTACCTATCTAGCTTCCCCAAACTCGTGTTGAGAAGCAGTGTGAAGCAGACCAGCCTATAATGTTCTAGGCATCCTCATGAGCTGTTTTTCAATGGAGAGGACTATGCAGTTATGTTGAGAGTAGGATTGTGTTATCCAGCTACTGCTCATTACTTGCCATTAAAAGCAGTTAGATAATGCATTTGCTCACTGGTGTCAAGCTAGTAAAGCCAAATGACCTCCAATCTACCCAGCTATATCTGAGCTATGCCCAAACACTGCTCCATTACATTGCCTACTTCCACCCGGGGCAGCAGAAAAGTGAACACTGCCACAAACTGAACAAAATCTGCACAGATACCCACTGTTCAGCTCAGCTACCTTCACTTCACAGCCTAGAAAATGCCAGAGATGTAAGGGTTAAGAACCTCTCTGATAGCAAACTGGTCACGCTGAATTCTTCAGTCATACTGTTGTGAGGTATATAAAAGTGTTTTTCAAGATTACGTATCTCCATAGGTTATGCTGTCATTATAAAGAACTGCATTTACACAGTAGGGGAATTTAAGTTGGAAATCTGACACTGCTAGTAAAAATGTGAACTGGAACAAAAATTACCCAGGAAAGAAGCACCTTAAACCTTTCATTTCAAAGAATCTGCACTAAGCCTGAAGAGAGCAAATAATGAGCAATGAAAGGAGTCTTTGTTATGCCGTGATTTCAAAGCTCTTCCAAAATGTCAAATAATCCGTTTAATCAATCAGAAAATTAAAGAATGTGGTAAATTCCCAAGGTAGTTTGAGGTTTTAGCTGTGCCAAGTAATTCAGCTACTGCATAAAGCTTATGTCACAATAGCAATTACTTAATAAGTCATTTTCGTCTAACCATGTTGATGTAAAAATACAATTTAGTTTTCAAATTATTTGCAGCTGTGCTCTTATTGGGATACAGCATGCAATACCTCCAGAGATGTTTACATTTGTCACTTCAACCACTGCTCTAATTTAATTTTTATCACACTATATCCTTCAAAAAGTTCCTATTATCTCAACACACTAAGAAATTGATTTCTTAAAATGTACCTTCACAAGATCATATAAGAAAAGGCACTATCTGTTGATTCACATACTAGACTCATTACATGCCTCTGACACCAATAGCAGAACTACCATTTCAAATAAAGATTCTTTATCATGTTTACATTTCAAATTTGGTAATTTATTTTAGGACAGACTTTAATGCTGTTGAGAAATCTAAATTATCATCAATTACATTCTGGAAATGTAGAAGAGGCTACACTGAATATTTTTTAGATTATATACTATTTGTTTTTCTGTCCTCTCAAAGGACAAATTTGACAGACTGGTCACAAATGTAGGTTTTTTGCTTCCAAATACCCTAATAAAATTACAGATCCATTTTGTCAATGTGCAATTAAATACAAATGTTTTATTAAAGTAAGGTTAAAGGTTCAATGAGTATTTAGATGTAAAGTATTAGGTTAGAAAAATTGTGAATTCATATATTTTCCACCAAAATAATTCACTATTGTTGCATAAAAATGATGATATTCAGCTTAATTTTTGTAAGTCTTAATTTTAAATCAGACTATTTTAGATTTGGTTCTATTATCTACACATTTGCATACAGATTTCCATGGATCTCCTCCGAATGCTACCTTGTGTTAGTGGCAAGAGATGCAGACTACGTCTTCCTATAACAATACAGATAATATCCGTCTTTCCCCCTCATCGTTTAAAAAATTACAGCAAAAACGAAATTGAAAAGTTGACAGGGAAGAGTCACAAACTCTTCCAACTGTATACACTCGGGTTTTTAAAGAAAAAAAGCATTCAGCACACCAAAGCCTGACCTGCGTTCATCACAGCAGGTGGTGAGTGTCTTTGTGATCCTGCAGCATGATCTCCTTCAGTGGCCAGATTAATAGGGACCTTCCTTTCAGAAGCCACAGCGAGTTTTACAAAGGTGGGTGTGCAGAGGAGGGCTGGAATGAATCCAGAGTCATGCAGCTTTCTCTAACTCACTGGTCTTTTCTTCTGCTCTGTATCTTCACAGCTAATCTATCTCTCTCCATTCCCTCTCCTCATGTTTTCTGGACTGGTCTCATTTGCTACGGACAAAGACTATAAGAACAGCAAAAGTACCCTACAGAAATGAATTGAAATGGGCCAGCCATAGTTTGAGACCTCCTCAGGGTGACTGGGACTCACACTCGCAGCTTCTTCAAAAATTCAAGAACTTTGACCAAGCAGTAAACACCAAATTTCATCAACTCTGACTACTGCTAGTCTCTGGATTTCATCAGAGCAAGACATCTTTTCACAACTCCCCTCCCAGTTTCCTTCAGGAGTACAAGCTGTTCCAAGGCTGAAGAACAAATGAGATACCTTTGTCATTCTGTTTTCTTGTGTGGGGGGGTGGAGGGAGATTAATATAAAGAGCGCAAAGCATCAGTGACATACGAACAACAAAAATACTATTCATCCCAAGTAGTTTTACCTGATTAACTATTTTTTTCTATCCTCATTCTTCTAATTTCATTACTTGCTGAAGTTCCAAAAGTAACCAAGTTTACTCATTTAAAAATGCCGATCCGGGTAGACCAAATCAAAAAATGTAGGTCCAACCAAAGTGCTTTTATTACAAGAATAAAAGCTGAAAAAAATGCCCCCAAAATGTTCAGCTGCCCAAGGAAATAATCAGGAACATCATGCCACCTGGAAATATTCATAAAAGATAATGACATCATGAGAAGCAAGTCTGTAACTACTTTAAATATCTACTATCTTTACCTCTTTAAATATCTTTATCTTTATATACTATCTTTAAATAATATGATAGAGCTGGAAAAATGGGCAAGCTTCTGGTCATGTTGTGCCTCTTCATGGAAAGAAAATTCTAGTTTTATGTTGGCAAAGACCGTTAAAGAGTAGCAGACTAGAAACAAAGGCCACCCATGTTGACAAGGTGGAGAGAAATGCCAGAAATAATGTTTGCTATATGGTCACGTTACATGTGATAGTCTGTAATTAAAAAGAGAGTAAGAGAGATGGCAAATAATACACTGTGTACAATTTTTTTTTTAAAGAAATCAAGAAAAAGTAAATAAGTATTAAATATTGCAAAGGGTAGTAAAACACCAGGTTGATGAGACACCTTTTAAACTAATCCTAGTTATTAAATATAATAATATACAATGCAGTGCCTATTTTTGAAAAAACCAACATGGTGTCGTGGATGAACAGTCAACTGACACATCAGCAAGACAATGATAATGCTAAGAGAATAGCTAAGTGTCAGTGTCCAGAAACTGCCTCTTCAATTTTGTATTTATATGGCTATTTCAACCTCACCTTCTCCTCCAGTGGCATGGCCCTCCCAACAGTTAACAAAGCATTTCTTATATTCCGATTAAATTGCTGTAATTTATTCTCCACGAAGCTACCCTTGAAGACTGCATTAAAGCACTACCTAGAGCAGAAAACAACTGTCCTTGATTTTATTTTTTCTGGCCTTGGAAAACACATTGCACTTGTTTTCAGACACCTACACCCTTTCAGAGGTGACACTCAAGCTGTCTGCATTCTCCTAGAAAGACTTGCAAAAGCCTGCTTGGATCCCAGATTCCCAGGAGGCTGCCTCTCATGAAAGCTGCTATGCTACCTAAGTTAGTATTTCCAATAGTGCCAGGCATAAGTACCATGTTGTCTTGCTCTTGACTTAGACTGTTAATAAATAATGTATACACTATGGGCATTTACAAAATATTACACAAAATAGTAACTTTAATATTTCATCACCATGACAAGATCCTGCTTTTTTCTGACAAGAGACTACGTTTTAGACATACACACACACACTTTTTACTCAAACTGACACTGACAAGAAAAATACTCTCTTTGCTATCAAGGCAAGGTGTCGCTTAGGACTTGATTGTTGACTTCTTATAACCTATAATTCAAAGAGAGATTTCTGATGTCATGTTGCACGATTCATAAGAAAAGCATCTCTCTTGCTCAGAAAAAAGGCCGATAAACAGATCAGCTCCATCACGGAGACAGAAGGAAGGAGAAATAATTAGGGAAAAAATAATGAAATATTCTGGAAAGAAGTGACTAAAAAAGAAATCTACAATCCCTATGGCTGAACCACTATGAAACAATAATAAAAAAAAAAAAACAGTAACAAAACCAAAACACACCCTAAACCTCCCAAAAAAGCATTAGGGCATGAGGACTCCAAGACAGGTCATTCCTGGGTCACAAACCCACGGCAATTGGAGTTAGTTGTAAAGTGATGTCAGTGGAGTTACTTCAGCAGACGCACTAACCAAGCAGAGGTACCAAGGGGAAATAGCACTATTAGGCTATTTTGGTGCCTAGTTTACAGGAATATATTTCTATTGATGTTATTTCAGATTATTATACCTTTCCTGGCATTTTTCTCCACCTATTTCCTTGTACAGCTTTGCAACTTCCCTTTCGATTTTCTTTAGGCAGCTTCCAAAAGCCACGCTTAAATTTTTAGTCTTATCCTATATTTCAGTAAGAAAACGTTAGTAAGTCAGCAAAATTAAACCTCCTACAGGTGTGCTGACAGGCCTTCTTCTGGCAGACAGGAACGGGCCCTGCTCATGCTCCAAAGGAAGACGTTTCCTCTGCGCAGACACAAAGAGGTGTAGCCGCATTAGCACAACAGCCAAATCCCATATTTTCAGCACCTCCCCCTAGCCACACAGACAGAATAAGCCCACATCTGTGATCCAAAGGTCAGGCAGGCAGCGTTATATGACTTACCAGGAAAAGAAAAATCAATTTTTCTTTACTGGCCAACCTCCTTCAGATCATGGAAAGTACATATATTATTCCCTGAGTGAACGTATCACACTGGTTTGTAGTATTAAATTTCCCACACAAAAATGCAGGTCTGACAGTGGCCCCAGTGACAGCATTTGCCTCTTCAAGCTCAGTTCTAGGGGTCACCCCTTTAATCCTTACTATTAGCCAAGATGGACACAATTGATTGCACAGTGGAGTTTATGCTGTGCTAATAAAGTGCCTCAACCTTATCTTGCAGTACACCAAGGTTTAAAAACAGCATCAACATATTCAACAAATATGTACATTGTATTTTCAGAATAATTTCTGCTTAAATGAACAATACTTGTTTGCTTCCTTTGGCCACTGCAGGATCAAAACTACCCAGGGGAATGAGCTGGATTCTACTCAACTGTTAACAATTAATAAATTATTTACCAAGTTCCAGTCACACCTGTGTAAATTCATTGACAGCCATGGCATTGCAATCTGAAAAGAATGGCGGGTTGGTGGTGTTGAAACTGAAGACGTAATTTTTGGTCAGTAGAGCCCTTCAAACTGGTGTTGACTTACAGGAAAAGGGTTCAGCTTTGCTTTAAGATCCCAGGTTCAAGCATTTGGATTGGCATTTAAAAACAGTACTTTAACATGGAGAACATTTGACTCCGGAAATAATTTGGAGAAGAAATACAGGCTCCCACAGTTCCACCTGTGGAGTGCTTTTCAAAGTATAGTCTGCAGTAAAGATGAATTGCATATTATTTAGGAATGACAACAATAAGTTTAACTGCAATTTATCTTTAAGCTGAGAAAACAGAGGAAAAAAAGTACAGGGGCTCATTTGAAACTATTTAAATAACTCTGTCCCAGGTTTCTGAAAAGTAGTTACCATATCCAAAATAAATACTGAGAACACTCGGGGGCAAATGATGAAGACAATTTTTATCTTAACCAAATAGAAAGTTGAAAAACAAGCCCAGTTTATTCTCTTGGCAGTATATCCTGGGTACTCTTGGAAGCAATTTTGTTAAAACATAAGGAAGCAGACACTTTGTGTTTTAATAGAAGTCTGAAGGTAACTTGTTTTGCAGGGTTTTATAAATTTTGCTTCACAGGGCAATATTGGTGCAAGCAGGTATCTACCATCTTTGCAAATCAAAGTAACATTGAAATAATTCCCACACTACATTTGTGAATTTAACTGAGGTTAAATCCTTCTGTATGCTGTTTTATTTAAACAGGCAATTTAAATTTATAATATAGGTGAGAAAGATATTGAAATAAAGTGGGTAATATACCTCCTGCCTAATTATTGCTGGGGCTTTTCACCAGAAGATGTTCTTATTTACAATAATGAAAAAAATATTTTTAACGGACAAAAAATTCACACCTGAGAGACACAACAAAGGAGTCAAAGTACTCAAAATCAATATATTTTTATTAATGTGTGCTTCAAAGAAAGAATACAGAAAGAAAATTGTAAATAGCTGTATCGGAATAAATAACATTCCCCCAAATATTCCATAGGAAACTGACACCCAAGAGTGAAGCAGCTGGAGCAGCAAAGCAGTATGTGGGATGGTAGCACTGTAGGGAATATTGTCAAAGATTATTTTTCTGCCCCCAGTGCTATCAGCCTATATCTTAGTTCCAGAAAGAGAAAAGATCATGAACTTGAAGACAGACAAATAAGTAGGGAAAAAGAACTCTTTTCTTAATCTCCTAAAAGTGATGTGTTCCTGAATACTGAAATAAAGAAGCTGGACTACTTCCTACCAGGGTAGACCTTGCTTTGTTTCAGTCTTAATTCTCATGCTTTTAGAAATTCATTGGCTTTTCTTTGCATTCATTTCAGTATGAGTTTGTCAGCTATATTAAATTCTTAGCTTAGCGTTTCATATACAGTGTTATCTTTAGCAGAAAATGAAAGATGTATGAACAATTTAAACACTGAACACTGATGTAAAGATGGATCAGCTTATTACAAACTGAATTCCTCTCATCAAACTATGAGGGTGAGCGATGAAGAACCAAAATGCAAAAACATGGTAGTCAACATGGTGACATACTAAATTATCTTCCAATCATTCTCAATAACTCTACAACTAGAGCATGCTATCCTGATGGCCCCATCTGAGTTGATGATTTTTCACAATGTATTTCATGGCTTCCATCCCTACATGAGACTTTATTACTATCACATAGGAATAAAAAGCCATAAAACACTAGAGTGAATTTATCTTGATCAGATGCAATACTTATTTTCTTCACATGATTTCACCACCATTCCAAAACTAACCAATAATTTCATGCCACATTACTGAACATTTTAAACTACATTTCAATGACAAGAAACACACTGAAATGGTTACATCACAAATTAACAGAGCTTTAGCCTTTAAACACATTCCTACCTACGAGAATCATGAAACAATCACAACACACAACCACTTAACTCACTGATAAAAGACAGGACACCACAGAGAAATATCACTTCCACATACATCTTTCAACACATAGGGAAAGACAAGAGACAAAAAAGAAACTGGCATAGATTAAAGCTATGAAAGAACCACTACCATCATCTTATTAAAACTCTTTTCCATAGAAGCTTCCTGGCACGCATTATAAAAAATGCAGACACCATCGCTATGGAATCTTTAAGACATCTGAGCTTAATTGGAGAAACAAAGCAAAGTTCCCTACTTCTAGCACTGAAACAGCTACTACCACAGAGCTGCCAGCTAATATGGCTCACTGTTCTCCAGGACTTATATCTTCTGGGCTAGGATAAATTTACGATAGTTCCAAAGTCCCTATTTCTCCTGATCAAAGACCAAATGAGACAAATCATAATGTACCCTTATTTTCTAAGCCAAACTATGACTCTGAGGTCCTGGCCTGAATACAGTTATTTATTAATGTAATTACTATTCTTCTTACTTCTTATTACTGCTAATTGGCCAAGCTGAAACACAAGTCTATAGGGTCATTGAAAAGTCAATACAATAATTTAACTGCCATTTGAAAATAATTTTTCTTGTACACTTGCACACAAACTAAGCTGCATCAGAAATGTCTTGGTAAGCTAAAAGCCTCTGCTTTACCATAACTATTTTACTTTTTCCCAGCAACCTACTCCACTGGCATGATACCAATGTTAATTCTGATGTACTGTTGATATTAGAACTAAAAATTAACTCGTTTGATTTATATACTGCTATCCTTTCTTGCCTACCAAATCCTGTTTCTTGCATAATACAATGTTGATAGCATAGAAAAGAGCAAGAAATCATTAAATGAAAGGAAGTGCATAAATAAATTCAATTACCATGCATAAAACATGCAAATGATTTAAAGACTGCATATGAAACTCTAGTTTATATTCATTTATCTCAGGTTGCACTTTTGACAGAGAAAGAGACACTAATTGGGTCCAGATTAATGCACTCCCAAACCTTCCAATTTGTTTTTAGGTGAGGGTTAAAGGAGATGTATTAAAATAAACATAGCTGCTTACCTCCCCAACCTTTTCTTTTGTGGGAGAAAGAGGAAACTAAAAAGTATATTGCAGGCTTGATACACTAAGAATTTAGGGTTTTCCTGGGCTCCCGACTCCTGCAGGACTTACCCACTCGCAGCTCTTTTTTTCTAGCAAGGTAACTGTGATTTGGAAACTAGTCCCAAAATCAAGTTAGTCATTTAATGCAGAGAAGAGGGAGAGGAGTATTTGTGCTTACCTAAGTTCTGCCCTATTTTCATTCCTCCCCTACCCCCAAACAATTCTCATTATAGACCATTTTAAACAGTGGGCAGTCTTCTTATAAAAAAAAAGATTAGTCCAAAGCTGACGTGTTGACGCTGTATGGCTCAGTTCTGTGGGAAACGTGGGCTCGTGAGAGGACTTGAGCTGTTTCGCTGTGCTCACCCAGGCAGCAGAAACTAGACACGTAACAGAAGAAAACCTCTAAACCCAGGGCTGCTCTGGGTTTCTCTGCCTATTCTCTCCCCCTCCTGCCCCAACTTTCCCTTTCCTTTCATACGAGAGAGTATTGCTGGTCCCAGCTGTACGCCCTTGCTGGCTGACAGCCTGATGAGAGACACAAGAGGGACTGAGGGACAGAGTCACTGGAGAGAAATCAGTGCCCACAACAGCAAGTGAAAGGGAAGCTGTGTACCTGGGGCTGATCCTGCCTGAAAAGAAAAGGAGGCACAGAGAAAGGAAAACGGGTTTTAGCCTAGAAACCAAAGCCAAGGGAAGGACCCATTCTCATCTGCTAGCAGATGAAGGTTAAACAAAGCAAACAAAAAAGGTCGCCAAACTAATTTTATACTGAAGCCAATGAATTTGGATGAGAGGCCGAAAGGGGAAAGGTTAGGATGTTATCAATGAAATATTTTCTCTTCCCTTTTGTTCAAATGTCTTGGAAATTAAACCCCTTCAACACAATGGAACACACTTGCTGCAGGGTGGGAAGCACTTGAAATCTTGTGTTTCTCTGATTATATTTTAGATGTTATCTTCCTAAACTGCAGACATTACACCATGAAAGCACAAAAACACATACATGTAGACACAAACATATATTCACATATATGCTTTCAGACACAGACCCACTTCTGCTAACAGCCTGACTCTGAGAGCTTTTTACTAATAATTTTTGCATGCTTGCAGATGCTAAATTAGTTGCAATAAATAACAACAATAAGGCTGAGATCTGTCAACATCTTGACAAATATTCAGAGAGCCATTTAGTTAGGAAATATGCTTATGATATTCATTGCTCCTAAAAGAGAAAATGATTATACAGTAACTAAACCCTAAGTAAGAGCTGAAGATATTCACCTCATGAAGCCATTTCTCAACTAGCCCCTTGGCACTTGCTGGAATTATTCGCAGCACGAGCTCTACTTTTTCATTTTCTGCTGACTCCATGTGGGTAATTTCTTTCTCATGATTAAAAGTGAGCTTGGCAATTCCTTCAAAGCATTTCTTTAGGTGTGGCTGGATGTGGAGTGGATCCTTTGTGTTAAAAAGGATTCCTGAGTGATCATTGTTGCATCATGAGAAAAACCTAAAAAATGATTAAAAAAAAGAAAAAGAAATTTATAGGTATTTATACAAACATATTTTAAACCAACACCTACAACAGACAGATGAAATGGACTGTTTACCTTGGAAAGAATAGTCTTTTCTTCGCCAAATAATCATTCAAGGCCTTCCTGAATGTCATCCAAAAGCGAGTCTGCCTCCTTCAACTTATCCAGCATCTGGGGCTGCAAGATAACCCTCATGGCATTGGTCTCCTTCACTGACTCCTTCGTTATTAGCCTCCTGGTGGGTGAGATAGAATACAGTGAATGTAATAACCATACTTCACACAACAGGCTCTCTCTCTTTTAAATTGAAAATCCCCTTATTACAAAACAAGGGGTGTTCTTTTTCTTCTACCTTTAAGTAGAACTGCCACATTCATTGCTTTTTACAAAAACGCAGCTGCTTTTTAAGCTACAGATAAATAGAATCTGCTAGGCGGTAATTCTACTCAGTCTGAATGCATTATTTTCTAAGTCACTTTGGCAAGGGACTTTTTATTATAAACTGGAATGAACAAGGAAAGTCCTTTTCTCAACTAATTATGACCACGCTTTGTTCTATACTATTAACCTACAATGCCAGATTGATCAGTTACTTTTTGCTTCAGCCAGCTCAAAAAATTAATATGTTTTTTTCTGGGAAATTAGAGAGCTAATTACTAAGACTTTATAGGCGAATAATGAAAATATAAATAACACAGAACAATAAAGAATGGTGTATCAATAACATTCACACAATCCCTTTGATGTGCACAATGCATCCTCCCATTTTAACACCACTGATGTATGGGTGCACGTTACTTTGACATGATCTGCAGAATTTTCTGAGAAAGATTTGTCATATTGGATATTTTCTAGCAAGTGAGGAAAAATGGCAAAGCTGAAAGACCATATTTTTCATATACCTATGCCTGCCCCTCATTTTGCTTTGTTACTGGTGTACTTTCAATTCATAAAAATCATGAATAGCAAAATAAAAGGCAATGCTATACAGATATTAAAACAGACCACAATCAGGGCTTCTCATATTACTTTTTCTTCTCTGAGACATATAATATAGTATGTAGGATTTTAAAAACAGCATAAACTTTTTTCTAAATCAGCTCATTTCAAGGACAGCTTAGTTCGTAAAGAAAAGTTTGATATTCCCCAGTAATACCACAAAACAGAAAATAACCTTGAGGTTTCTGGACCCTGAATGATCCAGAGTGTTTGTCTTTGACAAAGAAAAAGCTGTTCAGCTTCATTCCAAGTGCACAAAAATACATTTTGCTCAACTGTTGTCAACAACTCATAGCTACCGATAAACAAACACTCCAACAAATGAAATTTAAACATTTAGATATCACCATGTGTTTTGCTTTATGCAACATACACTGTGATGAACTTCATGAAAAAAAATTAGTTAGTTTGAAGTCACTGTCAATACTTACGAGCTGAAAACTATCGGAATGGTAGAAAAACCTGAAAAATCGACAGAACTGCTTCCGTATAGCATTCAGAGTTATGAAAAAAAAACAATCCTAGAAACAAGAACATGTGCAGTATAAGGAAACTCACACTGCCACCATCTAAATATCCTACTTGCATTCAAAATAATCTCATTCCTATGTATTTCTGTCGGAAATACAATTAGAGTGGTTACTTATTATACATTTTTCAAAGCACCTACTGTAAGAAGATGGATATACGCACACAGCCAACAACAGTGACACTGCTTTGAGGTTTTAAAGCTTGCTACGGCCATGGGGCATTTTTCAGCCCTCCGATAACTTTGGCAAACAATGGATCCTTTTAGGTTGCTGGTTTCAGTATCTGGAGGCCAACCTAGATACTCAAGTGCCAGGAGAAGCCTAATTTGTGTAGAATAAAGAATAGCAAAAAAGTATTCTGTGACGAAATACCTCTCAATTTATCAGTGGAGCTTCCAAGATGTGAGAGTAAACAAACACATCAACACAAACAGTCATTTAACTGACTACGCTCTTTAGATAAAAAAAAATTTGAAAAAATCACTGCATAAGTTTACAAAACTTTACTGTAGCCACTGATTTGCCCTGAATCTATATGTAAGTTAGCTGCATCTCTTCCAAAATATTTCTCACATGATTAAAAGCAAGTGTTTTGCAGGTGCTTTTTGATATGCATACATTTTCAATATTCTGGTATGTCATTCAGTAGCACATCTGATGTAACTAAACACAGATCTAGTGCCCTGGAGAAGCTACAGCAGTAAGGACCAATTTTTCCTACCTTTCCCTGCCTGAAATGAAAGGAAACTAAGTCCTAACCATATGGGGAGTAAGACATTTAACAGCCATGAGCTTACCATTTCTTATTGACAGCTCTCCTTGTACTGTCACAGTCACTTGTGAACCACAACTTGAAGCCACTCCTCCATAATTCCCTGCATAAGTCACAAAAATGAAACTTTAGGTATTCAAAACAATAAGTTACTGTCTATGGCCCTTTACCATATTATATCATATGACCCATATGAGTTAAAAAGAAAGCAATTTTTTCCTAGATATAAAAGTATTTGACATCAAAATATCCTTAGAAGGGGTTTTTTTTTTTTTTGAAATGTTCTTTACCCATTTCCAGTTCTACTCCATGGAGCACAATGAAAAACAAGCCATGCACAAAAGCCGGCTTGTCTTTCTCACTTGAATGATTCCCTGCCTTACTGGGAGGCTGTCTCTGCTGTTTCTGAGCTTGCATCATAATAACAGAAATCAATTTAAGACAATGAACTTTAAACTTTACCTTCCCCTTCAATATTGTATAGAGCAAAAGTGTCATAGCTAAGTTGGAAAAGTTTGAAATAACAAAAGTCACTGAAGCCTAAATCACACACAATAGTGAAAGCTGAGATGTGAGATGGAGATGAAATCTAAAAGCTAATTAAATTCAACAAGAGCCTCTCAAAGGCAACATACCAGCTTAGCCTCCCATGCTAATATTTCGTTTTGAAGGATGCAATAAATGGAAGGCCTTTCATGGCTGCAGATTTCACAATGTGATCCACCAGCTAAACCTGAGAGGGGGAAAAAAAAAAAAAAAAAAAAGATTAGATGCATGGATTACTGTACTGAATAGATGCCAAGGCCAAGATAAAAAGAATAGATAAGTTAGGGCTTCTGAGGAGCTAAATTTGAAGCCAACCAGCAAAACGGATTGAACCTTATTACCTCTAGTCACTGAGAAATTCCCTAGACAGTTGGATGTAATTTGAAAAGGTCAGAAAAAAAATTTCCTTCACAGTATTATTGCTTCATGGTTTAAGGGTGTACATTTGTGAGATGCCGACTCTAATCATTTTTATTGACTGGCTCTAGAGAGACAGACAGATGCACAGGGAGGCAAGACAGATGGATAAGACACATCCTACCTTTGTTTCCCCCTCTAAAACATATCACAGTATTAGGCAAGTTTTAATGTTAATCATTTCAGTTTGTCTTTTGCCATCACTGAGAAGAATGTGCCTTGTTTCTCTCAGTTGGACACAAGGGGGGGGGGGCAAAAACTGTATATCATTGAAAACTTGCTACAATTTTTCATATTTGATCTGAGAGTTCATTGAATTCCATTTGAATCTGAAATATAGAACTGAAACTCAGTAAGTGTAATAGGATTTTCTAGATAATTTTAGGTATGCTCAGTTGATTTTTCTTTTCACATAAAGCGGAGCAGTTTTCACTGCACAGATTATAAGAATGACCTTCAACATACTGACAGTACAAGCTTTGTTACCAATGTGGTTGTCCTGGAAAAAAAAGAAAAATCACCCCAGTTAAAAGCATTTAATTCTTTGACTTAGCATACACAGAAGCTTGTAATCAATACGAACATTTGCTAGCATTACAATTACAGTCAATTTTTTGTCATGCAATTAAAATCAAAGGCAATTTAACACCACAAAAGTGGAATTATCCGCCCAACCCCTGGAAAAGTTTCATTAACATTAGATTTGCTTTTACTCAGAAGACATTAGTCTTCCATTCATAATACAAACATCAGTATTCACTATATCCTGGCTCTGAATGCACTGTGGAAGCGATTTTAATGGCCGTTAAAGTATGGTTGTGTGAGTTCCTCTACTGTATTATGTTTATGGAACCTGCCTGACAGCTGACTAAAACGGTTTCCACTTGGATAAGAAAGCCATTTCCATATGGCCATATTCGCTCCCCATAAGCCCTATACATTCAAAGCAACAAGAAATTGCAGCAGAATTGTTGCATATATATTCAGTCCTACGGAATTTTATAGCTCTAAAGTAAATCATAAAGGGTTAGTTGTTGCAAGGAACAAAAAGGACTGGGAATTGTTCCACTAACAGAAGTTGATGCTTCCAATTGAAATGGGACTGTTCCCCCCGTAGAAAAGATACATGGACCCCTTAAACATAACTCTTTTTTCAACAATTTAGGAAGATTTCAAAAGACAACAAGCATATGTGCATATTCAGAAAGGGGGCTGGGGAGATGGAATGACATCCTAGGTTTATGACAATTAATTTAGATCCCTTTACTACTCAAGTAGTTTTTTTGTTTTTAATCAGATTCCCATTGCCATCTTCAGGATGATGCTGAAACAGAATGGAAATTCAGTATTTTAAGATAACAGGTGTGTAAATACATATGAACCCTCCCCTTTCTGTGGCCACATAACAACATTTTGATTTTTATTCCTCTAACATTTTTCCAACAGAACGACCAACAGAGAAATTAAGGTCTGTCTCTCTCCTGATCTGAGCTCAAAGATGAGCTCATCTACTCTGCGAATCTTTATGCTAAAAAAATGCCTGGATCATGAAAACAGGTAATGTTCAAGATGCAAAAATTTAATGGTAGAGACTCCACTTACAAAAGAATATTCCTTCAATATATTTTGATGAATTTCCAACATTTCCCCACCTTATTCCATCTTTGTAAGACCTTCACTTCTTTTGTTTCCTTTTTTCCCATTTCCTCAAGAGCAGCACAAGTTAACAGGCAAGTAACTTAAATTCTGATTCATCATACCAGAGGCACAAGGGAAGAATAGCAGGAATAAAAGCACTTTTGTTGCACTATTAGAAGATTCTGCTGTTTGGAGGACTTGAGTAACACTAGTATGGACACATTGGCTTGTCTTTAGATTCAGCAGCTCTATTTTCTGTGGGAAAAGAGATTCTGCTTTTTGGTGTTTTTTTTCTCCCCTTGCTGATCATTTCTTAATAGCAGCATAGGACATTTCATCGAGCTTCATGAAAGTGATGTTGCATGATCTTACTTACTGTCTTCTCTCCTAAATCAGCCAGTATGTAAAAATCATTTAAAGAATGGAGAGAGTGTCTTTAAGATTTTTACTACATTTATGACATCCCTCTATCTGAGTCAACCAACATGTGGGAGAAACTGGGGCTTTGATATGACAACCAACTCTCGAAGCTCTATCCAGAGAAAAAAGCCAAGCTGCCACCATCTAACCCTCACATGTTGGGGATACTACCCTCCCTCTTTTGATAAGAGGGTTTGCCTGCCACCTCTGACTTTTATTAGCCATTCTGATGGTAGAATTATACAAAATTCAAACTGTTGCTAACTCTCAGTCTTTAACAATAAGGTTAATCCCTGAAACAGATTACTCAAAAAGGTGAGAGATTTTCAATTACTTCTAATCAGAACTGGATGTCTATTTTTAAAAATATTCCTGTACTTCAACCACAAGTTGTTTGGTTAGGTGCAAAAATCATGCTTCTCTCCTTTCTAGCCTTGAAGTCTATAGCGTCAGGACGCTACAAACTCGGAGATAGGTACTCCCTGTCCATCTTTCATCAACTGATCTGAATGTGTCACCCCTGCTCCATTTCAGATGCAAAGCCCCTCCTCCCTGCATATCTGATATAAAAATGAAATCCCATTTGTCAGCACCGGCTGACAGCCGGTCACTTTGCAGAACTTAAGGGAGGGCTGAATTCTTGCTGCTGTTTTACAAAGTTTGGAGGTTGCCCCTGCACGCTTCAACTTCATTCTGATCAGCAAAGACACCCAAGCTACACCCCAATGACCTTGGCTATAGAGCATGTCTCAGACACAATCCTAGTTTTAAATGAGCCCCACTTGCACTTCAGCCTTGCCCAGGTCAAGTTGCTCACCTATATATGACACAGAACAATTAGCTGACTATTTTACAGATGGCAGGAAAGGCTCAAGGGATGGAGAGAGGGATAGAATCATTACTATGATTAACTTGGATGAGCAGAGTTAGCCGGTAGCTACCAGTTTTATTATTTCCAAGGTATTCCAACAGGTCCTCTCCTTTCAGAATAGACCATCTATTGGAATAGCCTGACTTCCCCCACCCCCCTTAGCACAACATAAAGATGTTCTTGAAGAAAGCACAGAAAATCTTTCAACTTCTTACATCATATTGTGGCAGCTAAGGCTGTTTTGCATCCTACAGAATGGGCCAGTTAGACGTAGGCTACCAATTAGCTCCATCTTAAAAGCCACTCTGTGAAACACGGAATTTGAACCTGTCATTATTTGCCATACAGAAAAATGAAAGCCCTCTCAAAATAGTTGTAGTTCATTTATTAGATGTAATGTTTGTGTCTTAAATACTAACACATTCTTAAACTAAATTAGACCTTCTTAAAGACATAATGAAAAAGCAGCTTGTGGATTTATTATGTATAAATGTCCACTTTGCCAAAATCTCTCCTGTGAACACTGATTCAGCTTCCAGCTCTAATATCATTAAAATTAACTTCCAACAAATTAGGTTTGGGAACAATGAAATACAATTAAAATACTGTATGTACTGCAGCAGAAACAGATAACAGTTTATGCATACTGAGTCGGAAGAAAGAAAGGGAATTTCTCTTGTTATTAAAAGCACTAATGAAAGGATCTCTCTAAAAATATATATGTACAATAATAATTTATAACAAATTTTATCTCAGCATTTCAACTAGAAATTCAGTGTTGGTTGATCATATATAGAATGCAAACAGGAATGTCATCAACAGCTGCTAACGCATGAATTCCTGTGTCTTTACGAGATGAAAAGTGGAAATATCTTTCCAATCAGCAGTCATTTTAAGAGCATTCTCTGAAACACAGCCCTTAACAATTTGGGAATTGCACTTCAAACTTTACATCTTTCAAATATTTTTCAAGACCAATATTTAATTCATCAGCCAGAAACAATCTTTCTTCAGTGTATTGTTGACTCCTATCCAAATTGTACACACTACAAATAATTACTTAACAAACCTGAATCTCAATTTTTGTACATTTGTTTTTTATTATTAGAACTGATTTGGAACCTGGAACATATGGGAGAGTAAGCTACTTGGCTGCCCTACAAAATTAAAAAGGAGATGCAGCCAAGTTCCCCCGCATGATATTCATAATCTCATCAAGCAATGTAAAGTTTATATAACGCAAAGCAGACACCATAGGTTTCTATTTTAAATTTTATATTGATAAGATGCATGTCTTGTTCAGGCCTCAGACTTCAAGTTCATTCTCTGTGTGTTCAACCCTAAAAATTTAACTGTAATGATGTCATTTATAATAGCTATGGTTAAAAAAAAAAAAAAAAAAACTCTCTTTAAAGTCAGGCTTTCTTTAATGTCTAATGTTGAACTTAAGAGTTTGATCATTTTATACTTTAACACAAATTAAATGAATTGCTTTTTGGCTTTCTGAGATGGTAGATGACTGATTCTTCTCTAGCCAAATCAAAGCTATAGTAATATGCATTTTCTTTATGTTGGTCTCCCTTCTTTGTCAATTCACAGCCTCCAATCTTTCAATTATGTAATATTTATATTATACTAAGGCCCAGAATCAATGATCAGGACCAAGGACTTATTGTACTTTCCACTGTAAAAACAAGAGTGGACATGGCTCTTGCCCTGAAGAGCCTTTCACAAAATTAAAAATTATAGTGTTTTGATTAGTTTTCCACTGTCCCTTGAAGTCTTGCGACATTTCATATTTGTTCATCTACAGTATATTTGTCACTGACAAACAAGCACAAAGCTTAAAATGGTACTGTTGATATTTAAAGATCTTTATGCCTCCCCTCCATGACTCCCTAATTATATGATGGGAGCATTATTTTTCATTACGCATATCACAGTAGTGCCTGGAGCCCCCAGATGAGAGTAGCACATTGCAGTGCATAAACTCAAACCTATCAAATTGTTCTGCTTGCTCTCTCAGAAAGCTTACAGACTATCCAGATGAAACTAAAGTTAGAAATGCAAGAAAAATGAAATGACGTGCCTGAAAACTTCCTTTTAGCCCTCCTTCACACACAAACACACACACTTTTTTAAACAAGTGAAAGAGAGCTTACAGAGAAATATATTGTGCAGTTAAATAATTAAAGTTTGCATTATAATGAGGAAATGGGGAAAGAATTAAGATTGTGCTTAACATCTTACAGCACACAGAGGTCATGGAAGGAAAACTGAAGATGTACAGGTCTGTAAGGAAAAGTACAATCATAGCAAAAACATTTTTAAATGATATAACTAAAAAAAAAAAGCAGATAACAATACCAAGATTTTGTTTTATATATCTGAGAGCTAACGAGTTTGAAAGCAAATATTTTGTTCCACAGGGAATCTGGCAAAGCCTTCTTCCTTCTTTCCAAAATTATAATTTCCATTCTCATACCCAGAGAGAAAATTAACATAAAAATGGTCTTTGATTTAAACACAGTCTGATACTACTCTGGAGACTAATAAGCATACAGCAAATTTGCATCTAAGAGAAAAAGAACTTTTTGCAGAGTGTTTGTAAAAAGAAACTGGTAATTGTTGGAAAATGATTCAAATTTTGGAACAATGGTCACCCAAAATGGAATTAATAGGAAAAACAAAGGAGAGGTAGTGAGAGTTTTCATACATTCTCTGTGTAATCTTCATGGCTGTTTTGATGGGCTATGCATTTATGCATGCATACATATACAAAATACAGATAGAAAGAACACACTCACTATACTGTGCAAAACAAAACTTTTCAGCCAGCCCCTTTCACTAGACTAAATGTACTTGAGCATATTTTTATCTAGTCATGCAATTTTCATTTTGTGAGTCTGTGAGCTTGGAAAAGACACCATCCAAAAATTATGTACCTTGGAGTAGATATTCACCCAAATGGAATGGCCTGGGTTTATCACAACATTAAAATGCCACACTAAGTTCATAACTACCACACAGACGTGAGTCTGCACATATCTACGTACTTGGGGAAGAATCCAGCTAAATGCAAGTATGCATACTGCTGATTCTACTTCCCAGTTCACACAGTTGACGATTGACAATAGTTCATTAATAGACATTATAACACAGCAATACTTATTTATGGATGCTTCCAGTGATCAATTATATTAAATACCTAGATCATTGGATCTCTTCTGCTCTGTCTTATGCTGAGACTTTATTCATTTCAGGACAGCTCTGTCTGAAATGGGAACTAGCTCAAGTATACAAATATCATATGTTCAGACCCATGCCTGCCCACACAAATGCACATAATTGCTAAAAGAGAGGGCTGCATTGGGATCAATGGCCAAAGTAGATGGAGAAAATGCAGTAATAAATGAGACTCCACTGGAGAAGATCTAGTGACAGTGGAGCTATGCAAGGACTAAAAGAAGACAAGAACTTTCAACTTGATGTGATTGACAAAGAAGCTAATAGAATGAAATGAGAAAGGAATTTATTTACATAGCTGAGTCATATTCTGAGCATACCTCCCACACAGACATGGACAATCACATGAAAAGCAGAGTAGCTGTAATCTGATAAAGACTCATAACAACTCTATTTTTCCTTCTCTTACTATTTTATATATCTTCAGTTGAAAGTAATTTTAGATTAGAAGTGCACTGGATTGTACAAATGTGTAATAGGAATGATGTAGTATGGCTTAAAGGATAGAGAAAATTTAGGAACTTCATTTTAAAAGTTGTAGCCAAGATCAGTGAGAGCAGAAAGAAGAATTTTCTTGGTAATCAGTATAGAAAACAGTTTTCATTTAAAGGAAGCTTGCAGATGACACACAGTTGCACTTACCTTCTTTGACATACATAGTATTGTGGTGGCTCATAGTTTATACATGAAGTAAACTAATAGATAAAGAACAGTGGATTGAATCCGAATCTGAGCAGAACAGAGGTGACATTGTCAGGCAGAGAAAAGCATTTGGAAGAGTTTATATTCAAAGTGAGTGTGACTGAAAATATCCAGAAGTAGTTGATTAAGGAGGCATTTCCAAGCCTTTTTGAAATCCATGCTCATGACAAGACTCTTAGTCATTATTCACCATTGGTGCTAGTACTTCCAGATGCCTACTGTAGCCTACCAGGTTGATGCACTTTGATTTTGCCTATCCAAAAGTCTTTTTGACCTTTGTATAAAGTCTTTTTTTCAGATGCCTAGCAGCATTAGCATGCCATTAGAAATAAACAGGAAGAGTAATAAAGCAAGAGAGGTTACTAATGGCCTGCCAAAAGATCTTAAAGTAGAAGATAAAGATGGTCAACAGAGGAAATCAAAATTATCCAAGTTGTACAAGAAGAATAAGGAGAAAGAGACAGACAGGAAAGAGTTTCAGGGAAAATAAAGGGCTAAGGTATATACAGAAACATAAATTCTGTTTCTACTACAGAAACAGAAATCTGGCTAAAAGTAAAGATAGCATCTGGGCTATAAAAGAAAAGGAGCCTGAAGGAGGAAACACGCAGAGCCTAGATGAGACTAGAGCACTTAGCTTCTGAAATGGTCCTGAAAGAAGGGTTTGTAAACAGAGACCTATATACCAAAAAACACTTAGAGATGGAATGACAATATAAAGAACATTTTCTAAATGCTGCTGTTATTTTGGGAGTGTCAATTGCAAAAAGCTTTGAAGATCAGAAACACGGCAATGAGTTGGCAACAGCAGAAACCTTGAATCCAGTGGAAATATCAGAACAGAGTGGATGAATACATATTGTCACCCAACCTATTCACAAAGCAAATGGTTGTATCCAGCACAATACAGTGCCTCAATCTTCCTCCCAAGTCAGCTTGACATTACAAGAATTACAATAATGCAGATTGCACGTGGCAAAAGAAAAGCTCACATACATTTGAGGTGGAGATGAAGACAGTCTTTCTGCATTAGTCACCAGTTGGCCTTTGCGCTGCAGGAAAGTCAAGTAGAATTCAGTATGAATTGTTGAGTAGGGAGAAAGACAGGTTAACTGAAAAAGGAGGATATATATATGGAAAAGTGTTTTAAAGTATTTCTGCTCTTGGATGGGCTTCAGCCTAACCACAGCTCTAACTGCACTATACAATGTGGGGATGTAAGCATTGTGAAGGTGGTATTAAGTGAGGAAAAGTTAGAAATTCCTTTACTTTTCTTCCCCCTTGGTCCATGTCTACAGTTTGTATTAGGTACATTTCATGAGAACCAAATCTCTCATATACTTTAGGGATGTTCTTATTATAGTGATTACATCCATAGCTTTCACATATCTCCTGCTTTAAAGCACCTCAAGTTGCATTACTCCCAAATGTATCTATTTTCCATAGGAACATGATGACAACTCACTTTTACTGTTGAAAATTCTTTGTGAGAAATAATAATGAAACAGGGAAAACAGACACGGCACTTATTTTTCCTATGTGATCTTTTGTGTCCTTCATGTTTTGGCACTGACCACATACTGTGTCTCATAAGACACTAGCTAGTTGTGGAATTACATTAACAAACCCAAAGAACAAGATAATGCAGTTTTATCCCAAGGGATAGCAGAACCTATGCTGTTTCATAACTTTATTCAGCAATCTTGTGCACAAATTGTGGAATACATAGTTTGGACACAACAGGTAACAGCTTTTGGGCATTGGAAGATACCAAACACACCTTTGACTTGCTGGATGGAAACAAGAACTCAGTGTAATGCTATGCCAACTTTTCTAGCTGTATCATGCAGACACCCTGGGTAGCAGCTTATCAACCAACCAAATTAAAAGTTACAGAGAGATAGCAACAGTATTTGGGTTTTGTATGTTTTCAGAGATAGTTCACCTGCTTTGCTGCCACTAGGATGCTGGCCTGAACTCCTATTCTTAAGGCTGAAAGCAAATGCCACATACAAAGGCATTCCCTTCTCAGTGATTTTGAGATCCAGAAAGGATGGTTGAAGAAAGGACAAAGTTTGGAGAGATATCCTGCATCAAGTGTTAGCTTTCTCAGGACCTTTTACATGGAAGTTACTACATTATTTTCTTTGAAAAAGGTGTTGATAGCTTCTTTTAAACAATGGATTAATTTGTTCTTCCTTTAATCTACCAGTCTCCATGAAAATCATCACCTGCCCAGAAGAACTTGTCTCTGTTTTTACTAATAAATACTGTAATAAATGATCCAATCATAGGGTGCAATTTCTCATGAATTTTTCAAGCTCCATCTTAAAACTAGTTTGGATTTTGGTATCCCCCTTTCCCCATTCCATGTCCTAGGACATGATAGTTCACTTAATTCTTTCAGCTACATGTTGCATAAGGAAGTCAAGCTCTGTTAGGGGTGGTGGAGTACATGTCTTGAAATGGTCTACTATAACATTTTCTGATTCAAAACTCCTGTTAAATATGTCTTATTCAGGATAAAAGCTCTTCACTAGGTCAAATCTCTGGACTGAAGAGACAAATCATGATATAGGATCACTCATATTTTGCAACTGTAATGGGAATGAAGCAATTCTTTGATAAAAGTGATCTAAATCTCTGACTTGTATCACTACTGTTCTCCTCTTTAGCCTAAGTTAATTGTCAACTGAACAATGGAGGCATCTGTCATTGGTTTATTTAGGAATATTTAAGCACAATATATTCCATCTGAAAAGCCTACGCCAGACTAAAGCATTCTAGCATAAAGCTTAGAAGCTTAGATAATGGCTTGCAGAAAATATGATCATCAGCTGTACGTATTAACTTACACAAAAACAGAGCTACTGAACCTTTTGAAAAGGGGCATTGTGTTCCCCAAACTAAGTAACCAGGCCAAATTCTATTCACTAAATCTGCTTTAACAGAGACAAGGGAGTTCTCCCATTGCAACACACACACACACAAAAGAAAATAAATTCTGACCACTGGCTAGGTCAGAATATTTGACAACACTTTTTATAACTATAACCATAGCTACCTATATAGAATTAGAGCTATTACAGGTAACTAGAGAAAGTTTCTGCAAGCACTGTCTAAATATGAAAATTAGGATATTACAACTGTAACTATTTTGGCACAAACAGTTTGGCACAGTACTTATAATCTTTGCTTTGCATTTTGAAAAGACATTATGGGAAAAGCTTCTGATGGAATTACTGAGTTTCACAGGGGATTTGACCTCTGAATATTTAAGCTTTGAAGGAAAAGAAAGAAAAAATGGATTGAAGAATGGGCATATGCAGTACAGATGCTGATCTTTATGAAGAGCATGAGTTTATGTTAAAGTATATGCTCTAAATATTCTTTTATACTACATTCAAACACATTTACAGTTTTGCATCCAACAAAATTATTAGGAGGGATAAAGTACATTACCCTGTATACCTGAATTTGTACTGTTCTTAATAGAATCGAGAAAATCATTTTGTATTTACATTTTACAATATAGCTTAATGTAATTAATAGCCTTTCTACAACATTTTGAAATACAAAGCATAGCATTTTTTGGTCTTCCTCCTGTTATATCAAAAACTGACATTTTTATTCTTTTGCAAAAGTAAAGATTTCTGTTGTTACAAAAGATCTCTCTGAGATCTTTTTAACCTTTCTGTTATTTGGGTTGATTATACTTACTATCTATTTTTATTAAATTTGCTAAATAGCTTGTTTAACTTCATTCTGGGAAAGTAGGTGGCTATAATTTGCAAATATGTTGGTCAAAAATAGACCAGCTAGATGTTCTTGGCTGGCATGTTGTCAACACACACAGTGAGTTCCTCCCTCCTCTCTCTCGCGCACACTTTTTTCACTCTCACATACACACACTCAAAAATGTCTCCAGTAGAGTAAAATATTCACATTAATACAGGAAGCGATGGAGAAGAACCCCAGCCGACATCCCATCTGTTCCCATGAATTAAATTTAGAAATCATATGTAATATAGACATTTCTGTCTGAATATCATAAAGTCCTGACACATTCAGGCTTTCATTAAAAAGCTCTGAGATGTGACTTGAATAACAATCTGTCTTAGTTAATTAGTATTTTCAGTTTAGCATATTCACTTTCAGACGTATTGCTGTTTGCACATGGTAATTTAGGTAAACAGAGCCCATCCACAGCTGCATCAATTAACACTGCTAATCAAAACTGAATTCAGGTAATTAGGCACATTTATGCAAAAAGTGTGTAATTTGTGGGGAAAGCTAGATTCTTCAGTAATATTTCAATAAGTAGGAGTCTCTTTTTGCAAATAAGACAAGGAAATAATGGTAAATCAGTTCTAACACATACATGATGCACACTCAGTGACAAATATCTAAATTAAATCTCACTAATTGGTCTGTATTTTCAGAAATTGGACTACATTTTTTCATATAAATGTTTTCCTCAATGTTTCTACATGCAGAAGTGGATTCATTTCTGACTAAAGGTTTAGTGAATATTGAAACAGGACTTAAAAAGTTAACGTTTCCCCAAGGAATTTCAGAACTGTTGAACATGATGGTCCAACTTATTTTCAATGAGGCAATTTTTAAGGAAGATGGCCTCACTTCATTTTCAATTGAATTTCTTCAAAGGCTTATTCTGGCTTATTTTACAGAAAGCTTCTAGAAATTTCTCTCACTACCCATTTTAGGAGTGTAAAGTAGTAAATACAAGGTTAGTTCAAAAACTTTCTGCCTTTTACTACAAGTTTTACAGCCTTTCTGCCCCCCTCACACCAGAAAAAAGAAAAAAAACCCTCCAAACCACAAAAAAATTAAAGCAGTGTAAGAAATTACATTCGTAACAGAATTTTCATTTGTATTAAAATTCAAAGAAGAAATGCTCATTGTAACAATATATTCCAAGAGTTTGCGTATGTAGCTACTGAAGTTATTCAAATTTAGCTCTCTGTTATGCGCACTTTCAAAAGGCTACACAAGTCTGATTGACAAAAATACTGTTGTTAACTTGTAGCTAGTCTACCATAAATTGTAATACTGACAAAAAAAATTGCATGGGTAATTACTGATTTTTAACAGAAACCTGAAATGAATCTACCATTTTTGCCTAATTTCAGCTAATTTATTCTTCTCATAGCAAATAAGACAAAATAGTTTTATCCCCAAAACAGAATAATACACTTACTTAGACTAGTCAGGTTGTATCTTCTGCCCTGGTTTCAGGGTTACTTCTGGGGAGAGGGAAATACATTTTCTTAATGTGTAGATTTGTACATGGAGTACATAGCTTTCTCTAAAAACTTCAGTGATATTTTTTTACAACTTTAAAAATAAAATATAACCCCATAAGGCCAGTGAAACTACACAGTGTATTTTGCAGTCATACACAGTACAGTGTGTGTATCTAAGTGAATGATATTTTCTGTTTAGAAAAGTGTGATTTGCTCTATTATGAGCAAATATATGAAAAATGCTTATCATATACTGTAGTTAAAAGGATACCAAGTCTCCAATTTCCACTTAGCTATTGGCAGAGCAGAATATTGCTTAACTATATTTATGTATTCTGAAGTGCATCTTATCCAAGCAGAGAGTTCAGAAAGGGGTAAAAAAAAAGAAAACTGTGGAAGAAATGGAATTTTGAAGTATTTTCTATTCAAATAATTACAATGGCTACTGCTAATATAGTTATACATTAGAATTTTGAACAAGACAATTTCTAACCAATCAACTTAAAAGTATGTATGGTTCCCCATACCATCCTTGCTGCAGGCAGTGGGAAACAACATTATAACTTCACCTTTTTTCTACTCCTCTGCACTGAGTTGCAAGAGAGAATCACTCACCTATGTGTCACAGCAGAAGCTAAGCAGCTGTCCAGTCTCTCAAATGGCTTATTTACATTGACATATAGTGAATATCATCAAAATAATCTTATGCGAGATGTCTCTAAAAGAATTTCCTCTGCTTGATAAATGCTTTATTGAAAGAGCAAAGCAGAAGCTGTAATGACTAACAGTGCTTAATTTAGATATTATACTCTATAGGATGAGAACACAGTGATAAGATGCCAGCCCCCACCACTTGTTAGCACTTTTTTGCCTAAAGTAAGCCCATTTAATAAGTATCCTGACAGAATTTTCGGAAATACTATGCTGCCCCTTCTCTTTTGCCCGACTACATCAATAAACATAAACAAACACCTCCTGGAGCATCTCTTCACTGAATACATACATAGCATCCATCATCACTTCACCATGAATTGTCCTGACGCTCCACCCATTTGAAAACTTTAGATGGTGTTATCATTGTTCATTGCAACTTGGAGTTTCTGTTTTGTGTTGAGGTTTAATAAATGCATGGCAGTATAGCTGATATCAGAGGCAAGTGCTTAATATATATTTCAAAAAAGAAATCATCATATGAAAGCTTGCCAGTACAATAGGAATTTCTCACATATGCAGCTCCACTCTTTTTCCTCTCCTGCATTGCTCTACCTTAAAATACATAAAGGGATGGAAACATTTAACAACCAAAACAAAAAAAATGCTGGATGCTATATACTACTATATATGCTACTTATTATTAACTGAAATATTATGGATACCTTTGATAAAAGAGATACTATAGAATACTTTTTTGCTCAATATAAAAAGATATTATCATACTATATGCACTCAAAAGCATTCTAGAATTATAAGGAAAACAATAATTAAAGTTCATATGTATTTTATACATACAGAGTGCATTTTATTATTCATAGCAAAAACTGTTGAAATGTTTCATGCCCCCAATATTCATAAGGTTAATCAAGTACATACAAAATATTTAAGGTTTGAAGAAAGCAGAAGCAAGAGCTGATAGCAAATAATTAGTACTCTACACCTTACTAGGGAAAGAAAAAAGAAAAACAAAAGCTCAGTAATTTACAAATGTAGAATGAAGTGCTAGTTCCATAATTAAAAATCAGGCCGAGATCCTTTTGGCAAATGGATCTCTTTGTTAAACATTCTACTAATCCAAGCCTCAAGGTATAACTCAGTACCCTGGAGGATCCCCTCTATACTTTTGCCAGCTGTTCCATTTAGGTCACTCCACAAGTCTAGCTTTTATCTATTCCTCACTTTCTTCACTTGGTCCCAGAAGCAGAAGCCTGTCTCTCTGAAGGCTGTTTAAAGTGTAAATGAAAAGACTAGACAGAGGTGAGCCACTACTTCAGGCTCCTTATTTTCTAAGCTACAATTCCTTGGACTTCGTACCTTGACAGATGCAATATGAAGTCTTCCTTGATGAAAAGTGAGGAGGAAAATTGAATATGGAACGTAGATTGCACGTTCATTATCATTTTAATACATTGCAGCCATATGAAAGGATAGGAAATTTTAGTAGGCAGAAAGTCCACTGAAGGCCAAACAGTTGCAACAGCCCTTCTGCTCTTCAGCCCGACTCCCAACACTGTTACTGCTGGCATGCAAGAAAAAGGCTTCAGAGAGCCATTTAATATCATCTCAGGTTGTCAGGGAGAGGTGGAGCTGGCAAAAACGAAGCAGTGGGTTAATCCAGTACACTGCATGCCAAAGACCAAAAACAGCACTGTGTGCAGATCTGATCCACTTGCCTCCCTCTCTGGACCAGCAAGCAAAGCAAGGAGACAGCGATGCTTCAAGAGCTTATTTATGCACCAGTTGAATCTGAACTAAACTGCTTTTAATTTACACTTTCTGCTATTTTGGTACAAGGCGTTAAACCAAATTCAACATTGCTCACAAAAAGCAACAGAAAGATGTGAATTTAAAATGGATCCGATTATAATGATTTTAGCTTGTGTAAAATTAAGCCCTCAGAGAGTCACTATAGTCCACCAGAACTGCTTTTAGACAGTATGTTGTTTTTATAACAACACACTGACCTCTTACTTGGGGAAAGTTAAGCATAATTCACTACAAAACAAATCACTGTTCTGGCATTCACTTTTATTTTAAACAAAATAAGAGCAAGGTAGATACTTTGGAAGGGATTTCCAAATGTCCAGCTTTTAATGAAGGATTCATAAAAATGCAGCGAGCATATCGCTCAGGTCTTTCCAATTTAATGCTAATTAATAAAGTTTGCACTCATATATAACTAACTGTAATGTGAAACACAGTTATAAAATCTATCGGAAATTAACTTGAAGACTTCCAAGGCTTTCAAAGGCTGTTCAGCAGTGTAGCCATAGTCACTCCGTTGACCATCTGCATGACTTTATACACACAAGAATCCCACAGGCTTTAGTGAACAGCTAAGACCCTGGCCTAATCATACCCATCCAGCAAGACAGTACTGCCTCCAACCTAAGAAACCACTCATACGCATTTTGTTCTAAGAGCTGGAATCAAAGCATTTAAGCAGAGGAATGGAAGAATTCCAGCGCTAACATTAAACTGCTCCTGAGGAAGTGCTCTGTCAGTCAAAAAATAAAGTTCTAAAATCTCGTAAAGCTGACTTCTAAATTTTAGGAAAAAAAGGAAAACGCAGATACATGCAACTTTACATATAATTCTGCAGTGGCTCACACAGGTAAGCAACCCCGCTTGTATGAGTTGCCTTGCGAGATATAACAGGAATCCTCGCCTAAGTTGAACCGCTTGCTCATGTAAGCTTTTGCCAGCTCAAGTTCTAAATTAGCAGATAAAGCATATCAATAGTGTTTTTTATTGCTTACCTCACTGATGCATTTCCATGCATTTCTGCTGACACTCCTGCATGTAAAGATTAGTTTCCCGCAGCTGCTCTTAAGTTCGACATGCCTGTGCCATGGCTGTTCCACCGGTGACGAGCAGAGTGAAGTCAGGTTGCCACTGATCAGTCCTACCAGAGCCCAATCATGTGCCGTCTGCAATCACATCTCACTGAGTGCAAAAAGGAAAATTAAAACATTTTTTCTCTTACATTTGAATGACACAGCACACTGTTCTGTGTTTGCATTTAAATTGGACAGAATAATTTAGCACTGGCTTTTAATTTCAGAAGGGTTAATCACCTCAGCAAAGGTCAATCAAACTTTAATCTCCAATAAAATTGCAGTAGCTTCAGTCACCTGCAGGACATTTATTATATTCTTATTTCCATGCAAAAGAATGCATCACTAATCTTCTAACTCTTTACATTAGCACATTTGCCATTAACATTTTACTAAAATTATTAATTCCTCTGAAACTATTACAAGAGCTCATTTCTACACATCTCAGAAGATAATCCTGTTAAAAACCAGCCACATCTACTGTGACATTGCTTTAGTTGTCTGCTCTAATCCTCACAACCGTTTGATACTCCAGCTGAGTTCTAACAATGCACAAAGTCTCAATTACACAAAATATTACAGGGTTTAGCTCAAAACAACAATATACTGTTTTAGTAACTTAATCTTCCCTATTGTCTGCAATTACAATACTAATCTATTTTGCCACTATTCACAGCATTTTCTATTCAAAACAAAATATCGATTTTTAATTTTGCTTAGCTGCTCTTGAAAATCAGTAGATTTACAAGGATAAGTTAAAACCCATAATCTGTTACTGATGATAGAAGTAACATCTTTCTGGCCTGGAGAAAAGTATTTCCCCACAAAACAGAAATCTCTTTTGAGGCACAGCCCATTAAGAAAGAAAGAAAGAAAGAAAGAAGAGAAAAGATTTCAGGTGGCATTTCCAATTTAGTCTACTAATTAAAAACAATGCATCTGCAATAAATTGGACCGAGAACTGCAAAATCTCTCTGAAAAATACAAATCAGAATTAGTTTAAAATTACCAGTACATTAACATCAGTTCAAAACTATAAAATGGTTCAACTCCAAACAGAAAATTGTAAAATAGAAAAGAGTGCATCCCCAAAATATTTC
Organism: Apteryx rowi; assembly: GCF_003343035.1. NCBI lineage: Eukaryota > Metazoa > Chordata > Aves > Apterygiformes > Apterygidae > Apteryx > Apteryx rowi. Next base: position 257,048 of record NW_020450959.1, on the reverse strand, counting down.
CTGTTTTTTTAATAAATATCAGCTACATTAGCAATACATTTCTTCAAGCATCTACTGTAACAATTTCACCTGAATGCTCAGAACTATTTTACCTGTGAAGATACAAAGACGAAGAGCAACACAACACTCGGGGAGAGCTCATTACAGAACTGAAACACAATGCAAAGAATTTGTTTCCCCAAATTTTAGAAACTGGTACCAAAAAGTTGAAATTACTTGGGCAGAAAAATACTAATCCACCCAAAACAAAAGGGTCTCCCTTACTCTCCCACCATGGACCTGTTAACCCCTGTGAGAAAGAAGGAACCTTCATATGCTATCTCATTTATATTTGAAATGGATTTTTTTAGCCATAATAACATTTTGACATACCGTAATGTAAATAAACTGTTCTTTCCCATCCCAATATTTCCTTCTCTGTCTCTCTGTCTCTCTCTGTCTCTGTTTCTCTCCTCTTTTTGTTTTAATATATGGCACACAGACAGACACACGCCCCCGTCACTGTCAATATGCACACTCATTAGCAATATGTCAGGCTGGCATTTTCAACACATACTCCAGAGCATAACTGAACTACCACGCAGAGCACACACACGTAAAAATACAATTGCAGAGAGAAAGAGCTCAACGGAATCATTTTTAACTTGGAAAACTATGTAAACGTACAAAGGAATAAGTGAAATTCTCAGACAATATTTTATAAAGGTGCTGTGAAGTGGCTTTCCAGTTAACAGAACTGACATTGCTTTCATATTTCAAACACACACACACAAATATGTATATACAAACACGAATATTTTAGCAAGATATTTTAACATTGAATTACAAGTGCAAGAATATTGTTTTTCCTGCCTCTTTTCAGCCTCCAAATTACATTCTAACTCACAATAATGAACTAAGGCAGATATTACAAAATATAAACCTGAACTGAACTACCTAGAATATATACTGTCAACATTTGTAATTCCTAGAACTGAGAAAATTAGCCATGAAAACAACTACATCTCTATTTTTTTGCAAGAAACATCTCGCAAGACAATGAATAACACTCAGACAGGGTGAGCAGTACGGAACCAGGGTTTTGATTATTCACCCCTTGATGCACTGATAAAACGTATTCTAGATTGCTATTATAACTGCTTTAATATACCACAAAATAGCTTCATGTAGCACCCTGAAATGAAAGACACCATCAAAGGACCGTTTACTTCATTTCCCAAAAGAACAAATACAGGAAAACGGTATGGGGAGAGAAACATACCTTTAGTTATACCCGTGAACGACTTCTCAGCACATCTACATAGTCCTGCAGCTCCACTAGTACAAAAGTCGACACTGCAGGGCTTGTGATCTCTGTGACAATGGCATCATACTGCTGGCAATTTTTTCGATTAAACTTCTCAGACATGGTAGCAACTTTGTTAATTATGATATTAGCCAGCTGGCAGGTACAATCAATCATCCACTGTAAGAAAGCCAGACAAAGAGACATCTAATCATTGCAACCAGAGCAGATAAATTTTGTTCCTTTCTTATACGTGTCACAGATTCTATCCCTCCTGACCCTCTACACAGCCATCGACTGTCAAATTTAGATTCAGCAAGCTCCCAGCTTTTCCTTATCCCTGCCTTAGATCTGAAACTCCTGGTTATCAGGAAGACAAGCGTCACCAGCTGTCTCGGAACAGGAAGGCAATCAGGTGAATAGTACTTATTATCTTTCATTGCTTTCTGAGGAGTGACAAGATTGATTTTGGACTAACAACGCATCCAGATTTCAGACACAGTTGCTAGAGCTTCCAGTCCAGGATGTGGTGCGTATGTAAAACTGCAGGGAGGAGATTTGACCCCAACCTTTATTACTGCTGCATACTAAAAGTTTGAGGGTTGTTTTTTTTTTTTTTTTTCCTAAGAGAACTCAAAGTATTTTTTTTTCCACAGCTGCACTGGATATTCCCTTATTCCAGGCCTCCTTCCCCCCGCCTCCAAAGAAAAGCCAGGCAAGCTGACTACACTGTTACACAGGGGACTGTGTTTCACAGTTGGATAGTCTTAATTGGGCCCACAGAAGCAGTTAGCTACCATTAAAGGCTTCACTGTATACATCTTCCTCTCAACGAGTCTGATAGTCTATAAATCCCAACTAGTGAAGCCTACACTTTGAGGAGGTTAAAAGCGCAAATAAATGACAAGTCCGTAATATGAAAGCAACCTACGAAAATTTGAGCCAATAGTTAATTTCAACAGCGCTTCAGAAAACAGTAATATGTTTGAGCTCTTTGTTTAATACAGCATTGGACAAACACGCTTTCCTGCTTTAAGACCCCTTTTTTTTTCTTTTTTTTCCCCCTACTAAATACACCGCAAATACCGGCAATTCATGTAACGTAGAAACAAAGGATTCAACAGCATAAAAGCCATCACAATACGGAACTCCAATACAAAAAAAACATTGTACATTTTCAAATGCCTTCTGACAATTCCATTGAACAAATTAGAGCTGAGTACCTTAGTCAATTAATATTAATTTATAAGGACATGCACAAATTTTTATGACCACTTTTGGATCCATGATACAAAGATTGCTTTTCCAAAACTGTACCTTTTCAGACAATGCAATCTTATCCTTACTTCACTTTAATTCAAGGCTAGTTTCATATTAAAGTTGGTATCCAGCAATACTGTGCACACTCATATGTACCGTATTAATCTCAAACAGAAAGATGTTCTGCTGCTAGCAGCACAAGATTAGCTCTGTTTTTTCATAAATCTTTTGGAAGTAATACATTTTTTTCTTGAAATTTTTCACATAATAAGTCAGATAAAATTTTCACACTTTCTTGAAAACCAAATGGAAAATAGCAACAGTTAGAAAACAGCAGCTTGTGGGAGTATCAATTACACCCTGACTGCACTCCCTTGAAATTAGTGTTACCAGAATTTGCTTTGCCTTTTGGAAGTCAAATTTTGCCTTTATATAACTGTCTCATTGGAAAGTTTATTAGGCCAAAAACAGTGATCATTAAGGTGTTCGTTACTGGTCAAAACATAAACTGATTGTTTTCTGATATTTGTTGGAAAGAGTGTTGGTAGGAAAATAAATTACATCCTCAAATCTACTGGAAAAGTACACTTCACTTAGGGAATGTCATCACTGCAGTCATTCTGGATGACTAACTATTCACCCAGCTTCTCAGGCAGATATTGAAGATTGCGCCAGTTCTGTGCTGCTTCCTATACCCAAATTTTTACTGAGTTTAGAGCTAGCTCAAGTACATCTACACCATACCGTCACCAATGCAACGGCAGACACACTTGTAGAAAGCTCAGTCCCAGCCAACAAAAATGACTAATTCGCTTTATTAAAATATTTACAACTAAGATGATTTTACTCAGAAGTTAAAGAAGGCCTTTGTGCATTATTCCTCCTTCACTTTTTTTCTGTTACTATACTTGGATCAGATCCTGCTTTTCTAGATAGCATTTAAATATGAAGAAATCGTCTTGATCCCAGCATGCAACTTTAAGGCAAGATGAAATAGCTGAGTGTTGCAAAGAAATGAGGGTCCTGGGAAGGACACAGCAAAAGGGGCTGTATTAACAATTGATTCCTTTTTTCTGGAGGGTGGACCAAATGCATCAGATACATAAGCCTATCCATAGTATTATCTCCAGTCAGCTACCAGTATGGACCAGATCAGGTTTCTGAGCTGTCACAGCAGATCTGGGCTCGCGGAACTGAAAAACAAACTGGATGGTAACTGACAGGTATATGACAGGTTCATATTGAAAGCTATTTAAGAGCAGCATGAAAGAAGGTTCAAATTTGGTACCCTAGCAGCACTTACGTTTGGCCACTTTCTATAAATGTCAGGCTTTTCTCTCTCTCTCTCACTCACACTTTTTCTCTTCTTTTTCATTACTTCAACATTCACCTCAAAGAAAGGAATTAATCTCAACCAGCCTCAGCTATTTATAAACAAGGTAGCTAGGCTGGTCATTTATGTTCTCCTATATGGTGAATACGATGATGGAGAGTGAGACAGGAATCTCCTGAGCATGAATCATTATTTGGATGCAATGACTCATGCACTGTATGTACCACTCACTTTCTCTACTGGTTATAATGCAGGCCTAATAACAGGTCTGAATTCAATATTAACTCTACTTTGAATAGGAGGTTGAACTGTTTGACCTCCTGAGGTCTCTTCTGACCTGAATTATTCTATTAATCTGTGAACTGACTAGGTTCATAAGGCAAAAGCAACAGAGATGGCAAAAGTTATATGAGATGAACCCCGCCCTACATGTGTAATTCTCATAGGACGATAAAGAAGCTCCTCTGGGTAGTCTGGCTCTCCTTAAACGTTTTGAAAAAGCAGCAATTTTTCCCCTTAGTTTTTCCCCCCTCCATTGACACCTAAAGATGAGAATTACCAAATGATCTATACAAGAGGTTCAGAGAAAGGAAAACATCTCAGAACATCTTCACCAAGAAGCCAGTGCAGAAAGACCTCAGTGGACAACATGCTTGGCACAGAAGGAGAAAGGTGAATGGTAAAGAAAAAGAAAAATCAGGGTCAGGTCAAAGAAAAGATATCCTTAGCAAGGAAGTATGTACAGCAAAGGACATGCTACAGTTAGCCTAAAGCGTGTCCAGTTTAAAAAAATAAGTCATGACCATAATAACGATGGTCCAGTTTCAAAGAGGAAGTTTATTCTGGTAAAAACAAGATTATCCCAAGCTTTTCATGGAATTTGTTGCACTCACAGAGCAAAGAAAATTACCACAGAAAAAAAATTACCAAGAAAAAACAAAACAAAACAAAACAAGGGGAAGAAACCACAGAAGAGAGTAGGTTCTATGACTCAGAGCAAAAAAGAAAAAAAATACTCTAAAACATTTTGATCAATATAATAGTCAGAATTGTACTGCACAATACCAGATTGGCAAAAACCCATTTAGTTTTCAAGTTATATATATCTATTCATAAGCCTTACTTTAAAAATGCCAGTCTAGAAAAACGTTTGTACTCTAGTAAATCTTTTAAATCTTCCATCCAGCACTTCATTACAGAAAATTAAGTGAAATTAAGCGATAATATATGTAAATTATATAGTTAAAATAATGGACAATGTAATGAAAGGAATACTTTACACATTGTAATCCTGTGGGCTTTTAAATTAACTTTTAATGTTCAGTGGCTGCCAATTAATAAGGAGCCTACATATTTGACTGCTACAACACACAAACTAGGAGAAGAAAAGGAGCAACACGAGGGCACGAAGCCAATGCAGGGTGGTGCACAGATGCTAGTCGGCACATTTAGGGGAACACATGTGGCAGAATGTGAATATGAGCAGCAACATCCCTCTGTGGTAAATCTCTTCCTGAAATCAGGAGATTTGAACACTCAGTGATACACTGACCCTCTTACTCACTGATTCCCTCCTCATTTTGAGGAAGAACATATGTAGCTACAGACAGAGAGCTTATGGTATAGTTTTTCATTTTGGCACATCATATGCATCAAAAATAGACAAGGATTTACTTTATTTTATTTTTAGCAGTGCAAATCAAGAGTCAGCCTGCATCATAAATTGTACATATATTTTACTGAACAGAATGAAACCACAAATTTTCACAAAGAATAATGTTTGCCAAGGTCACATGTAGCTTCTTCAGTCAGAAGCTCCACAAGGCAGACGTGAAGAGGCCAAGTGTTGCATCAATTCTTAGCACAGAATGAGCAGAGGCAAAATATTAATGCATTGTAAGAAAAATAATCATGCTTACATTCTAGGGACTGGCAAGAAAGGAAAGTGGAAATAGACTGTTTCTCCTCCTGCACCTTTCATTATGACCAACAGGTTTGATTTTAGCCTGTTATAATATTGTCAGTACACGTGAACTAAAGGACTTCCATTTTATCCAGCTGTGACCAGCAGTAAGAGGGGCTGAGAAATGTGAAAAATCTTTCCTTGCCACTCCCTCTTTCTTGCAGCAATATTCTGTTATCGAAGGTTACCCACACTAGTGTGTGTGTGCGTGTACGTGTACACATACACACATACACGCACACACACACACTATATCTCCTTATAAACTGGTTGGTAAGGACAGATATACTGGCTCAAATACCAGCATCCTGTCCTTGACAGCGTCCAGGAGCAGGTGCCCAAGAAGAAGAATAAGGACAAGCATGGAGCAATTTTTCCCCAGGATACTCTCCCAACCTCTATCCACATGCGGTTCAGAAGTTTTCTTAGTACATGTTACATCAGCAGTGGCATAATACAACACATAAGGAAAGATATTTCAATAAAGTTTTCCCGTGTCCCAGAACGATTAAAATCGGTACCAACCGTGCACAGTTAGATAACTAACAACATACCTGTACAACATTGAATAAGAAACTAACAGCGAACCGAAAACTACTATATTCCAATTAAAAAAAAAAACAAAACAGGTCATTCATTCACATTCAGACTGCAAAGCCTCTGCAGTTCTGGGTTAGAGAGTTTTCTCTGTGTCATTCAGTAAAAAGAGACACTAAAAAACTTGCATCGCATTCATGGGAAGATTTTTCCATGTGAAAAGCACATGGTCAAAGAGCCCCTCACTAGGTCAAGCCAGACATCTGAGCCCAGTGGCTCCAGGAGCTGGCAATACCTCTTCCCATACAGGGAGGGTTTGCACCATTTTGCAAGAAATTAGTGTGCAGAAATTCATTTCCACAATTTTGTGGTTAAAAAGACGTTTCTGAAGCCTGATGGCTCTTCCTGAACGAAAGTTCCCACCTGCAGTAAACTGGAATGAATTACTTTATAGTTATAGGATGGCAGACACATACACACACATGCAGAGTGAAATGACAACTGAATTAAACAAATACTTCTTTCAGAGATAATGAAGGCAAAGCATGTTGAGGAAAATATACTCCCTTGTTAGAGCAACACAATCTTTTTAGATTATATGGTGCATATTTTTAATGTATCATTTAATATTTTTTCCAAAAATAAAAATGCATTTACAACTGAAGTAGCCTCCCAAAAGAATCCATTTTGCTTGTACATAACTGAAGCATGTAAAATACCACTAATGTGGCAGAAACAAATTCTGATACATAACGCATTAAAAGGTTGTATCTTCAATGTTCAAAACAAATCAAACTAAAACACCTAAACTGTCAGGAAATAAATTAAAAAAAAAGCCAGCTAAGATTGTCAGTTTATAATTTACTCTTTAAATAAAAATTAAAGAGTTAATCTAGTTACAATTTGGGTCTGATTTCTCCAAAGATAGGTTTCAAATCATGAAACTGTTCAACGTGGACATTTAGGATTTTAATAATTTTCCAGATTGACTTAATGAGCTTCTTTCAATACAATTAGTTAATTTCCTGACAGATAATGCTTTACACCTGATTAATTTCAGAGCAGTTAAAAGGCAGCAGCTCCAAAGGCAAATAAAAAGAGAGAGACAGGAAGGCCAAGTCAGTAACCATTTACTTCAAAGTCTCAATTTCTTTCCTATAAACTCTAAAACTGGATTCTATATCAACAGCCATATTTACTGTTTTCAATAACTGAGGACAGCAAGCTTTTTAGAGGCTTATGTCAAGCAGTACCTAAAATAAGAAGGTCTAACAATCAAAGAAACATAGATGAGAAAAATAAAATGTTTATTACACCACGTAGAAATTTTCTTTTTTGCAGCAGGTGTAATTGCATTATATCAAATTAAGGTCCTTTTACTCCTCCATTACAGAAATTATTGTTGCGATCAGTGGCTACCTATGCCACAGTAAACTCAAGCCTAACATTAGTAATTTCCTAACATTAGCCATTTGACCAATCTCAGAAATACACATGCTGCAAAGCCTTGCACCAAGGAATATGTGACTGTGTTACGTCATCGAAGTTTTCAAAGCTGCCAAACCAATACGGATATCCGAATCTTGTGGATGTTTACATCCACTCTGCATGCAGCTGGGGTCTTTATAAACAAAGCCTTACAATTTCGGAAGGAACAATGTTCATGCTTCTCAAAAATGAGTTTTATGCATGTTTCCTTTATAAAGACAGTAGTTTCATCAAGATATGAAAAGATTCCTGTGGAATATGTCTGAAAGGTTCATATTTAGTTGACCACAGAGGCCTCACTCAAGGATAGCTCTCCAGTCATGAAGGCAAGTTTCCCCATCACACGGTGATCACCAGACCCAATCTGCACCAAATCAAACAGCAAAGCGAATTTCTGCACCAGGAGCCCTCTTCTGAGGAAGAGCAAAAACAACAACAAAAATCTCAGTGCTCCAATGTCACCTGTTCCCCAAGGGTTTCTCGGACAAAAAATATGGAGCAAAATAGGAAGTATCCCTGCATATGCCAATATATTTAAGAGGTGGCATTACAGTGAAACATATCAAACCTCTTATGAGCAAAGACTCCTTAAGATTTTAGCTGTTGCAGACCAAAAGCTCTTTGTTCACTTGAAAATGTTCTTGCCACTCTAGCATTAATGATCTCCAGAAAAATTAAATTGCTGCTGTCACTTAAAACTGAACACTGATTTAAATTTTGTTGAGAAGGGAATTCATTTAAATGGTATTGCATAAGTGTAAGAATAAATATACCATTACAAATTGCTCTGTTGACAGCATTAGGTTGAGCTAAAAAGTGTAATCTAAATCATACCTGGTTTCACTGGGGTGGGGATTTCTTGTTGGTTGTTATATTTAAATTAAAAAAAAAACTAGCAATAACTTACCATTTAACTGAGCTACATCATGCTTCTGATATCTTTAATCAGAACTGCCCTGAGCAATATAAATCCACATTTCAAACCCACATTTCAGAAGAAGTATCCCTGCTTCACAGTGCTTAAGGAGCTGCCTAATTTTAAGTACTGCCCCTAGCTGGGATGAGCTTAAATATATGCTCATGTGTTATGCTGTTACAGCTCTGTACCTCAAGAAAGTACCTGTAAAATACTGTTCAATGTTGCTGTAGTTCAGGTTTCGATACACAGTAGCAGGCTACTCCAAATGTATATAGTGTCACATAGTCTGATTCTTTGGTATTTCCTCTATTTATCACACATACCAGATGCAATAATTTGCAAGTCTGTAAAGAAGTGCATGTATCTCACTTCAGTATTCTGATCAAGTCTCTAAACTGTTAAGTGCCAACTCTAAATAACCATGGCTGTCTGGGTCTTTGCCTGTATTTTTTAAACACCCATACCAACTTAATTATCATTATATTAAAGTTGTGCAATCAAGTTCATTGCACATAAAAAGGCATGCCAGAAAGAACAAAGTAAAATTGATGGATTCAAGTAGAAAAAAATAAAAAAGAAAAGAAAAGAAATAAAGCACTAGCTAGGAGTTAGGAAGAACATGCATTAAGATGAAAGATGAAACAGATGCAATACACAGCAAAGATCAAAGAGCTCCATCAATTCATTCTGAGAGTCAAAATCCAGCTGAGCATGGGAGCCCTGTCCGCATAATAAGAAAGGTTGACTAAAACATAAGGATTAAACAGATGAGCTGTCTCCAGTGAATGTACGGCACAGGAAGCCCTGCTGAGCCACTTGTAAAGACACTCTGGAATTGTGCACCTGCTACTCCACAGTGAAACCTACAGGAAGCCAGCCTGGAATGGGAAAAAATCCACTAATGGACTAAATAGCTATCTTTAAGAGAGGAAAAAAATAGAGAGAGAGAGAGAGTCAGTGCAAGAAAACGACAGCTAACAGATTTGCTCTTCCCCCTCCATTTAGTTTATTTACCAAATATGTCCATTAAAAGCAAACATAAAGAAATTGTTACCACCAACTTCTCATTCTCTTGAAAAGCAAGGAAAAGCTTACAATGTACCTGAACTATGAACACAACCATACATATGTAACAGCATCAGCCTAGGATTCTCAATGGAAATATCTGTAGCAATATGACTGGTTTAGAATCTCTTTTCGTGCTCCATCACTCATGTTAAATAGTCAAACTCTAATAACTTCAGCGTTGCAGGATTAAATAAGCCTGAAGGTCACTAAATTTGATCTTATTCCTAATACTGATGGCATTTTAAATAGCATTATATATAAATCTTCCCCTTTCTTGTCTTACTCATCAGATAGATAGGGATGCTGATATTTCGACAATCAAAAATGATAGGTAATGACGAGTCACTTTGCCCATATTTTTTCATCATTGGTAACAAAAAAAAAAAAACTAGAAAAAAGTGTTAATAACAGGGTAAGAAACACTATTCAACTGATGGCTGAAATTAATTAATTCAATTAATTTTAGTATTAAGGTAAAATCCCTATGTCGTGCATTTAGCCTTAAACACAACCCTTACATATGGAGAAAAATGTACGAATAATGGTCACTTCAGTACATGAAGGAGCCAAACTGCAGAGGTTTCTAAATCCGTGCACTGTGCTACACCTTAGTGCAAGGAACAGGTAAAGGAAACCCTCACACCACAAAACGGCAAACCATAGCTTAAAACAATCAGTGAACAGAGTTAATTGAACATATATATGCTTGAAAGTTTCTTAAGGTTCTGCTTTCTGCTAGATGTTCAGTTAATGCCAACTGCTTGCTACAGGCGGCTTTTTTTTTTATTTTAAATAAACATTACTAACCTGCTTGTTCCACGAATGTTATTTACAATCACAGCTTTTATTCTTGTTTTAGTTGACAGGACAATCTCTTCATGGATCTGGGCAGAGCTGATATATTTGATTTTCAGGTTATCTATTGCCTGCAGATACAAGCACTTTGATTGTTTACAATGAAGGAGTAATTGGTACCAGTTAAATAACTCCAGAGACTGATTTAAAAGCTCTTCACTTACTGCATGAATGCAGCGTTTCATGCCACAGCCCCTAATTTGACGAAATTCTTAAAGATTTCGTTACAAAAACAGGATATATATATATATATATAATTTTTTTTTAAAGGCAAATACAACAGTAATTTAAATCACATGCAAGCATTATACATAACTATTAAAATGAATTTATATTTTCAAGTGGAAATTTAAAAAACGCATTTTCAAATCTCTCATTACATTTCCGAAATTAGTTGCAAAAATTAATTTGTACAGCACAGCTTTAAGTACAATTTCTACAGAGTTTCTTTCAGCACACTAAACCAAAATGAGAACATTAAAACAAAATTCAGCAAGTAGTCCTATGAAGAATTTTATGTGTTGTTTCATTGGTAATACATTGCTTCCCAACTGCATATGTTCAAGTTGTGTATGATATTTAAAAAAATCTTTTAGAAACATTTTCCTAGCCTAAGGAGTCAAATCAAATTACTCTACTAAAAACAAATCAGGCTTATTTTCTGTTTCAGAAAACAGTCACAGAGCACATTTTAACTTTTATTTTCTGACGCCATTTTATGACCACTGAACTTTACTGCTCCACAAAATGGTATGGAAGTACACCTTGTCAATGGCAAGGATACTATATTACCATTAAAGTTGTCATTCAGAATTTTGTACTGTGCAATTTAGGTCCCTTTTTTGAGTGACCTGAATTACACCAGACCATACAGTAAAAAATACAAAATACTGTAGATTCTAAAAGCAGCATGCAGGAGGCCACCTGGTTGGTACCATGGGGAGGCAACCCGTGATCGGCACAGTTTACAGAGCAGGACCCGGGTACGCAGAAGGACACGGGTATCCCTGCTCCGTCTTATCTAGCGCAGCTCCCTCCAGCAGCATCATAGCAGGACTTTCGTAGCAGGTTCTGGATAAAACTAAGCTGAGTCCTAATGGACTCCATGCACTGTGCAAACATGGTTCCTCCCTGCTGGAGGACCGAAGGTGGCCCTGGAGGCAGGACAGACGCATCCACACAGCTACTGCCAGTTTCATGACCTGCTGGGTCTTCTTCAGCTCCGTTAGTCTTGTCATGATAGGGAAAACTTAGGAAAAACTAAGATAGCGCCTAAATCCTTAACAATGCCAATTTCCTACTTCGCAGGGCATGAACATGCTTGTTAGCACACCGTAAAGCAGTCAAGACGAAGCCCATCACTCTACAATTTACAACCAACAGCAAGTGACACTGGGACTCCTTCAGATCTCAGGTGCACATCTTGCAGAAGTCATACAAGATAGGTAAGCAGAGACTCAGCCTACTGCAGTTTCAAATAAACTGGCGGATATAGCATTGCTAAAATTTTACTGCAAATGGGAAAATCACAATTCTTAAAGACCAAGTCACAACCACTTTCATAGAGACACTCCAAAGACATTTTTTTGAGAGCGCGCTGCCACCTGACAAAATTTCAACCTGTTTCCCTGTTTTGGTAGTATAGCTGTCATTTTAAAAAGTCAGAAATTCTTTTTATAATGAAGGCATTATGTTTTCTCTGTCTTTAAATACTGCTGGACAGTTTTAGTGAAACTCTTGTAATCGTTTTTGAACTGAAACTATAAAGCAGAAAACATTAGAGCAGTAGTTCAAAAGATCATAAGCCAAATGCAGAAATTGGCTCTGTTGTTATTTTAACTATTAAGCTCAATGCAAGTTCCATGGTGGGACGTATTTATTTATTTGCTTTTAATCTGTATACTACATCATCAGTTCTTGCTACCTCTGCTCTCTGATAATAAAATTTTCCAATATATACTTCTACAGAACCAGTAGAAGAGAAACAAGGTGTTATCTGATTCTTTCAAGTAAAAACCACAAAAAATTCCTCTTAAGCTTTATAGCTCACCGAGGATTTTAAAAGTATATTCAGATAATTGTTCTTGGCTATGGTAAACTGGAAGAAATCGCCCTTGCATGCAGCTCTAAAACATTTCTCTTCTGCATTTGGCCTCAGACCAAAATTTGTTTTTGCTTGACAGAAAATAAGAACTATGATTAAGCATAACTTTTTTAGGCAGGCAGGACTAAAATTTTTCAAGTTATACTTACAAGTCATACTTGCAAGAGACAGACAACTGATTAGTTTGGCATATTAGTCAGGCTGGTCTTTGAAAAATTTGTTCACTGAGTTCAATTTCCTCGACATAAAACATTGCTCTTAATATTTCTTGACTGAGCTGATCAGAGAACTAAACTAAATGCAAAATATAGTGCCATTTAAAAGTCTCTAGCCATCAGTGTAATCTTTGCTTCACTGTCCTACTTCCCAGTTTGTCTGAAATTTTCACATCCTTTGTACTCTTTGTTTTTTAATACATGTATCTAATAGGAAAAATATTTTCTAAAGTAAAAAAAAAAAATCACAAATGATACAAGTTAATCACATTAAGAGAGGTTTTACAGTTATATCGCACACATACACAAAACCATGCCTGTGTGAAAGTCTCCATAAACAGGTTTTGTTTTAAGATAAGACAAATATAAAAAAATACAAATTTTAAATGTTATTATAACCACTATGAATTCTGTTGTTATAATTTGCTTCGATACAGTGTCATAAATAATCTAACTTTGTGTCAAATTCAAATATTCAGTCTCTTCTTGAAACCTCACTTTGTCTATCTGTTTGGCTTTGTTAAAGTAGTGGATAAGGTGCTACACGAAGAGAACAAGGGTAAAGGAATTTGACTTACAGTTTGCATCTCCAGTAAAGGACATAACACGAGATGCAAATGAAAAATGAACAAAACAGCCTTAAAGAAATTACTTTTGGTTTAGGTTTAAAATAAATACCCCTACACAAAACCTGACAATACTTCCTTGGTCCTTCAGATTCAGTTTCCAGTGATCAAGACAGCCCAGCAGTCCTCAATCATACATGAGCATGTATACCTTAATATGTAGAAAAATATATCTTAAAGTCCTTTTGAGTCTGAACTATTCAAAATGGATTACTAGCATTTCTCCAAATGATTTCAGACAACAGATACATTTAAGCTTGCCTCGCTTCAGCAATGATCATGCATTTACTGTAGTTTTCATTATATCAAAAATGCTTCAGTTTCATCAGCAACAGATGAATTCATTAATTTATTAACTCAAATGATTTTTTTTCAATTTTTTATAAGCCCCAAGATTTTCTCAGCAATTTTGGCTCCTTCTATGTTCCATAAAATTGTAATCAATCTCTATTATTGTCATGAAAATGGTATTTGTCACTTTTCTGAGAAAAAAATAATCAATACATCTTGCAGGGCAGAACAGGCATTTAATGCAGCGAATTGATGCCTGTTAGAGAAATTTAGCTTGCCAGCAGTTTGGGACAAGCTAATAGAAAACCAGAAAATTCACTGAAGGTTGACAGATGAATATACAGGCATGCCACAAAAATTAATATTTGGGCATTTTGTATAGCCTGTCATTTCATATGCTGGGCAGAAAATAGATTTCGACAAGCAAATCCCTGAGGAAATCCTTTTGTTTTTTTTAAAAGGCAAAAGCCAAAAGCATGTATAAAAAGAAATTCTTCACTGTAATATTTTTGTATTTATATACGTTACTGAAAAATAAGTATTCTGAAATAATCTCCTTCCCTTTACATGTATTGCTTCAGACATGCTACTGAATAGCAAAACACTGCTGAGTTGAGTGATAAAATAGTACAAAGCCTCTGAGGTAATACTGAACTCCTGATCCTTCTGGAGAACACAGCATCATAAAAGACAAATCAGCATTGCTTCAAAAATTAGTAAATAATCCGCATAATGACATTGTTCAGAAAGTGTTCTTCTGAAACAGTAAAGAAAAAAACAAACAAAATAGTTTTAAACAATATCTGGAAAGAAATCTAGTCATACTTTTCATGACAAATAATATCCTCAAAAGAACTACTAGAACTATTTGAACCTTATTAATCAAAAGTTACACTTTAAGAATACAATCCTTCCATCTACTGCCATCTGCAGAGCTGTCAAAGCACTCCTCCTTCCAGTTATGCACTTTCTATCTTTCACTTGCTCTACGATAAGCCTATAATCTGTTTAATTCCCTTGTTTGGCTGGTTTAATAAACAATGCTTTTAAGTTGCAGGGTGAGACAAACTCAACATCCAGTGACTAGTTTGCAATTACCCATCCCTACAGGAACCCTGGAACAAGGGTGACCGCAGAAGCATTACGCTGGCTACAGCAGGAAGAAAGACCGGGCAACATCATGGGCTTTTGCAAGACTGCAACTTTGTTCCTGCAAGTGGCGCATCTGAAAACATCCCAGCGAAACATCACCCCGGACAGGTTATCCTCTCCTTTTAATTTGCTGCATTTTAGGATGGGCCACTCTCAGCTCTCCCAAGCGTAGAGAAACCCTCGATTCCACCTCATGAAGGCCTTTGAGCAAACTAACCAGGACAAAAGCTCATGCCAGCCCTAGTACTATAACTGCCATAATTGCTCTTCCATCATGTGAGGGTTGACAAGACTGTGAAGAAAAGCTCTCTCTTTTCTGAACTCCAGTCTGTCTAAGAAATCCTTCTCTCAACCTCCTAACTCTGAATTGCATGCACGTGGGATGCCCTCTTCAGTGACCTGCCTGAGGCTCCTAGTAAATGGGAACAGCATGAATTTTAAGACCTAAGGTACTTACCATGTCACAGAAAAGGAAAGAGAATGTCCTTAGTGCCTAAAAAGGCAACTAGCCAATTGCTCATGGTAAAACACAATCATGCTCTAATTCCAAAGACTGGGCAAATGAGCATGGTCTGAGTGCTGTTTGGGGAAGAGAAACAATTTTTTCACCATGTGCAAAACAGCACTCTCAGGGAAAAGGACAGGCTTCTAAAGAAGCCAATAAATCTAAATAGCTTCTGAAGAGCCCAACACCCATGTTCAAACACAGGAGAACAGAAAGGGCACAATCCATTAAAAGAAGCAGGGTGAAGTGGGGGAATTTAACACCTCCTTGCCCCTACTCCCTTATAAAACTGAAATAAGACCACACAACAGAGGTCTAAGCAATACAAGGTGGACATTGTGGAAAATCTGTATCTCCTACTGCTTTCACCATTCTGTCATGAATTTAAAAATATCTGTGTAAATTAGAGATCTATGCTGCCACCATTGCACTCATTCCTGACTACAGCGCTGCTAAAACTGAACCGTTTCACAGCCATTAGAAATTCACAAATCTCCCAAAACAAGGAATTTAACCTATTTTTGTTCTCATTTGTAAAAGAATTTTAGCTCAGCCTGACAAAATTTAGGCCGAGTTTCACTCCAGAGCAGAATTTAAGCTAAACAATAAAAGGAAAATAAACTTCTATTGAAATGTTATCATTGAATTTAATTTGCAAGCCTACTAGAAGGCAAACAACAATAACATTTGCAAAAGTTTTAAAAAAAAATGGAAGTCAGACTCTGGGAATTTGACAACACTAACATATGTGTCCCCAAAAGCCAACTGTATGTTCTTCATTTCACAACTGAGTTTTACCTGCTATTGTACATTACAGGAACAGGCAACTGGTAAGAATGACAGAAATTGTTGTTGCATGACACTAACAACATTTATATTTATGCTTTCCATGAGAGCACACATTTGTAATTCACCCTAGGAAAGCTAAAGGGTTATTACAGAAGATGATCGAATGTTAGTGCAGGTAGTTCAAAATAGAAGATACTGGGATCTGCACTGTCATGTCTGACATTTGTCAGATTTGCACACATGGTGAGAAAGTGAACACATATGTTATGCCCTGGAAGTTACCCATGCATTTTAGAAGTGCAAAGCACAGATCGGTGTAAAGGCAAGTCTTCCCAAATTTACTAGCACTTATAGGACTTGCAACATCATTCTTTCCATATGAATGTTACACTGGATCTGTTCCATGATCCCTTGTGAGGACATGAGAAAAATATCAGTAGTAAATATGAATACTGAGGAAAATATTCCGATTGATTTATCTTTGGCCCTTCTGAGATAATTTGTACAAGACTGATGATGAATTTGAATAGGAATGAAAGCACAGTCCTATTGAGAAAAAGGCTAAAAGGTATTTCCCAGTTAAACTCTTTTGTATTAGTTTACTGACAAAGGGACATGAATGTGAACCCATCACATACATGAAAATGAGACAGGCTTTCACTGAACATGATAAATTTTCAGATGGATATTCCTGCTAGTTATTAATTTCACAGACATTCTTCAGTCATTTCAATATGACCAGCCAGAAATTTTTCTACTATACCCATAGAACAGACTGAAGAGTAACAGCACTGGCAAAGAAATGTTTTCCTTCGTTACTCTTCTCCACAGTCATCAAGTGATAATTAAACCATGAAAACAATGTTTTTAGCAGTTGTTATACATGCAAATACCATCTGTAGGAATTGTGATCTACTTTAATGTTCTCCTCCTCATTCTTCAAAGATGACTTTAACGTAGTCTTTTTTCCCTGAAATATTAAACGTATTCAGTGTCTACGTGAACATTTTTCTCCAGTAAGAGTCAATAAAAATTATGATATATGGGCATGATCCTACATCCACTGAAGTTAATAAAAAGTGTCCACTGGCATAAACAGCACAAGAAAAAAGGCTAAACCCCCCCCCCACCAAAATGCAGCCAAAATAAAGGATATTCAGTCTAACATCTGGCCTCATTTACCATAAAGGATGAATTGCAAAATGTTTCCAGCTTCATTTAGTTTGCGACTACAATATCTTTAGCATCAGCAAATGCACTTTGCTTGAATTCAGATGGAAAAAAGCTATTCAAAAACACCAAGTAGTAGATATCATCTTAATTTCACATTTTACTACTGACCAAATAATAGTTGTTAACTGATAACTATTCAATCACTGCTACTCTAGTTTGGATTTTGATTTCTGTAACGTAATGAAAGGCTTTACACCATACAGCTTCTCCTCTGAATCATCTAGTTCCCTTCCCTTCACATTTACAAAAAAACCTAATTGATCAGCAGACAGAGTTCATACCGTATTGAATAAAAATGCAAAATGAATATAAACAATCTTCTAATTCCTTTTAAAAATCTTACCTTCATTCCCAAGAACTATGATAGGTACTTGCCTAACATGTCCTTTAAATACTAAGATGCTTGTATTTTGAGAAAAGTCTTTGAATGGTCTTCCTCATTTAGAGTCAGTTTCCACTTGCTTTTTTGCGAAGGGCATTACTTTGAAGCTGCTTGCAGAAAAACAGCAAGGAAAGGTAGTTGTGTAGTTCTCTAACCACAGCTACAGACAATAAAAGGCAGCAGCGACAAACTCTAGCAAAGAATAAATCAGCCTACTTGAGGCTGGCTGCTTCTTGGGATCACAACAATAAACACACTGTTTTCCTTCATCCTACAAAGTGTGCTAAGACTTCTTCCCATTTTGTGTTAAGTCTACTCAGTTGAGTGATTTGAAGTCAAAAAGTCATAAAAGATGTCTGTCTTTGCTGCGCATATGATGACATGCACCGGAATTTCATTCATGTAGATTCTCAAGGAAAATACCTGCACAGATTAGTTAGAAATGCAGACAAGCATTGGAGAGCAGTCAGAACGGGGTAGAAAGCATGCATATCTCCACCCCAAGCTTCTCATCTACTCTTCAAGGACTTCAAAACTTTTTTGTCATTAAGCTCAGGCCTGCCTTTTCCTGCTGCTTTGTACTTCTGCTCAAAGGTAAGTTCAGGAAAGGGGTCTGCCTCCATGGAGGCCAGGGGAAAGGAACCACCACCACCAATGCGGAGCAGAATGGACAAACTCCAGAGGAGTCTGTGTGCTGCTCCCTCAGTCGGTAGGATCTCCGTTCCTCCCAGAGCACATGGCTGATAGAGATGGTCACTGGGTTTTCTTGGAACTCCCCGCTTTGCTTCTGATCTTCATAAGTCCCTGTGACAACTTTCAGTAGGATGGGGAGCATAAAAACTGTTCTCATCCTTACTGGAGAAAGAGGTAATGGGGCAGCAGTATCAGCCCTTGCATACTCAGTGTTATAGGCTGATTCCTGGGGCTACAAGACTAAGACTTGATCCACCTGCTTGAGATGTCACCGGAGAGGGTATCAAGATGGGAAAGAAGCGTCAATGAAAGAACAGCTAAATCTAAGAAAATAAATTATTTCAAGGCTTTGTAGAGAATCTGACATAACTAATACTGACATCACCCACAGTGCAGCAGAAAGACTTTATACTGAATGCATTGAGAAGCAGGAAACTAGTAGACAGGAATGTACAAAGTGAACAGTTTCTTCACTTCTAACTTGGTCAGCAAAGAGTTCATCGATTTATTTCTGTCTGCCTGGCCTGGAAACACAAAACAGGTCAAATTTCTTCCATACACCAACAGTAAGGCAATGAACTGACAGATCTTATTTTTGATGTTTCATTTGTGTTTCTAAGGGGGTTTTGTTGATACTAGATCTCCTCTAAGCTTTTCCCGTTCCTTACCAATAACATTTCTGCTGCAGAAGATCTCCATAGTTTGGAGACCAAAAAAAGCAATACAAGGAGACAAAACCAGCATCATGTTATTATTTGGCTAGTGGGGGTTGTTGAGCAAACACAAGTGCATGATAGACATAAAAGATAACATCTTTCATTCTATCACCTCTTTCACTTTCTTAAGAAAGTGGTTTTAGATCTTAACTCCCTCCTTAAAGACTGGGTTGCCAAATAAAACCATATCTTAATAAACTTCTTCAATAAAAATTTTGCTTTATGTATTATTGGCCAAATATTGAGGTTATTTTTGGTGTGATCCAAAAACAAGCTGTTAGAAGCCACTCTACTGAAATGCATGAAAAATACACTAGATTCTCAAACTTCAGATTTGCATTCATTACACAACCAGTTTTGTATTGGTATAGATTACTAACTAAAATGCATTTTAAATTGTTAAGAAATTTAGCACCTGCATTTTTAATCTTCAGTGATCATAATTAAAATTCAATTGTTCAAACTTCCCATATTACTTAACTGAAATCTTTTGCAAATTTAAATATGAAAAAATTAAGCTGCAATTATACTAACTCATCATTGAACTTTAGTCTACATACCTTGGCAATACAGGTTACATATACAGGCTACCTAAAGTCAGGTAAAAAATGATCATGAAGGTAGAAGTAAATGGAATAACTAGTATCCTTTCTCTATGGATAATTTCCATTCAACAATTCTATCGGTTTTCATGAGTCTATAGGATAAGGGAAAGTGGACTCAAGAGTCAAAAATTGCAACTAGCAGAGTACTTCGCCTGAAGGCCAATAACTTTGTTGGCCATCTGCCACAGTAGGTGGTGGTGTTTGACACATGTTGCAGTTGCATTGGTTTGACTAAATACTGTGGACACTGAAGCTGATAAACAAGGGAAATTTTTAATATCCTGAGATATTAGCACTGATTTCACAAAGCAAATCCTCCAACAACTCAACTGCAGAATCCCTGGTAGCAGCTCAAGGGCACTTTGCACTATGCTTAGACAGCTGTGTTGCTCTAGCACAGCAAAGCAACATTAAATCCATCTCAATCAGAAGTATTCTATAGATGTTATACTGGTGTAAATACAAATTCAAGTTAATACTTAAAAGAATAAAAGTTATAGTTCATATAAGATTTAACAATAGTACATGTCTTCAGACCATCAGAAATACAGCAAAACAATCTAATTTAAGACTGTTCATAGTCAAAATATTTTGAAGTGGAATTAAGGTTATGAATTTATACTAGAAATACAAATAAATATATTTTAAATAGACTAGTAGTTAGTCCAAAACCATTGACTTATGAAGTTCAGAATAAAAGCAGGGTAAACAAAGATCCTTAAGCTGGTTAAGCAGGGAAATAAATAAGGAAGACACCCAAAACTTAAACTCTGAATCATTCATCCATCTTGAAGAACAAGGAAACATATGGAAAAAAAAAAGTTAAAATGCTGTTCATTTTTTGGCAATCATGAGTGCTGAAACTTTTTAAGCACAATACTATTATTCTACCAGAGCATTTCTATGGGGCAGAATCAAGACAGCTTGGGCACTATGACTGTAAATTCCTCTGTTCAAATTAGTACTTTTTTTTAAAATGGAACTTTAAATCTGAACGCATCATGTCTCTTGTGCCTACATGTTTGTTAAAAATTCCCAATTTGAATTCCACATTCAAAAGATGACCATTCTGTTCTAAAAAGCATCCTATTGACCAGAAAATGTTTTTAAAATAGTGTCATGAATTAACATGAACAGAAAGCTTACCTATAATTTTCAAACTGAATTAAACTTCTAGTGAAGCAGACAAATACAAGATGAAATCACAGTATTAGTTTTTCATTTTTCTGAACACGAGTAATGCTATCCATTTCTGTATGGACTTACTTATTTTGAAGAGCAGAAGGGTGCTAAAAGTTATATATCGTGCATGGAATGGAATCTTGCAATTATATTATATTTTCATTTGAGTCAGTTCTTAATACTGTTACCCTGCTAATGTCAAATTATACAATTCTAATGTAGTAAAAAAACCTTTCTTTTAAAAGAAACCTAAAGGTAACATCAAAAACTTAACAGATACTCTCCTTGGTTTTCTTTAAAAGTCTGTCAATCTTCGGCTCAGAAACATCACTCAACTGTTTCTTTCTTTGCTGCTATGTAGGCAAAAGAAGTTTAATTCGCAGTTTGAGTCCTCACTACTTGCAAGAAGCCCACATGAGGACTTTTCCTTTTGTTTTGTTGATAATAGCACCAGACGAGAGATGAGGTGGTCGTCAGAATCACAAGGAGAGCACTCTCCCGTGTGCTATTCTGAATGTGGCTCTGCTCAAACTGGGAAAGCAAGAGAAAGGAGATAAAGATTGAGAAAATGGCAGAGACCAATTAGTCAGCGCAGCCTGTCAGAGCACCCGAGCATTAAGAACCAAGAAGCTGTCTCACTGCACACTGAGCCACAGAAACACCAGGTGCACAAATGTATATTTGGGCAAGTAAATCCTAAATGACATTCCTGACAAAGAAAATAAAGGGAAGGAAGCTACCTTTTGTATAATATTGTTGAACAAATCATATCAAAAGAGAAGTGCTAATCACCAAGCTGGCATCTGATTAAGATCCTGAAACTGTAATACTGGGATTACATGGAGTATGAAAAAGACAACCAAGAGAAAGGGATATCTGGAAAAGGACAAATATTGATGCCAAGTAGAGCACAGATGTGTTTGTCCAACTTACTTACATAATGATCTTATCACTTAGCACTATCTGCCAAAATAGCTAAAATATCAGTACTTATAAATGTAATAAAGTACCTGCAGCAAAATCCTGCACATAAAGCCTTCTCAGTCAATACTTGCCTTAAACATGCAGGGGAGAAAACAAACAAATTCTTTTTCTAATTTTCTGGGGAAGATTATGGTAGGAGATGGTGGTGGAGAAACAATCAGAAGAAAAGAAAAGTAAAAGAAAATGGCATAACAATATGCATGTCTACAAAAGCAGCAGTTTTTGAAAGTGCAGGGGGAACAAAACCCACAGTTGAGTCAATGCTTGAAAGGTAACACCCCAGTGAAAATGGGCTAAACTCATACTCAGATGTATAAGAAGTCTGCAAGTGTTGACTTAACTTCCGTGCATAGCATTCATTAGGCAGATATTAAAATATTACAGCCAAGTAATAAGACAAAAATTATGTGCTCACCAGTAGTAAATACTTTCACTTAAGGAACTAACTTCTGTGGAGTAGTTCTGCAATTGTATGGAAGAGAAATTCATTACTAGTTAATTTGAAAGAGGAAAAAATACACTTAAAAAAAATTAAAGCATAATAATGGGGTTGAATAACTACTAGAACAAATAGCGATTTCTCCTTGTGATGATACCTTCATGACAAAACTGAACAATTGCCCGGAAGACCAATTATTTGGCTCGAATTCTGTTGAAAATGACATGGCCAACATCACCCAGAAAGTCAAACTAAATGTTCTACTGGTATCTTAAAATCTATGATATAGGTCTTTGAGACTTGTTAGCCATTCCCTCATTTTGACTAGCTCAGTGCATATAAAATGCTTGGAGCTTCCTCTGCTGCAGCTATACAAAATCTTACTGTAATACAGAATCTTATCATAGACTTCAGCACAAGATGAGCAAGTCAAGGAAGGGAAAAAAAAAAGAGGAAAGCAGCAAAGGATGGCCAATATGAGCTCTTTAACTTACTGATGCTGTTAATGCAGAATTCTTTGTATGGACTTGTTCCACAGCAAAAAGTGAACAAGAGAAATTATTTAACAAATCATTTCATCAAATTATTTCTATTAGTTCTTCCAACAGCTCAAAACCCCCTTGCTTTTCTATGCCCAGTCAGATCAAAAGTTGCCTTTCTCTGCAAAGTTATTAAAAGCTTACTGGACTTCGACTGACCTTCCTTGATCTCTTAACAAAGCCAGTTTTAATCTAGCTTTGACCACATGAAATGACAGTTTACTCCTGCTACAGCATATATAGCGATGGGGAGACACCGGCACGCCAGCTGAGCCTGTTCAGAAGTTCTCCCCCTATTTATCTGGTGCTGATCTGCAAAGTAACAAAGGAAGGTGGCTCTGTAGATGGTGGAGGAACCTGTTATGTCCCAGTTCTGGTGAACTCCCCCTTCAGAAGGGTTTTAAGGCAGTATGATTGACCCCTGCATATATTCCACTCAGAAAATACACTTGCTTTTGACTCGTGCATCACTAAAGTGAAACCAAGCTAATTTTTTAGGAAGTTATTAAAACAGAGTATAAATGTAGAAAAATCAAACACCTATTATAAAACTCTTCCTAAAATGTTCTATGTATTCCTCTGCCTATACATTCTCTATTCCCTACATACATATTCCCCACAGGGAATTCTTAATTTCCAGTTCTGCTCAAAGGAAATAATTTGAATAGGGACTTTGAGGTCTTCCATATTTAGCACAAGACAGGAAAATATATGCAGAGTATTTTGACTCATTCAAGTGCCAAGAACAGTTGCAGGTGATAGAGGAGGGGAAATAATGTCAAAATGGGGGGAAATAAAAAAATCAATTTCAAAAGCTTGAAGCTGCTGTTCAATTTATGGATGCTAAATACATCAGATGATAGTAACCATAACAGTTTCAAAGGCTTGCCTTTACTTGGTGCTTTAGTGATTAAAAAGTTGGCCTATCAGACCCTAAATGACGTGAAAAATACGCTATACTACTTCACAGAAGTATGGACTGAGGCAGTTAAAAGAGAAAGAACATCTTACATCCATAGCTGTCTCTAAAATTAATTTAAACATCAAATAGATGCAAAAAAACCCCATACACACACATATTTAAACCACTCTTTCAAAATATCAGGACATCTGTCTTGTAGGAGTTATTGCTCTTGGTGAAAAACACTCACAGCAGAACAGGGACTTTTGATAATTAATTGAGACAAAACAGGACTACGTATTACAAACAACACAAAATAAAACCTTTTCTTATATCTGCCTTCTACATTTTGGGTTGTTTTTGTTCTAAAACAACAAGGCATTCCCAAGGTGGTACCCTGTTAAGCTGAAATCTCTCCTGTGACTTTTGATTGTAACGTCACGAACGCAATGATAATGTTATTTCTGGATTCAAAATTTCTCCTAAGCTTACTACAGAAATGTAAAAGTGGTACCTCTCACAATTAATATAGGATTAAGACACATCTCACAGGCACGTTACTAGCATGCAATGGAAGTGCACCACCCGTGATTAACAGAGTAGAAATTAGTATTCTCACATGGTGCTTCATTGCGCACTTGCAAGAAATAATACCAAATAATTCAATAAAGCAGTAATTAAAAACCTGCCTTAATTCTCCTGGTACTGTGGCAATCGTGCTCCCCCAACCTCACAGCTGAGCACAGAGAACTCAGCTGCCTGCACTGCACTGCAAAGAAACAATCCACCCACCACTGACTCCTGCTGTTTCATAGGGGATCCAATTACTGATATTCTGACACTAGAGGTTAGCTGATTGCCATTTCAGTGTGCTTACAAAATCTTATGTATCACAGGAGGCCCTTTACTTGTTTCTATAAGACAAACAGTATTTTTTCTAAATCTATTAAAAACCCACTAGAATATATTCTCTCTCATGTGTAGCACTTCAGCCCCATCCTGTTGGACTCAATGTGAATTCCTCCTCTAAAAATTGCTGTAGAACTGGTGTGTGGTGATAGCAGCAGCAAAGACACGCTTTTAATTGTGCTGATCATCAATTGTGCTTTTCAAAGAAGAGACTTAAAAGGAGCAGGAGCCGTATATGCGGCTGTTTCAGTACTCGGAAAGACTACACTGATCTATTGGAAATCCAAGATCACAATTAAATTTTTTTCCCTAATTAAAAATATTGATAGACTTTGCATTGATCTTTTCTTACCAAAGCTAAGAGCATGCTGGAACAAACATTTGTGAATACAATGTTTTGATTTCTGCTAAAAGGTGCTTTTCTCATCTTTAATGCTGCAAGTAAAATGACTTAGGACTGCATAACAGTCAGTTAAATTCTCAGTTAGCATTCAGTGAAAATATATGAGTGGGGACTCCAATACTATTTTCCCATTCCAGCTGTTGAACAGAACTAAAAAAGAAGAAATGGAAAGACAAACTACAACAAAGGCAAATTAATATCTAAGCAAGAAAGATCAGGTGCTGAGAAAAGAGAGGAAGAAAGACAGTGACAAGCAAGAAACATTTCTGTTTTCTTACGCCCAGCACTGACATTCTTAGAAGCAGACATCCTAATGACTCTGCTGATTATTCAAGTGTCTAGACCATATGAGATACCAAAAATACCTTTTTTAATGCTCCACTGAACTTTACTATCTCTTCTAGAAAACAATGTCTTCATCAGCTAATGTGGCCATACACATTATATTACTTTGAATACCATAGGATTTTATGATAAATGACACCTTCTCTAAAGGACAAAAATTTAAATAAATGCGGGAGATGATGGGATGCAATGTAGACTCAGAATAAAAGAGACTTCTACTGACTTATGCTCCTATATCAAAAAAAAAAAAAAAAAGGCATTTTGCAACCTCCATTTTAATTGTTTTCATCAAGTCTTCTCTAAACACAAATGGAACTTAAGCTATATATTTCTAAGGTTCTTCTAATTTTACCCAATTACAATATGTATTTTTTTTCAAATTAATAGAAAAAGACTTTATTCACAGTATGTTTACAAAGAAAACTGTGAAATAACATAAAAACAGGTTTTACATATTATTAAATAGACACGATGCATTTTCACAAGTCAAATCCAAACCTTATTTGTATTCGACTGTTCTCTTGACACCCTTATCAGGAAAAGAAAGTTATAGAAACTTGCTAGTGAAAAATATATTAAATCTTTATTTTACACCCTAACAAGAATGAAGTAAGAAATGCAATCATAAAACACTTTAGGGTAAAGAAGCTTTTATCGTCCAGAGTTTCTAACCTCACAGGGTCCCAGAGCAGCATAAAAAGGGACCAGGACTAGCCAGGGTGGAAAGGGATCTCGAGAGGCCATCTCATCCACCCCTCTGCTCCCAGTTAGAAACACTAACGTGCCTCTGACAGATGTTTGCCTAGCTGGTCCTGAAAATCTCCAATACAGACTCCACAGCACCTCCAGTCAATCAACTCCTGACCTTCACTAACCTTGCATTTCAAAAGGTTTCCCTAATATCTAACCTAGATCTCTCTCCCTTCAATTTAAGCCCATTATTATTTGTGTCCTATTCCCCATAGATGAAGAGGACAGTTTATTCCTTTCTCTTCTTTGCACCAACCTGTATTTGAACCTAAATCCTAAATCTTCTCTTCAGCAGACTAAAGAAGCCTCATTCATTCTCATTCTCAAATCTTCTGTTGCTCACGTTTTCGAGACTTCTGATCCTCCTTGTTGATTTCCTTTGGACTTCCAATGAAAGCTGCAGCCCAACTAAAGTAGTAAGATATGCAACTGTAAGCATACTGTTAATTTCCACACTGTTATCCTCTTTACTGCTCAGGTACACAAATGCCACTTGCCTACTGCACTTACCACTTACAGGGTGCTGCTGTTTTAAAGTAAAACTGTCCCTCAGTAGTTTGTTACTAATAAAAGAGTTGAATGGGCAATAAAAACAAACCTAGCCTAGCCTTAAATCAATTGAAAAAAAAAATCCTCATTAATTTAAAAATTGCATGGTTTTGTCACATGACTATTACATCATGATATATCAAAAGTATATTTTTTCTAAAATGTATCATTCCAATAGTGAAGTATTTATTGGCTTGTCATTCTGAGATGCTATTCAAAAATCAGGGGGCACAAAAACGAACATCAATTGTTTATACACCTGAACAAAGTCAGTTCCACTAAGCAAGAAATATAAGGAAGTGCAATAGATTTCCCTTTCGCTTTGTATCTCACTTGAGTTAGGTGTCCTCACTCCCACAGCTCTTGTTAAACATTACCGGCTCAACTTGCTAGCCATTGCCCCCAAGGCAGGGCCACTACAGTTATCTAATTCACCAATACACAAGGGATGATGTTCCATGTTAAGCACAGGTGAGTCCAATGAAATGTTAAATTACATCATTAACAAGCCTCTGATATACATATCCCTTATCAATTCCACATTCATTGTTACTGATTAGCGATAGTGATTTTTTTCACTGAAGCAATATTGTTCTTATTTGATGTTTGCCATAAGGATTTTCCTATACTGTATTGCCAGATTTGTGACATTGGCTGATTGTGAGCATCACTGCACATTGTTCCTTGCTAGTCAAAGCTACATAGGAAGCCGAAGCAGATGTAATACAAAGTACAAAGAGACATATGAGAGAACACATTCCAGGCAGGTCTGCCCTTCTATGGCACTGAACATTTTCAACCACTTGTCAGCCGTAGAGTTGCTATTTGCATTTTGTACTCCGTACTTGAGAGCATTACAGCTGCCTCTGGCAACAAAGGAAGCGCAAAACTTGTTGGAAGAAAATAAATAAAATAAAACTCTTTCCTATGGGACAATTCAAAGTCTCACCTCATCATCCTGAGACATCAGGGATTCTGTGTTGTCTCCGTTTTTATTAATAATGCAGCAACAGTCTTTCAACCACCCTTTCTGAAGAGGTGTTTTTTCTTTGGAGGCGATATGAGTCGTGTGATTACCTCACTCATCTAGAGTCAAAGGCTAAAAACTGATAGAGGTTCTCACTATCAACTAGTCTATAATTTGGCACCTAGAGAAGTAGTAATAAATGGGTGTTTATCCACTCAATGGGGAATTTCATTTCATTCTCCACCCCCAAAGTCATTACCTGCACAATAGGAACAAGCAACAAAAATTCACAACATAACAAACTATTACAGGCTTACTGCCTATACCGCATCGTAAAATAATTTGCTGTACCCTCAAGCTGTAAGCTAACTATAATCCACAACATGAGAAAAGAACTTTGTTGACATGCTTATATTGAAACAAATGGTATTTGCATCTCCTAAGAGCAGAGAGAGGCAAATACCATTTATATATAAAATGCACAAATGTAACAGTATAAAACATTTATTTTATATTCCAGGTAAACAGTTTCTGCTATTTTCAGTATTGTTTTCCTTGGTGAAAAACATTAAATTACCTTTTTTTTTCCTTAGAAAAAAAGTCATTTGAATGGCTTTAAATACAAATTTGATCAGTTTCTTCACATAACTGAAACTTGAAGTACGTTTCCTATCTTGTTGAAAAATTTTGTGTTCAATGGTATAAGTAATATGGTAAAATATTGTTCAGTTAACTTGGGATAACATTTACACTTGCGCTTGGAAAGCATCTTGCCAGTAACAGAAAGCTAAATCCAAAGAAATATTACTTTTAGCATAATATCCAGTTAAAAATATGCACAGTAACTTAGAATAGTAAAATGTATTTTTTTGGACTCAGAGGATTACTAGGAAAGAAATGAAAATACTTGTGAATCAAAGAACTTTGAAAATGGTACACAGTCAAAAGCCTCTCTTTTTCTGTGAAATGTATCGTAATACCATTTAATGACTGAAACAGGAAGAGCTAACAAAGTTTCAAGCAAAACCGCTGCAGTATCATAATAATTTAGTTTCTAATCAGTGTTATATTTCTTCAAGCATGAAAAGAATAATTATTTCCTTTATATATTGTGGAGGTGTTTCAGTATAGAAATCTAACATTATCTAGCCCATTACTGATATCAGTTAAGTAGTTGTGTAGCCATCCTGCGATCCTGTGCAACAAAATACAGCAAGAAAGGTAGGTAGTCATTAAAGAGCAACTGAAAAGTCACACAAATTAGTGTAGAATAATTCAAAAGCAGTTAATAAGAACAGTTTGAATGTCATGCTGCTTATGCTTCTATGCTGCTTAAGCCTTGAACGTATTACCTGGCCAAAACATGGTAGAGAGACCAGGAGACCACTCCTGCTTGATTTTAAGCAAACGAGTCAGTGTTCCTTGATGTCTCAAAATTCATGCATCTACTATGATTAGCTAATTTAATGTGTCTCTTGTTTCTTATTAGACTAAGTGACTTGTCTAATGTTAAACAGACAATACATCCTCACAGCGCAACACGTTTTTTGTGTTGTCAACACATAAAGAAAACTCTAAGTGAGAAGTACACAACTTAAACTTCTCTCTAGCCTAAGGAAAGGAATTTCGTCTAAAAGTATATTTGTTTATTTTTAAGAAAATACCAGTTTCCTGTCCTAAAATCTATCAAGATGATGATTTACAGCAGGTTTTCTTAGTCTGTAAGAAATTAAAGACCACTAAAAGGAACACATGGCTCCAGAAAAGTTGTAGTGCAAATTAAGTTTTCATCCCAGAAGACACCAATTATGTGCACAAGGTGCACAGCTCTCATAAGTCTGGGTGATTTCCAGTTCATGCACTCTGGACTCTTCCAGTCCTGTTTTCAGGTTCAAATTAGCAACAGTCAAATTATTTCACTTTTAGATACCGATGCAATAAAAACGTTAACTAGATGGTTTTCTCCATTCAGAGGACAGCGTTCTACACAGTAAAGTTCACAGCTGTTGTCATTCTCAGAGCACTAACAGTAAATGAACACAATTTTCCTCTGCAAAGTTGAGGCCTCCATCAGCATCAAATGTTATATTCCAAAAAAGTAAAGTGGGGAAGTGCTTTGGGGAGAAAGGGAGGAGGTTTTCTGTATTTGGTTTGTATTTGTTTGACTAAAAGAATAGTGGATTTCAGTTTCTAGCTATGAAGCATACACCTTGCACTGACAATAAAATTGCAAATAAAGGCTTCAAAATGTAACTTGAGTGCAACCCACTAGCTTAGAAACCAGAGCTCCTGAACAATAGTGGAACTGTCAGAAATTTTTTTCTACAGATATGAGGCCTGACTTTTATTTATTAGAACTTAATAAATGCTCAACAATAGCATTCCCTCATTGGAGCGCGACTGTACTTAATGTCTGAAACTGGACTAAAAAGTCAGAGAGGCTGAAGGAGATATGGAAATGTGCAGCAGAGAACAGGAGAGAGCAGAACAGATCAGGCCTAAGCATTCATTCTTGCTCACTAGCCTGAGTGTGTATTCTTGCTCTAGGACTCACAAGTAACGCTTTTCAGAACATCAAAAGGGAGCAGAAAAAAAACTTTACTTTTTAAATAATTATTTCAGGACATACTAATTAATCATGCTCTGCCAGGAGGGAGAGGAAGACAACCTGAAATTTCAAAATCTTCACATTAACTGTACGCATCAGAAAAGCGTGTGCTCTATGGTGCTGACATTTATTTTGTATAATAGGGCATGTCTTGAGGGTAATTGGCACTGGAATATTCTCCCCACTCTACATGTCAAACACTAATTTAAAATCAATAACGAGTCATGTTCCCCACATTTTTCACACACCTGTGCTAAATCCTGGAGGGATTTGCTCCACTCTGCATAGCACTCTCCTGGGATGCAGGAACAGACTCCCTGCAGCCATTCTGCACTGAGCAGCCTCAGCAAGGAGGGTCGATGGATGGTTCAATACGCTTGTGGTATCTGCAGAGTGAAAATGCAATGTGAGAGAAAGACAATTTCGGGTAACTTTGCTGCTCTGTCAGCAAATCCTGAGAAATAGAAAGTATAAAGGTTGTTTTCCACAATATATGTGACATCCTAGTTTGAAACGACACAGTTGGAGTTATTTTGTGACAAGCCTGGTGTTCAGACATGACAGAAATAAACCAAGAAGAGCTATCCTGCCAAATATGCTTAGACTCACATTAAAGCTTTGACTTGATAGTCCCCCGATTAATTTTTCCCAGAGAGAACATGGTTTCCTTTCAAATTTGTTATAAATTAAGCTTTTCTTCACTTTACAGCCAAATTAGGTCTTTAACAGTCTCTACAGCTTACCTTATGCTGAGACATTGCCAAGAATTTCAGACTTAATCAAAAGTGTCACAATTATGAGAAAAAAGCTCACTATTATTCTCTGAAAACAAACTGTAGCAGATCACCCTGTCTTGCCTCCATTCTCCCAAAACACTACTCAGGCAGCAATTTCTAAGTTCAAGATTGCCTGTTTCAGAGGGGCTGCTTCCCCAGTGCTTTCCACATAAAATGTGCATCCCTGTAAGTTATTAGCACCTTTCAAACTGAGATGTGAAATGACTCCCTCATACATTAAAAGGTATTTGAGTGTATAAGGGTGCAGTTCTAATATACTACTTCTAGATCAGGCAATTGCATACCTAACTATTATACATAGTTATATATATAGACTAATACATGACTATACGTATATAGTCAGAAAATTACTACAGTATATCATCTTCAGTTGAAATTACACCAGCCAGGGCCATTCCCTACTCTTGGTTTATGATGTCCCAAATCACCACTATGAAATATTGTGATTGCAGGGATTAGAAATGCACTTCAATTTCTCTCCGGATCTTGTTCTGCATATTTCACTTTATGAAGCAAAGTTCAATTATTTCTCTCTTTTTGCTCCACCTGAAGCTTCCAAAACTCAGTGCCAGCAACTTGCTGAGGCACACAGGAGAAAGACAGCTAATTTCCATGGCACAGGTAGGAAAAAAGGTCTTAACCACAGCTCCTTTCACAATGGAAAGCCTTCTCTGACTGCAAAAGATACCACACACAGGTGTTAATGCCAGGATATTAAATACTAGCTAGCCAAATAAGATCAGTGAGGGGACTACGCAGAGAACCAGCTCTTGCATGCCTTACTACTGAAGATGTTTAGGCAAACACGATCCCAATATTACATGAAACTACCTATGCGGCAACCTCTACTGCTTCCTCAAGCAATCCACTCCACTCTCCTGCTAAAACTCAAGGCTGAGAAAACTTATTTTCCCAGGCAAACACATTAGTCTTTTTTTTTTTTTTTTAAAAACAATTTTCAGAAGAGAAGGGATTACTGTGGAGAGATGACAGTATGTTTGGCCTCATCTGTGGATTCACCCTGGCAGAAAACCCTGTATGAGGCTGCTAACCAAAACCACAAACTTGCAGTGGCCTTTGTAGTTTGCCGCCTCCACTCATGGAAGATAATGACTTTTAGAACAAAGGATCTTACAGACTGGACTGAGCAAGCCTAAGGGAAGAGAAAAGTTTTGAGCCTACTGAATTTGTGTTGATGGTGTTTTAGCATGTGATGGGAAGTCATCTAAAACATATCACACTGCCATTTCCTTGAGTGATTTTTTTTGTATTACTCAATGCCAGTAGCAGTATGGAAAACAGATTGCAACTTTTCTCCTCAAAGATCAGAAAGCAGCTTAAGAAACGCTGCACAGACAAGTCAGTTCATTGACCATGAAATGCAACTCTGTTCAGGATGGCTGATGGAAGGGGGAGGTGTATGTCGCAAGCCTACGACTAAACAGGAGTTTGATCAAAAGTAAGAGCTTACTGTAAGAGCATACAAAAAGAGCAATGACGTCTGTCTTTAGCAGACAGGATCCTGGATTATCAAGTGTTTATGGGAATGGCCTCTACAAAAAAATCTTAACAGAGTTCACGCTATATGCTTTAGAATGGTGGAGGACCGCAGAGTCTGTACTTGGATCCAAACCCATGACTGCAGACAATTAAAGTATTTCAAAATCAATGCTTAGAAAATATAATTCTCTCTCAAAGGTTAACTGGTGAATCTACAACATTCTGCTGAAATGCAAGCCTCCCCACAGTGCATTTAAAGAAATCTTGTCAAAAAAATGGAATATGTGAAGCAAATGTTATTACATACTGAAAATAGGACATATACGTTAATAATGCAGAGAACATTCTAGGACAAGAGGCAATGGGCACAAACTGAAACACAGGAAGCTCCGTCTGAACATAAGGAAAAACTTTTTTACCGCAAGGGTGACTGAGCACTGGAACTCAGAGTGGTTGCTCAGAGAGGTGCTGGAGTCTCCATCCTTGGAGATACTTAAAAGCCATCTGGACACAGTCCAGGGCAATGTGCTCTAGGTGACCCTGCTTGAGCAGGGGGGTTGGACTGGATGACCTCCAGAGGTCCCTTCCAACCTCAACCGTTCTGTGATTCTGTGAACATTCAATCAAGCTAAAACAATCAGGATGTCTTTACATTAACCATAAAGCTTCAAAGTGCTAACCCAAAACCACCCAACCACAACCCTCACTCTGTCATCACACATTGCGGTTCCCCTACTCACTTCTGACTAAGGGGCATGGGAATTCCTCTGCAGTCTATTGCAAAACCTATTCTTCTATTTCTTCTATGTATTGGTACCTATACTGAGTGAAAGAAAACTACTGAAAGAACAATTCTGCTAGTGTTCACTGGCTGCAACATTAAACTTTTTTGGCATACTTGAACCACAAATTATTTCTATATCACCGCAGAAATGGAAATTGCAGAAAATAATTTCTCAAATCCTCATGGGATCTGCATTAAAAGATACAACAAAAGTTATTACCTCAGCTGTACACTTATTATTAAATTATTGATGAGCTCCTTTATTGCCATTTGTACTGGAATTACTAGAAACTAAAGCATACTAAACTTCTAAATACAGTATACCTAGAAAAACATACATTCATATGCTCCAGGATTCCCCCTAGTCCCAAAGGGATTCACATAACCTCACAGGTATCTTCAAGTCCCAGCATTTGCATTTTGCTTTCCAGCTCAGCTTGCAGATGTTTAAAAATACATGCAACAAGACAGCTTGTTTTTGGCTACACATCTAAGAGGTTCAAACATCTGAATTATTCTGTCTGAGGTCAGCTACGA
The DNA here is from genome assembly GCF_003343035.1 of Apteryx rowi. Classification (NCBI taxonomy): domain Eukaryota; kingdom Metazoa; phylum Chordata; class Aves; order Apterygiformes; family Apterygidae; genus Apteryx; species Apteryx rowi. The sequence continues at coordinate 222,835 of NW_020450959.1, read as the reverse complement.
TATATATGCCAAATTAGATTTAAATCCAGCTGGGAAAAGCTATGAAACACAAAGATCTTTGATGCTTGGGAACTTGTGCCCATTTCTGACTATCATACTTTAAGATCTTCTTCCAAGGAGAGGACATATTTTAGGGAACCAAACCCGTAACTTGATCAAACATATAAACTTACATCTTATGTATCCAGGGACTTCAGCCACTTAAATTTTACCATACAAACAGATATAAAATGCAGATATGATAGAAAAATTTCATAGCAACATTCATTAGTTGCTGGAGATCTAGAAGATGAAGGTTATGCAGGCCATCAAGTATACTCGTGTGCAAACAAGATCAGCAATAAAGACAAATTACAGGTTCCAGGGGCTTTAGCAGTCTAATAGCTCTATGCTAGTTTTCAAAAATCAACTATTTTAGGAGTTTTTAAATTTCTAAAGAAAAGTCAGATAGGCAGCTATTTGTCTTTAGTGCTGTATCTCTCTCTCACACACCCCATCCCACCATCTCCCCAGTATTACCTTAGTACATTCCAGGAAAGCAGAATAGAAGAATCTAAGAACACTGGAGAATAGACCTAAATGCGCATTTAAATATTTGTTTGTATTTTGAAGAACTGAAGGGTAGAATTTATTAGGTGCAGGCCACTTTTTCATAAATAACAAACATACTACCAAATCGTAGGAACATCAGCTTCAAATATGTTTTAATGAATTAACTCTAAGAAAGACTGAAATTGCCAGCTATCAAGACGCTACAGAAAAATAACCTGTGTAAGAAGTAACTTCTAATATTTCCTTCTTTCTTAATTATCTGAGAACAAAATCTAAATAGACTGTATTCAACCAGTCCTCTATCCATACTCAAGTGAAATAAATAAATAAGTAAATAAATAAAACATATAATCCTTATCAGGGAGAGAAAGTGAGTCAGAGTAAATTAAATCTATATTGTCTGACATGCAATTAAGTCAAAAACTTCACAATAAAGCTGTTTATGATCTATTTTTAAAAGACAAACCATCACAAAAGAAGCAAAGAACACTAAGGCATGCTGTATCTAGAAAAATAGAAAAGCAAAAGTGAAACATTGGTTGGATCCATTCTGGAAACAAAGTGTGCAATGCTAAACACATACTTTAATTTCTACCTGAGATTTGTAAATCTGTTCAAAGAGTGTAAGACTCTAGCAAAAGACCCTACTTCTCTGATCACTAGAGATTCCTACTAACCATCTGTGCATTATCTCCTTACCCAAGCTAGAGCAGAGGCTGAATGGTAAGATTTGGCCAGCTCTTTCAGTACATCCTCTTAAAAAAAACCCCAAACATATAAATATACATTTAAATGAGTATTTCCTATTACTGGAGAAAAAAATCCAAGGCTTTGTGCCTCTAACCTGTAAGAATAGTCATGCCAGTACCCTACACTTCGTCCTTGACCATAGCACATAGCAAACAGTTTAGGAAGGTGCAAGAACAGGACATATTCCTCCTACTTTCCTACTGTAGGGAACAACCTGAATGAGCAGCTACATCTGGACAGTTGTATTTTACAGTCACCATGGAAACTACCCTTCATGAACTTGCCTAATACCTTTTTTAACTCATTTATACCTTTGTCTTCCTTAACTTACTCTGGCACTGAGCACCACAACCCAGGTATACACTGCTTCAAGGAGTTTTAAAATTTGCTTTCACTGAGCAGCCAGAAGAAACATTAAAACTAGCTATACTCTGCTCACCTTCCCCACACAAGTCCTAGTGGAAAGACAGCCAACTTTGAACTGTGTGCCATAAGAGAGAGAGATTTTTTTTTTCCAGTTCTAATTTCAACCTATTCCTACTTGTTCAGCTATTGCAAACACAATAATAATTTCTTGTTCAATGAAATTCCTTCTTCCCAACACCCTCCTGCCAGGAGATGCACAACTGCTCTAACAGTCAACTCTGAGATGCCATTTTGGCCCACAAGGTTTTCAGTATCTCTCTTCCTGAGCTAACAACTATATCTAGTTATAGCTGTATCTAAATCAGTCATAATATTTGTATTACAACAACAGATCAGAAAAGCTCTCTGACCTGCCAGCTGGTTCCTTTATTTTAACACAAGTTTAACCTGCCAAAACTGTCATTTTACATATAGTCCCAGTAAAGCTGGAGGGTCAGAGACTTAGTCAGAAGTAGTGCAAACTCCTCAGAGGTAAAGTGTGCTAATAGGTAGGGTAGAGTCCTACCAGAAAGAATAAAATGGAGGACTGTAAAGTTAAAAAATAAGGCACAACTTTTTTAAATTAGATGACGCTGATGCTAACTGAGCATTCTTTGACCGAACCAATGACCAAGAGAACACGGTTGCCTGTATATATTTCAAGGGATTCAGTAAATCACTTAGTGTGATGCAGGAAGATATGACTAGTTTTAGTGAGATGACATTAAGAAGGAAAAAATTAGGATCCAACAGTAGAAAATATCTTTAGTGAGATTTGTTAGGCCAAGAAAGAGTCTTCTCTGTCATGAAGTTTCATTTCTGAGGATATTTTAACCACAAACTAGAAAAAGCATTTAAAGAAATAATTCCACACTGGGAGAAAAGAAACATGAAATCGACCTTCTAACAGGTCGATCTCCAACTCTAATCTCAGTGATTCTTTAATAAAAGCTGTGTGAATCTGACTTCAGCCTGAAACAACGTCTACAGAGTTGCAAATGCTGATGGATGGCTATGATATACTTCTGGGGTAGACAGCCCCTGTGGAACAGGAATAATTTGAGGGATGAATGGGATTAGCCCAAGGTACTTAAAAGAGCCCTCTCCCTCTCCACGAGCGCTATCTCGCATGACAGAGACATTCCAGAAGAACAATGAAATTGGTTCAGCAGCAGAGGGAACCTCATAAGGATAGATTAAAAAAAAAAAAAAAAAAAGTGCACAGAAGCAGCAGAAACAAGGCTGTAAAATTGCCTCCTCTCTTTCTCCTAAAAGAAACATTTGGAGAAAATGCTAAAATTTACACCCCCACACACACCCTGAAAGTGCCCTGCAGTAGTATTATCATAAGTTATCACTGTTCCAGTTCTACAGACATGTGTTAGGACCTATCACACCAGTATCTAAGCAAATCATATCAAAACTGTTATCTTTTTTTCTTAGTGTGACTCATGCCAGCTGGACTAGTCTAAATATTATTAAACATCATTAAATATATTGTATTTAAGCTTAACTCATGCCAGCAAGGCTAGTTAACAAGAAGAAAAGAAAAAATAATATATTTTTTTAAAGCACACTCAGACGGCTGGTGCTGCAATAAGAACACCAAGCGTTGTATGAAGTCTCAGATGTTTCCAACAAACAAAAAATGGATGGGTATTTCTACTAGTTCTTCTGGCAGTATTTCCACTGCTGTCACTTGGTAGAAGATTTAAAAGGCAATCCAGGAAAGCCTGTCATTTGCCTGTGATCTGCTATAAAAATTAAGAAGTGCCTGGATCACATTCCAAAAAGAACTTGCACTCTTGTGAGACTAACCATCACTGAGTGTCCCTGGAAAGAGAGCTGCATTCCACAATGCCAGCAGGACAACCTTAATTTTATGCAGGCATATGTATAAGATATTCAAAATAAGTCCTTGCAAGCACAGTGCTGAGGAAGGCAGTTATTATGAACACACTGATCATTTTACAACAGCAAAAACCTACTGAAAGTTGCTTTTACATATTACGGTATCTACACCATCGCAACACTCAATATTTTTATGAATACTCTACAGCCATACCTGTGTATATGTACAAACGCAGCAAGCTATAGCAATTGTCATGGGGGTTTTTTTTTAGGAACTAATGATGTTTATAGTCTTACAAGCTTTTCAACAGCGACAAATACAATAACATTTCAAAAACTGCATGACAAATCCATGCCTCTGGGAGGACAAATCAGCATGTGTTATATCTGTAAGTCTGCAAGCACAACTGTTAAGTATATTATGATCAACAGGAGGAATGCGGAGTACATCAAAGGGAAAAATAAAACTCATAGCAGATAGTAACCACTTTCTTTTTTCTGGAAAAATACTAAGATGGTGAAAATTGTTCATACTTTGATGACTATTAATTAAAACAAACCTTAGTTACTCCTTTCCCTTCTTGCTCCTCCCCCCCAATACACAGAAAAGTTGAAATGTCTGTGCAATAGAAACTTACACAAACTCCTCTGCGATTTGTATTTAGAGTTGAATTAAAATTCCTTTGGTTTGCACTATAGTGAATAAATTGGAGCTTCAGTTCTGGTAACTTTTTTTCTAGAGGTAACAATGTTCCACATGAAATTTTAGAAAAATGTTTACCAAATGCATGGAAAAAATAGTTTCAATGCCTCCCCCTTAAAATATTGCCTTTTTCAGCAAAATAATTTTTCTCTCCCTCTACTTAACCAGCCACTTTCAACCAAAATGTTCTCTGCCCCCACCTAGCCACACAAATAGATGCTTTTTTTTTTAATTTCAGAAGTGTCCCTTAACCAAGATATCAAGTGCAGGAGTTGATCTAGGTAAAATTCATGCAAATGGAATCACCTGATAGAGCTCCCAGTCTCCACAAAACACTGATTTCTGATCATTGCCACTACCTACTTTCTCTTCAAAGTTTACTCAGGAGCATTATCCATAGCACTTAACCATGCTGTAGCAGACATGCAGCTCAGATAGAAACATGTCCCCGGGGAGCAAATTGGGCTCAAGGAACCATCTGGAGAGTGAGAGTATCCCTGTGTACAAGCCAGAACAGAGAAGGCAGCATCTCACTGCCTCTGCCCAAGACTTCCCTGGATCACCCACGCACTCGCCCTGGGATGGGACAGGAAAGAACGGGATGCAGTGGGATAGCTGAGCCTGCAGAAAGGCACACAGATGCACAAGGACGTCAGCCAGCTAGTTACCTCATTTTGGTTGAGCATCTGCACCCACAGGAATTGCGATCTAAGTTGTGGATCCGCCATGTCTCTTGAGTGTCTCTATTTCTTTTGTTTAAAATTCTCAGTTTGATTTTAAAGGTTTGATAAGAAGCTGAGTCACAATCTGATCTAGTCCCTGTATTCTAAAGCTTAATGAAAACAGCCGACAGTCACATTAACATAACAATAGCAAAAATCAACTCTTCATAAGAGTGAATGCACTAAATTCAGCCTCAATAGCAACTATAACCTGTTGTATCCGTTTTCAATTTTATATAAGACATTTTTAGCATCATAAATCCCCACTTGCTAAACCTTTTTAGGAAAAACATCTAAGCATTTTAAATAAAACAGAGGACAAACAAAGAATTCCTTTTTTCACTGATACATGGTAACCTCCTTCTAAGATCCTTGTTACAAAATTATCTTGAAGCATTGTGGGTCTACAAAATCAGAACTTGCTAAAGTAGGGGCAATGCTGTGAAGGATGAAAAGAAATGAGACAGGTTAAAAGGAATAACAGACCTAGAGCCTATTTGTAATACAGATACAACATACAGAACAGTATTTCATATGCAGTAGAATACACATATACACAGAAACACATTCTGACAGAGTTAATATCTAGGATAACTTCATGGGTTAGAGAGTGCCTTTGTGCCATCCTTGAAGCCATGCATTCAAAGGGATGAAAACAAGAGCAGAAGAACAGCTTTAAAATGCCTTTCACGTTTTCTTCTAGTACAAAATTACAATTACTACACACTTTATAAGCCTGCAGCCAGTTTTAGTTAACTGCTACTTACAGCTCTTGCATGACAGCCAACAGATGAAAGTGATGAGTGAGAGCTCTCATTCATTGCTGTTAGCAACCCACTGCCTTTCCGATCCCTTTCTTCAGAAACAAAGATTAGGTGTGTGTGTGTGTGGGGGGGAAGTAAGGTAAAGGGTTATTTTTAAAAGTCCGTATTTTTAAATCACCATCCAGGAGCTAGCGGAGTTGGGCTCTTATTAGTTGCTTCTCATCTCCCACTTCTGTTTCCATAGAAACCATTGCAGCAGCATTCCCTGTCTCACTATCCAAAAGACTTCAAATTCAGCCAATTCTAAACCCGGCTGGGTAAGTGTGCTGAGGATAATGGCAGCATTGCTTAAGTGCTAAAGTCCGCATTGCTGGTCTCCCACTACCTGGAGACCAGGTATATGAAACAGAGAAGTCATCCCTACCGTATCGCACAGAAAGGGGCAGAAGGCTGATCAAAACACCAGCTGCTCTCCCAGAAGCTGCTCCCTTTTCTCCATTGCTCTCTGATGGATGCATAGGCAGACTGAGAGAAGGGCATGCCTCAGCCCTCACAAGCTAAAACCCACAAAACTGGAGAATCAGTTAAATGGAGGGATGTTGACCTACGTAATCAGCACAGAGAAAAGGCAGCTGGCCGCTAACTGCTGTTTCTCCACTTTTCACTCCCTTTTCCCTACTTCTAGAAAGTACTGTGGACAGTCTCAAGAAAGGGATCTAAAAGAAAAATCTGGTTGATCTGAATATTCAGAGGCACATTGTAACAACACCTGTACCACGGAAAAAATATACTTTGAAAGCTGTCTATAGTATTTGTTTACTTTAACTAGTTCCTCTAGGAAGAGGAATGCTCCTTCCAATGTCATTCACTTGTATTATGAAGAGCAGGTACTGGCAATTCCAGAGAGGTTTTTGTCTAAATGGTGCACATGGATAACCTGCTGCATATTTTATCTGCTGCACCTTCTGCATCACCTTTATCCCAACTGGAGTATACCACAAAAGTGACATTTTGAGATGACAAGTATGAGTCACCAGGTGATCAAAATTGACTAGTCAAATGCAAGAGAAGATATTACTCACTGTACACTGCCCAAGGGGACTACTAAAAACCCCAGGACTGTGAATTTCTCTGATCAAAAGGAGCAGGCATGTTCAGTGATACAGTCATTCAGTATGGCTTCTCCTGTCAACCATAGTTAATTTCATTTTATTTCAAGTAAATCGTTCTTAAATCTCAGCTTCTCTCAGGCACACCCTGATAGGGAGAATTTGGTTATAGATACAAAAACACAATAGACCGTTACCAACTTGCTAACAACAAGAAAACCTATGGAAACAATAAGTTAATGCTGAAGAAGAGGCGGCAAAAGCTATCCTGTGGAAATCCAGAGAAAGGAGGGACTATCTTTGCATGTCTGAGAACTGTTGCAATACCTGAACGTGATTCCTCCTCTTTTTATCTATTAGGCTATGCAAACAGTACCTCTTCAAAAGGTGTTCCCAAAGTGTGCCTAATCAGCTAATGATCCGGGGCAAAAGAATTGAATTTTGATTTTTTCCAATGGATTAAAGCTTCAACCTCTATACAAAACATGTACTGTACTTACAGCCCCTAAAATGTGAAGCCCTACATTACAGTACAGTTTTGGTGTGTGGGGGTAGGTCTAGAGGTTGCACAATAAACATGATTAACATTTGAGTGTATATGAATGTACACTCACAATGTGTAAGATATAGATATTCCATACAAGTTTTTAATGAAATGCTGCTGCAAACTGATAATCAAAATGTGTGTCATTTTGCAAGAATGCATTATGCATAACTGGCTTTTATTATATCTACAGCTGTGAAGGATTTCTAGATATAAAGAATGCCTAAGGACAAATGTTAGCTTTTAAGTGATATTTATGGACATGAAAGGTGATGAACTGAAAGGAAAAGTATCAGTTTTGTGCAATAACAGTTCTGAATCAACAAGCTGCATGTAGATAGCAGTGATCAGAAGTTACTTCTCAGAAAGACTGTTATTTTCTACAATATTGGTATACAATATTTTTTACAATGTTGGTTTATTTATGCTGACAACATTTTGTGTCCAAAGCGCTTAAGAGTTGCTTCTTCCAGGAAGCAATTTTCTAAATTCATGTACTTTAGCCTACTAGTAAATAATTTATTTTCCAATAAAATTTTCATAGGTATAATTTATGGTGCAATAATAGTATTGCAATTTTTCCAAATTTTTGTTACACTTCACTGAACAATAGGTGAGAATTTGGGTCCTCATTACAGAAGGAAGAGCACATTCTATTCAAATCAGTGTTGCTGGCATAGGATAATAGAGTTCCTATCTTGGATAATGCAACAATCCCCTACTGAGGATATGCAGAGCTAAGAACTGGTCCATTTGATGAGGAAACTTGCACTTCCTGGGTCACATTCACTCTGGCATCTAACCATCCTGCTAACTTTGGTTTCTGTAACTGATGGAATATGGCAAATTGAAGCAAACTGAAAGCTGGTTCAGTTTCCAACTCTGAGTTCAGTTTCCAGACCTACAGATTTCCAGTTAAAGGCCAAGTCAAAGTTTTGACAGGCCTCAGTTCTCTCTTCTCAGATGCAAGGGCATTGCCAAAATAACATGAAGTAAGATTTTAAGAAGATAAGCTATTAAACAATAACAAAAATAAGATTGCTACACAAGGTATTGGTAGAGATCCCTTTGCTCCCTGAATAGTGCGGTTTATGAGGTAAAGTTTAAGAATTTAATGCCAAAAGCAGAGAACACCACAAAGGAAATGTTTTTTTCAGATTCAAGCCTATGTCATCATCAATGAATACACTGCCACCATTTTCTAATGCTGCAGGCCCAGAGGAAGATGACAGCTGCTACTGATGATAGAGATGAATTCATAGAAGTGCTTGAGGTATTACTAGGAAGAAATGAAAGTGCAGACTTCTCTTGCCTCTCTAAAGGAGAGGGCTGGAACCCATGTAATCAATAACAGCAGACTGAATAAAAGCAGAAGAAGCTGAAGGAAATACCTTAATGAGCCAAAGAAAAATCCACAGAGGTAAGATACACCTCTGGAAAATATAACCCACCGATTTTAGTAGTGTGCTTGCAATTTAACTGTAGAATAGCACACCGAGAGCATAAAGACTTGAATCTGGAATTTAAGGGGGTCTTCTCTTCACATTCATATTCAAGGGAATAAGATTTTTTCTAAAAGACAGACCTACAGACTGATCTAAGGGTTTTTGTAAAAAATAACATTACCAGATTCTAGCAAGAAAAACTGTATCAGAGTCTTTCCAAGATGCAAGCACAGAGAAAACAGGCATACTAATCACACCACTGTCTAACTCTTGAAACCACCAAGGCAGGCAGCTTTTACTCCAGAAAATGTAGAAGCAAGAGAGCTGGCGTGCCAGAACTGTATTTCACAAACACTAGTTTAGCTTATGCTGAAGTCTCCTGACTGCACCTGCCAAAAGGGCTGACCTGCCCTCTCCAACACCTTGCTGTGTTACAGCTGCCTCTCTTGTGCTGACGCCGGGGCTTGAGCAGCCATGCAGTCAGCTGGATCAGGTGATTGATCTGTCTGAAAACCAACCCCACCAGGAAAAGAAAAGCAAGATTAGTTTTCAGTTGATCAGCAAGCTTTGGAACGCATTTCTACAACAAAGAGTAGGCAGGACGGCTCTTTCAGTGCCAGCACTGGCCTGGGTCAGCTAAGCTGCTTGTAAAAGTACTCCTTCAGCCACACAACCAAAACACAGCTAAGCAGGTTACCATACATCAGGTGACTCACAGTAACCATCTGTGTACACACCCTTTAGAAAGGTATTTGGTTTAGTTTAGGGCAGCTTAGCCCACAGTCCAAGCAGAGTCAAATTACCTAGCAACTGCCCGAAACAGTGAGTTTTCATCTAACACACAGCAACCTGCTAAGTCATCAACACTTAGTCATGTGCTTAAGCCCTTAATTTTGTGCAGGGAGAGGTGAATCTCAGTTTGCGAGGGCAAAACAGTTAAGTAATGTATTTGATTTGTAGATTTTCTGTCAGAGATGCCAAAGGGCTAAGACGACTAGGAGTAAACCGAGATTGCCTCAGAACATCTCTAGGCTAATAAGGACTTTATAAAGATCACCAGCCAAAGAGGTCATAACTATTTCTTCTTTGTATTTCGCAATGAGAATTACACTCAGTACGTGGGGCCTAAAAATATTTGACAGAAGTGGTCAAATAGTATCATCACAGTGATTAAAGATGATGAAATTGATACACAAAGACAAAGCAAAACGCTCTCAACTCAGCTAGGCTCTGGCAGAGTCTATTGATTTAAAAACAACAAAACAACATGGAAAACAATATTCAGGCAACCTTGAGGGTTTATTCTAGTTGCCATTTTATTTCAACAAAATGAATGTAATTCAAAGCTGTAATTCTCACAAACTGTAAGTCAACCCCGCTATATATATTTAATCACACATAGAAATTATCTTAAGGATTATGATAGAAACTGCAGAGTTAACAAATAGGAGACATATCAAAACTAGGGCTGATCACGAATTCTGAGTTGGACCTTATACTACTGCATTTAAACACACAACTAGCTTTTTTTTTTTTTGGCTAGGACCCCTTGTTAAATGTGCGGGAAGAGTGTGTAACCAAGTAACAGATTATTTCATCTGAATGAGTCTCAGACATTTTCTGCCTGTAAAGCAATATACAGACAATAGCAAGAACCCAACGATGTTGATACTGAATGGGGAAAGACGTCCAGAGGAGAAAAGAGGTGACATACTGATGATAACTGGGTCAAGGACCATCAGATATTAAAAGGGTAAAAGTTATTACCATTCAACAGTGAACTTAAAAGCACTCATCTGGAGGTAAAATAAAAATCACCTGAATCACCCAGGCCCCTGCTTCCAGGGTCCATGAAACCTCAGTCAGTAAGACATCTCAAGAGAGAAAGAAGCACTTAAAATCCAGTGCACAGGCACTAAGATACAGCAAATTACACCAGGACAATTAAAAATAAGAATAAATAAGTAGCCTTAGACCAATCGGATAAACGCAAATATCAGTCTGATGAAAAACAATGACAGTGATAGAGACAAATATATGGTCTTCATTTGTGAGAGAGGATTGCCCTCAGTCTGCTGGCAGGTGATTCAGTTGTCCCAGGTGAAGGCAAGAGGAGCGAAGGGCTTTTCCCCGAAGAGTTACTGATACCTCTCTTACTAATGGTGGCCACAGGCAAGAGCAGGCAGGGTGAGCCGGGACTCACCTGGGAGCCAGCTCATTGGGTTCCCCCAACACGTGATCTGTGCAAAAGCTGCCAGAAAATTCAACTGCGGAAAACAATCTTTAGCTTATAATTCCTCCACACTGTTTTACCTGTATATGATGTTGAGTAACCTGCTATGGTGTAAAAAACCTTAGTCAAAACTATTTACCTTTAAGAAATGTATTTCATAAACAGTTCTACTTTCTTCCTAAATGCAAACAAACATGGAAACTGGCTTTACATGTCACAGCTTGCACATTCTGGGTATGCATAAGAGAACATGCATAATTCTCATACAAAACATGAGAAGAAAAATCAAGATTTATGATTATGCACTGATTTATATGTTATGATTTATTCTTCTACTTCTCTTCCAAAAGATGAGAAGTACTAGTTAACATTGTTATAGGAGGCCACTGTGAATATATGCAAAATAAGCACACATATGAGCAAGATTACATGCAAAATAATATTTCTTTAAATAGTGAAAATACAGGTTATACCTTTATTTCAAAACCTGGACTATAAGACAGCAGATAATGTAGCTGGTGGCAAGAAAGAATAATGATTAACTTTATTCACAGATGACCACTGATTAAATGAAGCTTAAAAACATTTCCTATTTTCCTGCAACAATTTACACTTTGATGTAACTTAACTATATTATGTCTCAGAAATGGAAAGTCTGCTACAAAAATTAAAACTGCAATACCAGGAAAGGAAGCTTCTTTTGTAAGCTGATGGGAGTCCCAAAAAATGCAGTGATTTTTTTCTCTCTCAATTGTACTCCAGTGAGGTAGTGACATTTTTATGGTTAACCAACACTGCTGTAGTTTGCATTTTTGAAATAAATCTCTATTTTCCTCTTTAAAGTGGAATTCTGGAACTCTGAAGCAAGTATTTCAATTATGCTTGTATTTTAAGATCAAAGTGTAGTAAGAACAGGAATAAGGACATACTGTGTCCTGATCCTGCAAACCCTTACTCCAAGAGCAATTTCTGACTGCACACTTCTGAATAGTAATTTTAAATGGTCATCTCTGACTTTCCTCTTTCAAAAAACATTTAAAACCATCTAACAGTAATTAGATCTTTTTTCCTTGGTAATGTTCAAATTAGAAAATTTCAAAAAGTCTATTTTGAAATGTGCAACATTGATTTAACAGTTTCCCATTGTTAAAAACATCCAGTATATGAACACTGAACTGTTACAAAGCACCTTTACAAAAAGAACATCCAGGTTAGTTTTGTTACTGGTATCTTAGACCATTTTTAGCAATAGCTACTAATAACTGCTACTCTTAGAAGCCTCAAAGCAGTAGCACTATTGTGAACTAACCCCAAGGAACTGCCTTTGCAAATTCTGCTATCAATCTAACACTGAAAAAGCAGCTCAATAGTTCCAAAAACCTTCGCAAATTCCATTTCTTTGAGAATTTATTCTAGTAGCAATTATTACCTACATAGTATATTGGGAAAACCTGTCACCACTGTAAATCCCAGTTTTAAACATTCACTTCAGGAAGACTAAGAATTGGCTCAATGGGTACAATTAAAATACTAAGCCTTACTCTAGCCTATTATTGAACATAATCTATGAAAAAATAGGCTTCAGGAAATACTACTCTTACTTCAAGTACAGTAGCTTAAATCTCTGTACAATTGAAGAACTATTTTGCTTTACATGTGCTTAGCCATACTGAACTCGATTACAGCAAGCTATTCCTTATGATTTTAAAAGGCAAGTTTTAGGGTTTTTTTTTCCTATTTGTTTTGCCTTTTTTAAGTATTTACAATACTGCCAAGGGCCAGTATCAGCAATTGATCTGACTTTTCCCTCTAAGGTGTAGTAATCTGCAGTAGCCAATCTAGTACAACCTGTATTAACACACCACTGCATAGAATTTTATTTATTATCACTCCATCTGAGAAAAACAGCAAAAAATTTTGCTTCTGCTTTTGTGAGTTCATTATTCTGTTAGCTAGTTGTATATATAGTCTCAGTGACTAATCAAACCAGTAATTTTAATGTTAGAAAAATATTGCTGCTCAGTTTTTAAAAACTCTTAATTGCCTCTTACATCATCTCCTACTGAAAGAAATTCTACTATATGTGAAAGACTAAGCACCATTAAGTATCACACAAGCAGTACATATCTGGTAGTAACCAATATCTGATATTATTTGAATTCAAGGAACTTGCCCAAGAAACAGAGAATTTCCTACAGCCAAGTCACAGTTTATTTGACTGCAAATATTTTCACAGTTAGTAATAACGAAGTGGCAGACAAACATCATGAGACATCATATTCCTGACTTTTTAATATTTGTATGGAATAAATAAATACATAATTGATCAATTATACATTCGAGTAGGGAAATAAAATGCTAGCCTTTCATTGACATCCAGTCTCATCACCAGAGAGCACAAATGAAATGCTAATGGCAGAGAAGATGAATGCCAATTTCCTTCACTTTGCTCCAAGTTTCAGTGGCTCTCTACAATAAAAGATAGCTGTTTGTGGAGACTGGCTTGTTCCATACCATTAACTCAGAACAAAACATATTTTTAGTGGGACAGCAGTGTTTACTTGTAAGAACTGATGAATTGTACACCACCATTTATCACTTGTAGACAAAGACATTCAGGCACAATTTTGGACATAAATCAAGGTACATGCTCCTAAATAAAAAAGGGATTGCTTAAGTCCCTAAAACTGCATAGATTGAGGTCAGATCGGCCATAGCAACCAAGAATGGTACTTAGGCCTCCAGTAAGACTTAGCAACCAATAAATGAGCTCAGATCTCTTTTCATCTCCACTGGTGTGAAAGCCAAAATTAAAAAGATTAGATCACGCTGCACCCATCACAATAGACTTCACAGTGAAAAAGTCATTTCTAGCCTTTGATTCACATCAAATAAATAACATTCATCCCTTCCATAATGAACAACTTTCAAAGTAAATTGAATCTCCATAGTGCTGCTTTCCCTTGCTGCACCATATTTACATAACAATATATCACAGGAAGCTCAGAATGGGTCTTACAAATGGAAGACTGAATATAATGCCTCTTTAGCACTGATTACAGTATATTCAGCTTTAAAATACATTCCACTTAAAACATAATGTACTATAGATTATAATAAATATAAACAATGCTTTAAATATTGCGGTATGAAACTTTGTCATTATTTCAAAATGGAAATTACATAGTAAACAGCTCCCTCCCCCTTTCCTTTCCAATCCCTCCATTTGAGGATTTTCAACAAATGCTACTTTTTAGGAGCACTGATGATACTCTGTCTAGCATTTCCAGGAGAAGGGATAGTACATTATTTTGGTTTTACTGACTCTTTTCACACTGTTCCTATTTTTTATATATAGATACAGATAAAGATATTTTGAAGTGCTCTAACAATTCTTTTTAACCTTCCAGACAGATTGGTAATCTAATATTCTCACACAAAGGTTTTTCTTCCTCTCTTTTAGCAGTAGTTATGTAGAATTGATCACAGCTGCAGGAATCTAACACAAATCTAACATATGAGATTAGAAAACATATCTACCAAATATTTGCATTGCATTGTCACCGTATGCCCTGTTTTTCCCGCACTCAATTTGTCATTATTAAATTTGGATCATCATCCCCTTCTTATTGTAGGTTGCATAAACTGATGTTTAAAGGAAAGTGTTCAAAAGCAATATATTAAAATAAGAACTACACCTACATTAAAAATATGCAGAAATAATTTCAACCCTCTGCAGCAACAACTCATGCAGATTATACTATTTGAACTCAGCAGGGAACCTCATTAATTTTTAAAACTCTCTGACCCCAGTGCAGTTAAGGGTGTAAAAATAATTACAAATTAGGGTTGAGGGAGCACTGTTTTAATATTGCATATGTACTGTCAGCTACACAGCATTTTATTGCATATGGATATTTATTATGACTAAGTATAATTTTAACTTAGCTAAAATGAAGCTTCACAGTGAATTTTAAAAATGCAAATGTTAGAAATGTTACATTTTTAAGAATGTAACTATAGTAGCCACCACTTCTATGAAAAAATCTCGCCTGTTTTCTGCAAACACTCTCGTAACACAAAGCACTGCAATTACAGGTTTAAGAGCTAGTAACAGGCTGGATACAGCAGTAAATGAAAATATTTCTTTAACAAGGCACGTTTGAAAGTTAGCAATTTCTAACTTATTTAGAAGGCTATAAAATACTTGGCTGAGGGTATAAATATTCTCTCTTACCTAAAACTTGTCAGCAGAAAGATCCTTCTCCATTGTTGTCACCTTCAGTGCCCCCTCTTGCCACCATGGAGATGGGGTCTGCTATGTTTATTGCTCTGTGCCTCAGTTACAGCTGTGACACTAATCTGCCTGCCTCGACCAGCAAAGGGGTGTGCGTATGTGTGTGTGCATGCGTGTGTGTGTGCTTGCGTGTGTGAGAAAAGAGAGCCTGCCGACTTCAAGACTGGGAACCTAAACCTCAGGCCAAGTCAAGGCTGAATGAAAATGATCAAAGCTCTGTCCTTCATCAACAAAGTAGGCAAGATTTTTTTTTTTTTTCCCCTCTCCTCCCCTCCCAGTGAAAAGTAGGACTGTCATTAGGGATTCCCACTAAAAAGCCTCGAACAGAGGCAGACCTTCTCCAGACTGCTAGTGCCTGCCCAGCAGTCCGTGCAGAATACAGGTAGCTATTGTTCCCGAGACAGATATGTAGCCAGCCACTCAGACTCTGACAGATCTCAACAAACCCATGAGCCTGCCTTCATTTAACTCTTTATTTACTAGTGCTTTACTTTTTTTGACAAAGATCTCCTTATACTCTAGAGAGAGAGGGGAAGAGAAGAAAGAAAATATCAGCACTGGTCATTCCGTTTTTGTTAAGAAAATCTTTTAGGTTTCTTACACATAGCAAGTAATCCTATGTAAATTTAGCAGTATTGATTTTAATTTTGAAATCTGATCCAGCCTAGTGCTGGATAACATAGCAATAGCATACGTTAGCAGTAAGACAGGATTCAAATTCCGCAAGGAAAATAACGCATGCTCTGTGGTCTTCTGGATGCTCATAATTCAAGAGGAAATAGAACTGTTTAAATAGTCACCATGCATCTTTGCACAAATAGTCTGTAGTTATTAAACAGAATTATTTAGTGCAAATGCCTCAGAACACGAACGGTGTTTTTCACTAGAAATCAATTTTTAGGACTGACTTTCAGCATTGGGAACAGAGGTTGGGTCTCCAACAGAAAACTGTGTTAGAGAGAGGAAGTATGTAGTTAGCTAGTGAGCTGGCATAAGGCGCAGCAGATAACCATTTCAGTCTTGTACCAGTTTTATATTTTGATGAGCAAATTTTCCTCAAAGTTTTTTTTTTTATTTTATACGATATGAAGCTTAAGAATTTATTCACAAAGACATAATCAGGGAAGCTGTTAGAAAAAATACCCTGACATTTACATTCTGTGTTTGACTTTTAGCAAATAATGAAGTATTATATGAAAAACTAATGATTCTGCATATTGTGTAAATATTGTTATAAGTTCAGTCTGGGTATATACTTCAGCTTTAAGCACACATTTTTCTCCCCTTATTCTGTTTAAGCCAGTCTTAACTTTATTTTAAGCAGGTTGCAGTGGGATGTGTAAGCACACGTGTATGCTTGCTCTTTGGTGGGTTGGTTTGTTGGTTTTTAAGCAATTTTAAGGTGTGAAGGTTGAACATGACACAGAAACTTTTAACACAACAGTACAATACGATTAAAAAGATGCTTTTTTTTTTAAACATTCAGACTAACAAAAGGGCAAATTAGAGACATGACTACAAAAACATGTATTTAGCCTGACAGAACCTATCAACTCAAAATAGCTTTTACTATCCATTACATAAATAATCATTGTTTCATCAGTAACTTCATAAAGATATGTTAAAAAAGATGCACGCAATTTATTTGAAAAGTTGCCCATGGTCACTTTATAGTGTTTCAAGTGATCTTTTCTAAATATGTGAGAATTTTATTAAACTTCCCCCCAAAACGGCACATGTCCAGTGCCTTTCAAAATTCTTCCAGTGTAGCAAGAAAACAAGCAAACAAAAAAGCAAATCAGTCTTATTCAGTGTACTTCACCCTGCACAGCAGAAAACTTCCAGACTACCAGATGCATTTTAAAGAACCAGACCTCAGCATTCACAAGTCCTGTTGCTGTTTTATTCCAAAATATCTCATTCGTGTCAATAAGAATATCAGTCTTTAAGGATAAAATATCCATTGAATTATACTTTTTACGATCAACTTATGTAAATGTCCAGCGTTATGTAGAAAGAAAGTTTTCAATTAAAAATACATTTACAAATTAATAGATTTCTTAGATAAGAAGAGAATTTTATTACAAATTCTGAAGCATTCTGCAAGTTTCCCTCCTCTCTTGAGCAAATTTTTAACAAACAGTTGTTATTAAAACATAAAAAGTAATTAAAAATTACTGGGGAAATACATGACAAGCAGATTTGCTGCTGCTGGATACTGGTGTAACTCCACTGACTTTGGAGGAGCTGTGCCAACTGCTCTCAGCTGAGAATCTGGCCGTGAAGCTGCAACTCCAAAGGGCAGTGGAATATATGTACCAATGCGGTAATTCATTCTCTACCCAGCACAACTACACCACTGCAAAATGGAGACCGCTAATACCATACTGCGAAAAGAGTTGTCTTAAGTACAGTTGTTGACCATGTGACAAGCTTCTCAGCACAGTCATGTTTGATTTCAACCTTTGACTAGGCCTTATTCATTATATTATTCTGGAATATTTTACCCTGCATCAAGTCTCCCACTCATCTTCCACCACTGAGTTATTAGAATATGTTTGGTCAGCTCCTGGATTGATATCTACACAAATGCAAGCACAATTAAGAAACAACATAACATTAAAAACACAAGGTTATGGGGGAATGAAACAGAGCCTTTCTACAGTAAGATAATGACAGAGTTGGGTACTGTGCTTAAAGACAGAAAAATCTGCACTTACTATGAATGCAGAACTTCTCAGAAACCCTTGCTGTTTTTACTAGAACAATCCCTAGGCTGTGTCCATTAGGGAAAGAACATTTTTCAGGTTTTGAGGCCATGCTGGAGAAAAGTATTCTTTCCGAAGACTTTGTGCACTCACTGAAGGTTGCCTTTGAGCAGGAAAATGACACTTCTTCCCAGTCAAGTCTATCACAAGTAACCGATCATAGCCGTCTTGCTATAAAGTACAAATTATTTGATTCATGAAAAGGGTGATGCTTGTTTATACTGATTAGCACTAAAAAATTTTTTTCTTTTAACAACAAAAACCACACAAGCACAGACTGCTGCTTAAGTGGAAAAATCAGGGCTTTTCTTCCTTTTTTTTTTTTTTTTTAATTGTATGGCTCACCTAATGAAAGCAGGCATTGTGGGCGCAATGTTGAATATCTAGTCTCAGGTACTGTTGAATATTTGAACTGTTTGAATTGATTTCCCAAAAGGAGAGCATAAAGAAAAGCATATATATCCTGTAGAATAATCCTGTGCCTGAGAATTTTGCTTGTGAATACACTGCTGTAGTAATTTCTTCCAGCCAACCCACACAGTCGCACATTCATGAAAAAAGCCACATATCAGTATCAGGTATCCATTTTCCTTCAGAGATTCAGTCTTAATGATTCTTTAGTAAATAGCTTTGTATTAAGAAATTATTCATTCCAAATACAAAGAGGTATTTCAGTAACTAATTGTGTTATAGAAGTGAAATACACATAATGTATCTAAGTATGTAACCTCAATTAACCTTTTGTCTCAGTTCGTAGGCAAACTATCTATAAAAAGTGAGCTCTCCCAGTGATAGAAAATCAGTTTTACAACTTAACATTGTTTGTGGCTAGTTACCTATACAAAAGAACACAACACAAGGAGAGCTTTATGAGCTGTTACTCAAATTAAACTCACTATTATTCTTGACCTTCACTTCCTTAATACAAAAGCTATTCTAAAATGTGATACGAGAAAGCACTGAGATACTTTCTTTAAAAATTTGGGGGGGGGGGGGGCTTAAACAAAACTTTTATGTAAAATGTGGTAACTACACTTTATTTATTGCAGCAAATACTTAAAAACATAAGATAGCATGTATAAAGATATATAAATATTTACACTGGAGCCAGTGCCTGTTTTGCTTAGGATGTAAGCAAGTACAGCATGCAGTTTAGAAAAGAACTTATGATTAACATATGCTCAACTATATTTGTACATTGTGATATAAAGCAACCAGCAATTACAGATGATAAAGTATCCTTAGTCTTCAGCAAAAAAAATTATACATTAAATAGATTTTCTTCAAAACACTGTCCTAAAGAGCACAACTTTTTTTTTTTTCTTCAACTCTTTTCACAGAAACATAATTAGGGTATTGCATTCTCCACCAGATTCTTTGTGAAAGCAAATGTCAGGGATTAGGACTCAGCAAGATAATTACAAATGTTCTACATAATAACATAGGAAACCAGCATCAGAGATGTATTTCACCAGTTTGTATTCCTTTTACAAATTATACTTTTGATACGTGATCTGTTGGGAAAATGTGTAGAAGTTAACAATATCTTCCCTCTCCCCACCTCGGTTACTTTAGAGCTAACATCGGCAGACAAAACCACTCTTTAAAAAAAGGCTTTTTTTCGTAAGATTTCAGATTCTGAATCCCAAATACATATTTTACAAAACCTCTCTCTATTCAACACTGAGTGTGAACAGTTTCCTACCTAACTTAGTACTTGAATTATTACCAGAGGTTATATTCATTCACATATTGTTGGGTAAACTAAACCATCTCTTTTCAAAAAGTTTACCTTTTAAATCCATTCTGTACCCAGTTCCATATCAAGATAAGAAATAAGACATTTCCTAGAAACAGCACTACAAATCTGATGAACATCAATAGAGTTTTTCCCTTCGGTCCTTAAGTAGAGTGGTTTAAGGAGTCAGACCACATTACAGATATTCCAATTTGACAATTCACTTGCTAATAGGAATTTGTATTTATCAGCTGTTGTCATCAACTTAGAGCCAGTTTGGACCTACCGCTTTAAGTGCTGATCCACGGGAATCGCTGGTTTTGAAGGGCCACAAGTAAAGTAGCTGGATGGATTAAAAACAGTCAGGACTGCCCCTGTAGCTTCAACCTGCCATGCATAGTTTTCTTCCTTGGAATCTTTTGATAAAAGTCAGAATACGACATGGTTTATAAATGTAGTAAAGTCATCACAATTCAGAGCTAAAAATGTAATTGGACTTCCCTCTAGCTAGTGTTATTTAAGGAAGCCTTTAAAAAGTAATTTAATTCTATTCCACAAAGTCAAATTTTCTCCATAGATAATTCATTTATATTTTATGTATAAAAATCTACAATGAAGCCAATATGTCAAACTATATCTTTTTTAGGATTTACATTTATTATTGGAAGACTGACCTGCTACTGCAAAAATGGTATTGTCTCTGTTTTCTACTGTTAACCTGAAAAGCTTTACTGTTAATAATATAATCATACACTACAGTAGAATTCACGATGAAATCTAAATATAATCAAGAATTCTTCTGTCCTCTCACCCTTACAGCCAAATAACTTCATGTCATTATAATGTCATAAAAATTTGTCATAAATTTAATCTTCAGATATCAACTTGCTCAATATGAGTTAAAATATTCACCCTGTTTTGAGACCTTGAACCACTTAGTTGAAAAACGTTTGCCTGGCTTCGGTCATTATCGTTATATTTTAAAATTGCCATACTAAGACGAATATTAAATCTGTTACTGTATATACAGAATATTTGATAATGCATATTATCACTGGGCATGTTTATATTCAAAGAGCCTAAGAACAGCAGTGCTCTTGTGAGCGTCTTGAAACATCAAACTTGCAATGCTTATACACTAATTACAGCACAGCAATAAAAAAAAAGAAATTCAAAAGCTATCAAGGTTGGAAAAGCAAAAATATACATTAAATTTTTCCATAAATAAAAAACTTACCCACAAAACAAACTCATCCAAGCCCTGATCCTGTTTATATCAGATATATATGACTAAAAATAATCTTCACGTTAAAGCAACCAAGTGCAATAAAAATACTTACCAAATACCTCATCTTGCTATCTTGCTTAGAATTCAGGTGCTTTCTTGCTTTTTTAATTTTTTTTTAATAATACAGGAAAAATCAAGTTTAAAAGCTGTAATAAGTATTGTTCTCCTGTTCCTGCAGTTCTTCGGTTGTAGGTAGAGAGGAAGCCTGGCTGGTATTGCTTTGCAATAAAGACAGTGGCCTCTGTAAACCAAGATATTCTGTACTGTCTGAGATCTCTGCAGTGCTCTTAAACTCCTCCAGAGACAGGTATTTGTTGCTGTCTGTTGTCCAAACAGGTTCATCAGAGCTCTTCCAGTCACCTTCATTTTTCAGTCTTAGAGGCCGTATGTGCTGAAGGGAGAGAGGTTTCTTTCTTTCAGCATTTATTTGCTTTTTGATTGGAGGAAGAGGCTCAGAGATTTTCAATTTGAGATCAAAGCCAGGCATGAAATGGGACAAAAAACAGTTTTCTGAATTGCGCTCAGAATAGTAGTCCCTGAGTTCCCACACGCAGCATTCCTCACTTCATAAGCTTCATGGGGAAAAAAGATACATATATATAGATGCACACAGACACACACCCATTTCTAATATATTAGTTTTCCCCCTTGCAGCACTGCAGTCCCTCTATTGTTGAATAATAACAATTTCTGAAAAGAAAGCACTTAATAAGGCTAAGGTCAGACTGCTTAGACTTGGCATTTGCTGCGATAACAAATCAGAAATGATAGCAACGTACAGATTTATGAAGTTTTTGCCCCCGCAGTCACAAACATCAGACGTTTACTTTATAAAGAAAGCTTTTAGATTCTTCCTGCAGTTTCCATAGTGATTTCATTTTTTCCCTTTTATCACAGATTGGCTGAAGTACTGCTACCCTTTGTGCTTTAAAAGGCTTGTGCTACCAACTGTCGATATAAAGGCACTGTAGCTAAAGCACACATGCAACACATACTGTCAAAAATAATTGAAATAGATAAATGCCGGCTAAGAAAGGTTTCAGTATTTTCTCTGCTTCTCCTGAAGAGTACAGTAGAATAGTATTTCATCTGAATAAATGTAATTAACTTGAGCCAGCCATACCACTGTTCTGCTTCCCATAACCTATGATACTTCTATTAGAGCACTTGGCACACAAAAAATAATCTCTTCACAAAAAGCTTTAGCAGAGCTTACCTCATGCAAAATGCCTATACTTGTTAGATATAAATGAAAGCAATTTCCTTGATTTCTTGAAACATTCAAAGATGATGTTTATGCCTGTGATATTTCTCCTCTTTCTAATAAGTTTATTCTTTTAAGAACATAAGGGTTTAAAGAACAATTACACTGTTTCTGACAAAGTAAACAATGCTCTCTATTGCAAGAAAGATAACCACCTTTAAAAGTAAGCCTAAAGGATTAGTTTCTCTTTAACCCCTTGCTAAACAAATGAGACAGCCATCTCCTCAACAAAATAGAATTCAACTAAGTAAACAGCTTTTTATTCAGTTATCATGCCTTTAAAATGGAATCTTTAGATTACAGAACGTATTCACAGTATTTCACTCTCTTTCGATCAGTTTAACAGAAAGTGGGTGCATGGTTAATTGTAGTTAGTTGCTCAAGTCTCATGAGAGTTTCTGTTCTTCTAAGTCAGAGACGGTCTAACTTATTAAAAATACTGAATTCACATCATGAAGTGGTAAATATAAAGATTCAGGTACAGCTGATCCTGCCTTGGGACCCGAGGATGAACTAGCTGAGCTCTTGAAGCTCCTATCACCTCTATGTAAGCGACCTCTAAACTATCACTCTTAGCAAAGAAAGCAGAATCCGGACCTCCTCTTAATACCAATTTTCCACCGCAGCCATCACAAGGGTCATTTAATGAACCAATAAAGCACTGTGTTCAAGTACTCATCATCTGACTTATGATGATATATATTGACTTTGTACAGTTTTTTCAAGCAACGTTTAAAAAAATAATAACAACCCATACTAAACATTAGTGATTAGATCCCTAACTTTCTGAAAGGATAACAACTTTTCACAATCACTCTTCAGGTTTATAGTTATTTTTAAAACCTGCATGGCCACATACCTTAGCACAAAATGGAATCACTCAAGCAGAATTTCTGTGCAACAAGTGGATTTTTTTTTTTAATAAATCATCAATAAAATATATGAAAAGGTTTTGTCCCAGAAGAACAAAGGATGAGAAATCTGGCTTTTATAATACAAGAACCATTGAAGCCAGTTTCATCCTACCTAGAAACACTGCATCATGTTCTCACAGGACTTTCTTTCCAAACTTTTTATGTATAAAGATAATCAAATAGTTTCTGCAACATTCACAAGAAAACTGATTTTCTGGGGCTTGTACAAGACTTCTGAATTTATCCACTGCTTTCTCTAAGCCAGGGAGCCCTCAGGAAATTATTTTTATAAAAGGAAAATGCAAACTATATATTTCTTAGGCAGTAGGGACTAAACAGAACATTTAAAATGAATAGTTGACTCACAGTCCAAGTCAAAAAAGAATGTCATGCTCCTTTACACATGGGTCTGCATATTTTCCTTGGAGAAAACTATAAATACAGCAGAGCTAACTAAATGGAATAAATATTTCTTGCTATATATTTTTAATTAAATCTCTTCTGGTATAAATGATTTTTCAGTTATACAATTGATGGGGGTCCAGAACATTCTTTCATTCTCTTCATCAAGTAAGAGAAATAGGTCAGCTTCAGAGTTTGACATTCTTTCCCCCTCTAGCAGTTAGACCTCACAGAGATAATGTCTTTTAGCTTAAGCAGAAGAGGCTAATACTTTTAGCTCTCAAGGTTATTCATTAAAATATGTAGTAAATAAAAAAAAGAAAAGAAAAAAAAAAGAGCAATGAGAACCTTTTCCTCACCCTCTGAATGGGGGGGGGGGGAAAAAACCACACAAAACCCCACACCACTCAGCCCAGATAGACAAAGAAACACAATATATAATAACTGGTTTCCTCATATCACCCTGCAAATCAGCCCACAACAGAAATGAAAAATACTCTTCCAGTGTCATTCTCGGACATTTAGAAAGGGACCATAGTCTCCTTTAAAAGAGAAAAGAAACTCATGTTGTTTCTTCCTAATTTCTCCTTCTGGGAAAAAAAAAGTCTCTTTCTCCCAAGGAGCAGATTTCCTCAGATTCTCCTGGGCCTCCCTGTACAGCTTCCGAAAACCCTCCTTCCCTCATGAAACGACAATATCCGTGGAATTCATAACTTCAAACATCCAAGTGCATTTATTCAAAAACAGGAGGAAATCTGTAAATTATCACAAGAAACAAACGACGAGACAGAACA
Source organism: Apteryx rowi (assembly GCF_003343035.1). Lineage (NCBI taxonomy): Eukaryota > Metazoa > Chordata > Aves > Apterygiformes > Apterygidae > Apteryx > Apteryx rowi. The sequence continues at coordinate 198,292 of NW_020450959.1, read as the reverse complement.
TTCTAAAATCTACAGTCCTAGTTCAATCAACCAAAAGCTTTTCATTCCTACTTAAACCTTTAATTTATTTACCCACCAGTTCTAGAACTCAGTACTCTATTTTCTACCAGCTGGTGTCAAAGCCTATGACTTAAGCAGCGTCAGGAATTCCCTAAGGTGTCAAAGTCTTTTCCTGAAATAGAACAAAGCCTTCCACTGAGGTCTTAAAATATCTATACGCACATATATAGGCATATAAGGCAGCCTCTAGGATCATCTTTAAGATCACAATGATGTTTCTCTTGTATAGTAAGTGGAATCTAAGAAGTCACTTGCTTTCTAACAAGAAAAGAAATGGCTGAAGTATAGGAAACAGTCTGAAGTGGTCATTTTGGTCTTTTCATCTTAAACTCCTACAGGACAGGTAACACATGCTTTATTTGGGCCAGTGTTGAATCATATAAAGTTCTTGCTGCCTTGTTTTCAGTGACATCTCAAACTGCCAAAATATGCAGGTATAAAACTGTTGACTTTGTTGAAAAGCTTCCTTAATGAATGAAAGCTTCAGATGCATCTGTAAGAGTGCTGCTCTGAACAAGGACATAACTTACTGCCAATGCCAGTTTACTGAAAAAATTGCACACACTTTTCTTCCTTCAAATAGAAGGTGATGGAGATGCATGACTATACTCTACAGAAAATCAAACATGTTTTATCCTTTCATTTTAAAAAGAATCTTTTCAGATGATACAAAATTTCTACTAGAAGACAACTAATCTGAATTCCATTACTAGAGCAACTAAAGCAACAATCAAACTCGGGCAGAAGGGCACCCTCTCACTGTCAGAAATCAAGAACTAATCACCAAGAGATAAATCCTTTTTAAGCTATGCCTATTTGCACATCAGATAGGGATGTGATTATGCATGACTACATCTGCACATGCATCTAGCACAGCTGTGAATGCAACTATCTGTAGTTACCACAATGCATGCATTAAAAACAACCACCACAGATTTTGGCACATCAGCAAGGTATACACACACTGAACCCTCACCCTAATAACATCTGAGCATTTTCCAGGAGAGCATCCAGCAATATGATTCATACCTATCATATGTTATGTGTTCCTTTGCTCTTTTTCACAGGCAAGAAGAATGTTTGACAGATTAAGATGAGAGAAACTGGTTTTTTTGGGGGGGAGGGGGTGTTTTCTACATACTGCTTTGTATTTACATAGGCAAGGTTAAAAAAATTCCAACCAATGAAAGGAGAGACTATAATGAGATTTGTGATGATTCTTAGCTCTTGGGGGAATTCCAGAGTCTTGAACTGATCCTAAGATGTTACATGTCCTGAAGAGATGAGTCTGAATGCTACCAAAGAGACTTCCATTTTAGCAGAAGAATGACGCATGCAAACACATCTTCATCTTGGAGCTTTAGGCAGCCTTTAGATTGAAAGAATCCTTGGAGAAAATTCACTGGCAATCTCTGACTAATATAAAGTTAATTTGAATTACATAGCATAATAGCACAAAGTGGCCTCAAGAAGAAAACAGAATCTAGGGGAAAAGGAAAATCACATTCAAAACACACAAACAAACAATGGCTGACTTTACCTGAGGCACAAATAAAGTATCTGTAGTTTCTGATGTCAAGAAAGCTCCTCCTAAAGTCTTCTAAACTTTGCAGAATGCACATTGTTCCTTGTTTCTCTGCCATGTCTGTTTATTCTATTGATGGATTTTTCCAATAATACTCTTGACTTTTAAAATGTGTTTCTCATTCCAGTGGGTCTGAGAGAAAAAGAAAACAAGCAACTGCAACTCTGGTCTTCCAAGGAACGCTGAGAGAGGATCTCCAGCCTACAGCCTTTCATGACTGATACCATTCTGATTAAACATGATGAGGCACAAAGTGAATGTCAAACACCCCAAAAGTCCAACATTTAATTCTCCAACCTCCCACCCTAGAAAAAAGGAATCCATTTGCATTTTGCAACTTGATGTTACTTATGATAAGTTAAAAGAATGCCAAGGAACAGTGTGATTTTAAATACTGGAGCCTGAAGGAAGCCATTTAAGAAAATACATAATCAGAAAAACATTTTACATATGTTAATATAATAATAAGCATATATTCCACAGGAGGGTAAGACCTGAACAACATTTGCATTTCAAAGGCTATGTCATTCACAAAAACTCTGATTATGTGCAAAGCTCTACTAGTTTTATGCAAGCACAAGTTAGCTTTTTATTACGAAGAATCACAAGTGTTTTCAAAAGTTATTTTTATTAAATCCCATATTAAATTCAGGCAATGCTTTGTGAATACCCAAGGTAATCAGTACTGAATCTTACCTCATAAAGCTGTGAATTAAGATCCAAAGTTGATCATTTTAGGATGCAATAGATCTTTTTAAAACATACTTAGCATTTACTACCCACGCTAATTAAGCTTCAGTATGACTGTGAGGCAGGCAAGTAAAACCTCATTTTAAAGACAAGAACATTTAGAGTAGACAGACAGGTCATGTACATTGTCACTGATTAGGAGTAAAAGTTTCTGACCCATAGTTGGAATTCTTTGAGCAAATTGTCAGCACACATCCACACTGTCAAGATGCTCCTTCAACAATTACACAGTTTGCATTAAACATGGAACAATGAAAAGTTAGAACAATAGGGAAATGTGAACATATTCTCAAGCCAAAAAATATTCCAGATAAATTATATAAGGAGAAGTGATCAACAGCCACTGGGAAATGGGGAGAGGCAACACAAGTAAATATTGATAATCTATAAAAATGCTTAGTCCTGTCTAGGGCTATCAATAGAATTCAGGACAATTTTCTTATTAGAGTTCTGTGATTACCTGCAGGTCAGGCACAGTAGAGAAGTGCCTATAGAAGCAATGCTGGATTCTTTTCAGTAGAAAAATAACCCTCAGGGAACTAGTTTGCTCTTTTCTGAGGCAAAGCTGAAAGCACTTGGTGTTCTCTTGGATAGAAGGAGAGATCTATTTGTGGTGTTTGCTTCCATCTGAAAAAGTGACTTGATCACTAAGTCTTTCCAAACTCAGCTGTATAAAGTGCTGCTCCTCTTGTTAACTTCATCTGGATGTACCATTTCCTGTCTAGAACATACACTGCTGCAAAAGTGAGGAGCAGGTGAATGTGCCACTTTCAATGACAGATGGCCTCTGAGCTGAAAAATCTGAAATATATTCCATTGTGGCAATTTATGTAATACACCCACAGTGACACTGTGTTGGAAAGAAAAGATTTAAATGTTAGCATGACAACTCTGTTTTAGTTCTTTTACACATAACCAGATCTCCATTCGCATGTAAAGCTAAACATAGTACGATTTACCTAAATTCTCCATCCTGTTTTGGAGGCACCAGTGAGTAGAATTATTGGAAGAACTGATGTTTAAGAAAAACATGAAAGGTCACCTTTGCCCCTAACTTCAGCTGCCACCCATCCCCTCATTAAAGAGCTCTGTTATAGCTCTGTGACTATCAGTTATAGCAGTGACTATCATAACATCTAAGACCACTTTTCTGTAACAGACGACTTCATTTCCCCAAGACCCAAAGAGGTCTTAAGCTGAACTGAGCAATACAGGACTACTAGAATAGAAAAACATTATGTATCTCAGTTCTTACAAATCCAAATTGCACAGTATGTATCCAAGTCTCAAAACATTGCTTTAAAAGTTTGGATTGCATTACTCGAGTAATGCAAAGACCTGACAAAGTCTTGGGGTCTTCTTGAAATGAAAGAGTCTTAACCTCTTAATAATCTACAGACATCCTACAGGCCTTTTGAGCTGAAGTAAAGTTGCATTTCTTTCAATTTACTCACACATCTAAGACTTAGAATAAAGAACAAGTAGTTTGGGGGGTATAATTAAGAAAATCGGATCTTTTGGTAATATGCACTTTTTGCTGCCAGAGATATGAGAATACTCATTAATTATGCCTTCTTCATTGAGCTGCTGCCACATTTATTAAATATGCCAGGAGAAGTAAAAAGATGAAATGGCAAAATTTTGCATGAGCTGATATAACTCAAAGCAGAACCACAGGCGCTTCCACACGGATTTTGACTAAACCAAATCACAGAAAGAAAGCATCATTCTAAAACTCACTTTGCCACCTCCTTAGGGCTGCTGTCACTGTCTCTCTTGCCGCCCTCTTACATTTGTCAGGAGAACAAAATAACCACAGATGATCTTGTTTAAAGGCCAGAAGTCACACTGAACCAAGAGTACTTGAAAGTTTACAATTTCAGTAAGCTAAAAGGCAAATGAACATAACTTATGACCAAGATGATCCTACATTTCTCATATACCTATTTATTCTAAATGACACCTGCTTTGTTTCTTGCTTGGTAGAAGGACTACCAAAGAAGGTGGCAGGGTACTGAAAAAGTAATGAGTGCCTTGAGAGAATCTGAAGTAACCGGCCTGCTTAGGCAAAAGCTGACAGAATCCATAAAAACTACTGTGCGACTTGTTGATATCAGGAGGTAGAGGGTTATTCCACAACTACACAGAGGCTGCCCCCTTATTTTGGTCAGAGTTAATACAGAAAAATAGGAAGCAACACTGACACTCAAGAAGTAGTGAAGGAACAGCAGGAAACAGAGTCCAGGCCCTGTCTGGGTCACGTAAGACAATATTCTCTTGATACAAAGATGATTTCCTTTGTCCTAGATCACGGTATTCAAAGGTTGGGATTTGAAACGAGGCTCAAGGGTAGTTTGAATCTGACAGAACCTGACTCTCAAACTGTTGCATACTCCTCTAACCCACTAATGACTCAAAATCTTCTCTCAACATTATCTAAAGTTAAGAAAGCCTAAATGAGATTACTGCATGTCTATGTTGATACTTGTGTATCCTGAAGAAGATAAATTCCTCGGCTTTATATTGTATTTGTATTCTATGTACTCATTCCATTCAAATAATGCATTAAATAGCATATAATTTGGGTGCATATCAGCAAAACATATATCCTACTCTCAATATTGGCTTCCCACATTAACATTGTTGCTAGACATTCAAAAGATTGACTACCTAAGTGAAATATACTCATTAGCCTTCAAATGATCATAACAGACATGTACCTTATCTTCAAATTGGTTTTCAAAGCTTGGCTTCTATTTTTATAATCAATTTCCTAACTAAACTACATTCATCATTATGAAAACAAATCATGTAAGTCATATACACGTTTTTGTCTCCTTATGACAGACATTGATTGAGAAAGGAACAACTAGTTTCAACCTCCAGTAAACAGCTGGTATCCTTAGATAAGGAAATCTCTGCACACGGCCAAGCTTCCAATATCGTGAAAAAACAATGCAGCAGGAAGAAAGAGACAACAGAAGCCCCAAGCGCTTACATGAGACAACATAATTTATAATCAATATTCATAACATAACTTAATTATCACTTTTCTTTTTGTATTCTGCCATTAAACTGTAACCACAACTTCCTTTGGCATCACTGGATTTGTTCCTGACAAAATTAAACACATCACGACAGCAAAGACCTGACTTTTGGTATGAGAAGATCAGAGGAGAACAGCTGAAGGATAAACTTATGGAATAATTAAGCTTTGATATATGACAGTTCACCCTTCATGACTCATTCATAAGATCTGCATGTTCTGAAAAATCAGAGCCAAGCCCAATCCCACTACCATATTAGCAAGTATCTCAGGGTAGAACTGGAGTGTCTGATTGTCATTTTAGCATAAATATTATAAAAGGAATTCAAATACATTTTACTGCTTAGAAACTTTATCACTGTATTTAATCATTTTATTTAAAGACATTCCTTTAATAAAACAATGCCTCACTCTGATATCAAACTGGGCAAACACGTTAGATAAGAAAAAATAGTGACTAGAATTTGAATAGAGATACTTATTGTCCAAAGTCACATTCTGACTGATTCATAAGGATGGCATATAAAAGGTCAAGCAATCAGCTTACAGTGATCATACATACATTTCTATCAAAACAAATAGATGAGAAAATTGTTAATTAGTGATGGAAGGGTGAAAGTAGGGTTTTGTGCGAACAAGAAAGATATCAGTTTGGGGGGGGGGGGGAGAGATGCAGGAGGTATTCAATGCCCTCCTTTCTTAAAAACACATTTTCCATTTCCTCTGCAGGTGTAAAAGAAAAACAGGAAAATGTTCAATACGTGTTAAATCTCGACTAGGCCATCACAATCCTTCCTAAACGAGGAACAGAGTACAGTAATCTTTTTGGCTCCTCTCTTGCTTCAGGATGCCAGTAAAAAAAGAAATAAACGAAAGGAGCTGTTGTCCCTTCTATACAGTGCACCATATTCCTAGTAGACTATATAGGAACAAAAAAGAATGCATGGTCCTCCTTCAATTAAGCAGTCAGGGCAGACAAAGGGGCCTTCGAATTCCATAATTAAAAAAGAAAAAGGTAATTAGCTTTCAGCCCATAAATTCTTGCTGAAAGAGCAGCTAAAATATGAAGGAAACAGGAAGAACTAAAGATCCAGATAACAAAGCTTCTAAGTAGAAAAAAAAAAAAAGAACAAAAAAGAGCAACAAAGAAAAATCATGCATATAGATAACAACCAAGAAGGGCATTTTAAACTCTTCTTTTGTTTTTCTTTAACTCCTTGCTCTTCTCCATTAAATGTAATTTATCTTGATTTTTAAGTATGTATAATCACTTTTCAGAGATTGTAGATTATTTACTCTTCTAAAGCAAAGGTTAAGTTATTGAGCCATACACATCAAGAATAATAAATCACACCTCCAACACTGTCAATCAACAAAACCCAGCCCTAATTCCAAACATGTTTTCTGTTATATCATATCTCATGTCATTCTGGAGGTGTTTGTTTATTGGTATATATTGAATAAAAACAGATGCCAGGTTGCAGGATATTTTCCACAATTTTTAGAAAAAGATCATTAGAGTCAGGGCCTGCTAAGGGGACAGGAATAGGGATTTGGGCCTGCTAGCCAATGGAAATCTTTTTTCAAGGAACTGATATACAAAGCAGCACATATAAAGCAACTGAAGGCAAAAATAAGCTACTTTTTCTTCAGTTACTGAAAGAAACACAAATCTCAGTCTCCTTTTATTTGGGATTCTTATTTAATAAGGTGTCGATTTCACATATGGTAAATCCAAAAATGACCAAGTGTTGTATTGACTGGCTCAAAAAATGGCAAAAATTCTCTAAACATTTTTAAGGGGCCAAGAGGAGATGGAAAGAAGAAGGAGATTAAATTCATATGGAGTTATAATGGATCTTTATCTCTACAGTAAGCAGAGATCTTTAAAGAGGAGCTGCCTTTACAGACTTTCTATGGTGATACACTAGTAGAACCATTTGGTCCAATACCTCATCTGGAAAACACCTGAAGCTTGCTGCTGTTGTCCCGCACAAACATTCAAAGGGTGATCTCAGACTGAAAAGCTAGCACAAAGAAACTTCTCCCTCGTCTCCTATGTGCCTGATCCAACCAGAAGCATCTGCTCATACTATCTGCCAGTCTGTTCTGCAGACCTAGTAAAAGCGTACAGCTGAAGAGACAGACTTAATTTCAAATGCATTAAATCATAGCCAGACTGCTACTTGGCATAATGAGAAAGAGCTTGCCCACTCCTTTTCTGTTTACATATAAAAATGCAATTGTATCTCCTGTCATTATTTGGACTCACTGACCTTGAGGGTTTGGGTACTTTTTATTTTTGCTTTTAAAGTGTATGCTGAATAAAACAATACTACACACCAATACATTCAGGGGAAGATTTGGACAGGCTGAGTTCACTGCATTGTTAAAATAGTACACCGTAGTTGTGTTGTCCATGGTAGGCTGAATCACTATTTTACCCTGCTCCTTTCCAGCATACGTAAAAAGAACTGATTAACTGCTTTCAGCTTTAGAACATTTATATGTCACTTCTTCTAGCATTTTAACGTGTTCTCCCTTCGGTATTTCAGTCCTTAGAAGTATTGCATGAATGCTGTAGCACTTCAGCTGGAAGGCTGAACAATGCTCCTTTCAGGACAGGAGCTTTCTGAGGGACAGAAGCACTTCACCTGTGAAGGCCAGCTTCTTTCTGATATTTAATACCACCAGAGCTACACTGTCCTTTTCCTGAGGTGAACACACAGTATGACACGTCTTGTTGAAACCAGAATGCTAATAACTGCTTATAAGGATACTGACCTCTGGCTTTCTTAATGTTTCATTATCATTTGAATGACCAATGACCATGGCTTCAAAAACCTCATGTGCGAGAAAAGCTACACCTTGTGAATTAAGAACCGACCCCACAGAGAAGATTGTGTGCACACATAAATAGGACTATATATATATACCTATATATTTTATATATAGGTATAATTATATGCAATCATATACTCCTAGTGTTATAGTTTCTCTGAGAAGAACTACTAACAACTAACAAAATGGTCAGACATCATCAATTTGGGACCACCTGTCTATGTTTTCTCTGGGACCAACAGTTTTGCTCCTCTTCTCAAAACGGCAAAACAGTTTGTAAGAATTCTGTAACACACCAGACAGATCAAAGGAAGGAAAGTTGTATGTAAAGTGTGTTTTGCTTTACCATAAAACCAATACAGTTATGAATAACTCGGTATGATAGAAAGATGGAAATAAGCACCATTTGCCAAAGACATGCAAGCTTATGTAGGTTAGAAAAAAGGGATTAATGCAAAGCAATGTCAATAGAAGGAACTGTAACTTTTTCTCTAAAGTACTGTTTCCTCTCTTCCCGGGGTGCATGTGTGTGCGTGTGCGTGATGGGAGATTGGGGAAGGTCAACTCTGAAAAGAATTTCTAAATTATTTCATATTACCTGCAGTATCTCTTGGGTAGAAAGGGGTCTGATTTGAGTTTATAATCCCTGGAGATACACATTTTAATTCAAGTTGAAGGTTACTCACTTGGGTTTAAAGTTTTCCATTGCTAAATCTGAAAGGGGAAAGTTTTGACAACTGAAATTCAGAACTTTGTGAAAAGAATAAAAAGACAGTGAATAAATGTCTCTGAATATAACACTGCAGGTGGTCCTCCTAACAGACTGAAAGATATCCAAATAACAGTTCTAGACCATAAGTCCTTTTCTTACATTTATCTGCCCTCCCGCTGAATAAGTTATCCCTTTTAAAACTCAAAATTCACCATCTTTAACTAGTTTTAGGAAATAAAATGGACCACCTTAATCATATTGGAAAGTACCAAAAGCAGCCATCCCACCTGATCAATCTTAAGGATCAAAAGAAGTCCTGAGAGCACATTTTGGAACTGCTTGACCTTCAGGTAATAGTTTAGCCAATTTTCTTTGATCTTCTGGATTTATTTTGGTGAAATACATCATCTTCCATGAATAATATTAATAATGTTATATCACTGTCTACTTGCTATTCTTTTTCCAAGGGAAACATAGGAGAATGACAACTTTCTCTCCCTGGTATATGTTTTATCTTGCATTCCTTAGCAAAAAACAACAAATAGAGCTATCCTCATCAGTTAGCTACTGCTGGCCTTCACACAGGTGAGGGAAGGAAGCAAGGCCTCTCAGTTATTCACCTTCATATGTTAAACAACACTGCTTCTCAGTTCCTATAGAAAACAGCAGACAAAAAAAAAAAAAAAAAAAGGTGAACTAGTTAGGCAGTTGACTACACTGTGAAACTTAAGACAGAAAAGAAAACTTACTATTTCATGGGGCAGCAAAAGTATCTAGTACTGAATGGGAGGTTTTCTCCTTCGATCCAAATAGAAGTTTTCAAGTTATAATAAGTATATTACAAGACCTGAGAATCTTAAGGTATTCTCAGAAGTTGAATTTTCTCCAGCTCAGTTTATCCTTCAGCTCTATTAGCCAGTACTCCATATACGGTATCAGCAACTAACTTTCCCCTGCCAACATTAGTCATTGAGATCAGAAGTTGCCACTGGATCTGCAATGTTCAGATCCAGGCTTCTTCTGCTGATGACAGGAAGTCCCACTGTATGATTTTTATTGTTGGCCAATAGAACCAAAAGCTCTTGGGGAAAAATTCCCACTTGTGTTAATTCCACACATCCTGGCTCCATTCTCACACCATTTCATACCATTGAAGGCTGGAAAGCTATAAACTATATTTACATAGTTATACTTTATAGAGAAAGATTATGCCTGAGCCCTGAGGAAGGTACAGAGGCTCTGTAACTTTCACCCCCATCCCTCCCTGGCTTTAGCTACCTGTGTTCAAGGCTAGCACTGATAATGGTGCTGTTAGGTAACCTTGGATCAGACTGCTGTGAAAAGAGCTGCATGAGAAAGTCTGCAAGAAACCTGCCCCTGCCCAGGAGCTGCACGTAAGCTCAGGCCCTCGCTTTTGGTCCTTTTCCAAACTACACTGTAGGTACACTTGTACTTGCTGATCCTGCCGCACTGACCCTTGCTGGACTTCAGACCTGCCTCAGCCCTGCAGACGTGCCCAGCAATCACTGAGCCATGGCCGAACCCGGTCACTGTCTCCAGCCCAGCTCTGCTCTCCTCATGTGGGTCCTGAGAGGCTGCACCTTCTTGGAAAGAGGTTCCTGATCTGGGTGAGGGACGTTCATGGTGAACAGATGCTACAATGAGAAGAAGATAAAGCAGCAGAAGGCAGCACAGTCAATGCTGAGGATACCTCTTCAGTCCTCAAAAGTACAGAAAAAAAAGCAGAGAAGCACATTAAAAAGTCCTGCTACAAGATTTTTGTCTAGCTTGTACTAGACAGCACAACTCATCAACAGAATTATACAGAGTATACTTTGAAGTCTGTGACCATTTTAACTTAGAAATTACAGAGCTGAAGTTATACTATGTATGTTGGTGAATAATAATTATGGGTGATAAAAAGACTGTACCTTGTTGCATAGGGGGCTAAAGATAGGTGAGCTATATATGATGGAAAGGAGGTAAAGCTGAGATGCAGGACTGAGTGAAGCAGAGGATACTGAATGGCTTAGCTGCTTATTTCATTGCTTTTTCTTTTTCATTGGAGGGACAAACAGTCTAGCACATTTCACTCATGGCTGCTGACATTTTTGGATGTGCTATTTTATATTTACATTTCAAAACTTATATACTGTTAAAATTAAGGTTACAGCCATATCAACACACAAGACTGAAGAAATGAAAACCTATTTCTACTAACTGAGTTTAGCCAGGCTGTATGTCCCATCCTGTAATCTTTGCTATGAGTAATGTTTAGCTATAGACAGTGTACAGACGGTAATGTATACCTTGCAAGAAAGGCAGTTTCATCCATGCAGAGCAAAACAAATGGTAACATAATAAGTATTAGAAATCATACAAGAAACAACAAAAAACAGTATTTGTGCAAAGCAGCTGAGCTAGTGTTACCATGAGAACCTTCACTTTTTCATTTCCTGACTTCAGAGTGTTAAGAAAATTTACTCTTATTAGAAAAACTAATCCAAAAGTTACAGGCTCTCCCAATTTTATTTGTTTCTCTTCCATGAGGCAGACATGTACCACCACGGACTAGAATGCTAACCCCAACCTTTTGGCTCAAACAACATGTAAACCCAGGTCTTTCCCTGATTTCTCTAAGTAATCAGGATGAGACTTGCAACCTGAGATAAAGCACCTGCCCCATTATACCTTCATAAAAGAAGAAAGTCAAATGCTATGTTCTTTCCAAAAGAATTTGAGGGAGAAAGGAAGAAGTCTTCTGCACTTGCTTTAGTTCCAGCATCTAGTATATAAACTAAAAGAATTAGATGAGTGATTTAAAAACAAGGTAAAATACCAATATCTCAGTTTCACCAGAATCTTGCTGATTCATTACAGGAAATCAGCTATGATCCATACAGTACAGTCGTGCTGAGGCAGAGCAATGACTTACTAACAGGCAGCAATGAAAGTCAGCCTATCTAACAATATTTACATCACACTCACCATAACGGCATACAACTGCCTTAGAACTATTACTTACTTTGAGTGATTCACACTTCCTACACCACATGACAGGGAAGCATTAGATGTTACATTTATTTTGTTGCTATTTTAACCTGGTTTTCTGTCTAAACAGGTTTGTGCAGTCAATACTATCTGCTCTGTCAGCCTGCTTGCCACGCTCATTAATCTCGTTCCGAAGTGTTAGTTTCAGTGAAATTTAACTTCAGAGTGGAGGGGTTAAACACACTGTTTCTACAGGTACTGTCAAAACAGACTGCTGGAGAAGGAGAGCGCCCTTCAGCAAACACCCCTAGAGATGGAGAGGCTGTATAGTATGAACATATGCACTGGAGAACCCACCATGGCAGAGGTCTCAGACACAAAACCTAGGAAAAGGTTTCCTGTCAGTGTTTGTATCCTCTGAGGGTCCAAAGTAAGATCAACCAGGAAATCAACTTTCTAGAAGAGATTTCATTACTACCAGTGCTCAGCAAACTATATGTTTTTGCTATTTCTATAGAATGCCCAAAAAGCAGAAATGGTCTTCTTACATAAGAAATACTGTGTTTATCACGTAGCATAAAAGGGAGGTAAATGGTAAAATGATGGTATTGTAAACAATTTTGTATTTCTTTTGTATGTGCTGAAAGGAAATAAATTCTGTCATACTGTTGACTTTGCAATGGTTTTTCATTAAACAGTAAGAAAGGATATTGTTAGCCTATTTTCTCTTTCTTTCTGATTCCTTTCTGCCAAAAAAAAGCAGAATGCAAAAAGCTAAGGCACCATTCATATGCATACAGCTTAATAACAGCCTCCTAAGTATTAAATGTGGACTGCTGCTTGTATTAGTATAAACCATTAAGGAGACTCCACAGATAACTTAAAAAAAATGTTGCAATACAGCTAAATTTATTTTAAAAGCATAAAAATTCCATGTTTCACATATGGGAGAAATATTTTGTAATTCTTATTATTTTAGTTTCTTAACAATTGTGTTGTTACAAGGAATGCTGTTGCCTTGGCATCCATGTGGAAGCATATGCATTGTGCAACTTCAAGGTAACAACAAGGATGAATATCATTCAAGGAAGCTAACATCTCTACACCTAAATTTTGTGAACATTGAAAAAAAGGCAAATTCCAAGAAAGATTTTAGTGATCCAAACTAATTTGAAGCATCTCACGTACAACTTTTCACTGGTATGAGTTCCTTCCAAAGCTCAAAAAACAGTGTGTATAGGAATAGCCCCAGGATTTATAGCCTCTTCGCTTGCATCCACTTGCAGGGTGGGATTTTTCAAGCTTAAGTTATAATCTCATTTGTCCTATATATCAAGAAATCTCACAGGAAACAAATCAAACTTCCAAATAAAGAACAATATTGCCTATCCACAAAAACACACTTGACAGATTTTATAGATATACAAAACTTCACAGAAAACAGAGGATAGATCTAAACTAGTAAACAATTGTTAAAATTGTGTTGCGAACTCCACTTGGTTAAACAGGTTTAAATGGTTCTATGATACATAAAACTCCTTTCTTTAGCAACCATTTTAAGTCATTAAAAATATATATTTTAAATATTACCATAACAGAATATCTATACATGACTTTTTTGCCTTCAAAAAGCAAAAGGGAAAAGGAGAAGACAGGCAGTAGTGCAAACACAGCGTTTCCTACAAGCTCATTAAACTTCTACAGTGAAGAACAGCCACAAAGCATTCAGCAGACTCACCTCCCCAAGCTAACTTCTGAAGTGTGCTATTTCTTTATAAGGCTACAGCCATTCTCCTGGAAGTCCCATATCACACTGCTGCTTCTGATCATATTCTACTGTTGTACAGGTTTCAGACAGCAGTTCCTATATTAGGGCCCATGTGCTGTAAGACAGGATGCATTTACAAATGAGGTCACTAACCCAGTGGAAATTCAATAGCAGCAGGTGAATCACAACCCAGACATATGTCTTGACTCCCTGAGAGGGAAACTTTGGGAAATGCTGTTCTGGTCATAAAAATTAGAGTAGTAGTCAGCAGGGATGTGGACCTAATGCAACAGCAGCAGGTGGTACAGAATTCCTTGACTGCAAAAGGCAAAGGAAATGGAGAAAAAGCTGAAGAACACGACTGATTACCTAAAAAAGTTCCCATTTTTGTTAAACTAAGTGTCCCAAAGGTACAATATTTCTGTTTGCAGTATTCCTGCCATAACACTCCATAAGAAAAGAAACTCAATTTCTTCTGTCCCCTTTCTTCTTCACTGACTGATTTAGACAGACTGATCTGCCTTACTCATACGGAACTATCATGGTGCAAACCCTGCCTTCTCTAGGAAGGGAAAACCAAATGCATCAACTATGTTACAGTTCAAAAGGTGATTCAAGTTACTAAGCAAAAGAAGAAAATTGCTGCCTCCAATCCACAACCCTCTCAATCCCCACACCATCATGTAGAGATCAAAAACACTTGTGTTTTTCATTACAGAAGGAAACAGCAAGGCACACAGGTCTGGAGGGGAGGGATAGTGGTCGCAAGATTGCTGCCTGCTACCAACAAAGAGGCTGCAGGACCCTTCCCTCCCAGTGACAGGTACAAACTATATTACGAACGGTGGGTACAGCCCTTCAGAAGTAGGGAAGGGCCATAACTTTATCCCCAAAGGCTGCCGTCATCCAAGGGGGAGCAGCTGAGGAGATGATAGCCACAGGGAGAGAAAGTAAGTCCTCCCAAGATTTACCCACCTGACTTTGGAAGCAAAATTGAAACCGTCTTCAGAGTGTTTTGAGACTGAATCACCCAAAAAGAGAACTGGGAGGACTGCAATATGCTAATACAGCATCCCTTTTATTGGTATGCAGATGCACAGAATTGCACGCACAAAGACATTGGAAAGCACCTTAAAGACTATATTTTCTTCCTATAAAATATTTATGACTAATCTAATCTTACATTAAACGTTTCTTAATAACTGCAAACATTTGAGGCATTATAGTCAGTGAATTGCTAGGGAATGTCATGAAACTAAATGCTTAAAATGTAGAAATTACCTTTAAGTCATCT
The DNA here is from genome assembly GCF_003343035.1 of Apteryx rowi. NCBI lineage: Eukaryota > Metazoa > Chordata > Aves > Apterygiformes > Apterygidae > Apteryx > Apteryx rowi. Next base: position 183,245 of record NW_020450959.1, on the reverse strand, counting down.
CATTTGAATGAAATTATGAAATAGAAAATGTTCTATTCATTATTTTATGTAGGTTTTATTATAATAAACAATGTGGTTTGGTTTATGTAACAGAAGTATCTTAATTAGACTCTTTCTTAAAAAGATACAAGTTTATTAGTTAATGTATCCTGGATAAACCATTCCAGTTAATGCAGCTATCACAGCTAATACAATGTTTTAATTCTTGCCAGTTGCTGGAGGAGTTATTTATACACACAGCATGGAAGCTTATACTCATGCTTGTCTGACTGCACATGAAAATAAAGGACATTTGAGTAACAAGAGAGGAGAAAATTAAAAATTTTAAATCTCAAACTACACTTTCAGTGAGTGAAAAAACAAATAGACATGGTATGATAAAATAAAGATGTATTTTAGTGTTTCTGTTTTAGTAGACAATTTCATTTCTCTCTCTTAAACAAGAGACAACAAAGAATACTTTGTTTTTTAAAAACTGGCATATTACTTAGAAGCCACAACTTACTATTTAATTGGTATAACTGTCTATTAATATTATAATGTATGATAAAGCATTAGAAGCTCTTCCTTGCCTTTTCTCATTCCTAACTGTGGACAAATTTCTCTCTGTCACAAAGACAGTCAAGCTCCCTTCTTTTCAACTCCTTTCTGTCAATACAGTTTAAGTTAAACACAATAAGGGAGAAAAAGAAGAGGAGAAGGAGCATTTTGTTTTGAAGTGTCTTCACCTATGCTACAAATTCACAAGTATCAAAATAAATGAAGAACAACACTGATTGAGTACAGATGACAGGTGTTTTCTATAAATCACTCAGTAATCAACACCACCACCACCAAAAAAATGCTAGATCTCTTTGAAAACACTGATCTAAGTACTTCATATATTTCTACATTTCCTTATATAAGTATTTTATCTTTTTATCTTCTTTTAACACTACATTGGCCTGATTTCTGAAGAAATTAGGCTTAACAAGATTGTGTTTTCTCTATGTACTGTAATATTTTTAACTCAGTGGCAAAGTTCCACCAAATCTGATAGTGGGATAATAATCTTGAGCCCAAAAAGTGTATATTAGAAGTATTTTGTGTTTTCAGTGGCTTACTATGATGCTTACTGATGTATGTTTCAGAATACAAACATCTCCTTCTGAAATGCAAAACCTGTGAACATCCAACAGTAAGGCTGGTCAAAAAAACTCCCAGCAGCAGGTTGTGTGTTGAATTATTTTTATTTCCCCTTTTTCTCCCTTTTAATGAAAAATGGCTTCACTGAAATTGCAACATTAAGGAAAATAGTAAAATGGTGCTTTCTCCACTTGAATAAAGCCAAATTTTACCTGGACATTTTGAAATTTCCTTTCAAGTTTAACCATATTTTTATTAACACATTATTTCATGATGTAAGTACTCTATTTATATATATACTACATACACACACACACACACAATTAAATCACTGATGTTATGTTAATGCCAGATGAAACATATCCTCCTTTCTTGACCAAAGGATCTTCTATTTGTACTACAGTGAAACAGTTTAGCATTTCTAGAAACAATCACGTTTTTGAATCTGCTGTGAAAGGAAGCTTTCTTAATGATTTTAAATGCAACAAAAAATGGGATACTACCATGCATTCCTGGAAAGAATTAAAAACAGAAAACAAAATCATGCCTCTCAACAATGGATTTGCTTCATGAAAATAAACATGCAGGGTTTTGATACACACAAAAAAATCCAGGATCAGGAGTAGTTCACAATATAGAACACACACAGGGAAGTGTGACATACAAGTGCACACAAGCCACAGACCCAAATAAACGAGAAAGCAAGATTAGCCCTATTCTTCGCCACAATATGCCTTTAAATTATCACTCACCAGTTTCAGAAGCAAGCACTTTATTGTCTGTTCAAGGATCAGTTACTTTTCTTCATTGCCTTTAGATACAACATATTACTGGTCAGGTCTCTCAGGCTATTCACTGGCTTCAGGTAGGCAACACCCTTCTTTGCCCTCTTGACATACTGTAATCTCACTCTGTCTTCTCTATTTAATTCTAGTCTATATAAAGGATGCACTCTCTATTACAGCATAGGAAAACATTATAAGAATGTTTTCTACTGATTTTTTTAAAAAGATAAATAATATGCACCATATTTTATTTAGATATAAAATAGAAATAAATACAATAACAAAGAATTTAAAAATCAAGGCTACAATAGACGAAGCAGCTAAATAACAATACAGTTAGCTAACTAAGTTTGTCTTATTATTATTTTTTTTTAACTCATTGATCTCCAAAGATTTCAAAGATTTTCAAGGAAGCAGCCACTTCACAAGTGCAGACTACATCGATTTCATTCTCTAAGACTCAGTATACACCTTAAGTATCTGTTGATCAACATAACCATACACATTACACGTTTTATTGAAAATATTCAATGGCTGCCCAAAAGATTTCATATAGGCAAGAATAAGAAAGTTTTTGTTTGTTTTAGAAGGGAGGAGGTTAACTGAAGCTATGATTTATTCAAATATTTCTGTTCTGAAATTTTATGAGAGTTTAAGGCAAGGATAGGAGGAGAGGTTTAAGGTAAACAAAAAAAAAAAAGTGCTGTTTGAATTTGATCTATGGAGCACTGAGAGCACAACAGAGAACAAAACATATTTTAACACAGTGAAATACCCCTGTGCATAACCTGATATAAAAACAAAAATGTCTTCTGTGAACTGTTATCTGAAAAGACACTTTCTAAAATACTCTGTAACAACACTGCAACATACCAAAAAATTTCGGAATAAAACTCCTGATCTATCCTTTCTAGGCACAGCAGCAATTATTTCCAGGAGCTCTAATAAGAGAGGTTTATAGAGTCTTTTTCTGAAGTAGATCTTGCAGCAAGAAGATTCCTTAACAACACAGCACACAAGGGCTCCAAAAGTTAAATTCTGAGACCACAGATAATGACTAAAGATGGACCAAATGTTTTATAAAAAATAGACTAATTTTAGTGCTGTTCTTGCAGCATAACTGCACACTCTTCACTGTTCAAAACTGCTAAATTCCTACTTTCCACCTCTTTATGCTCTCACTCCCTCATATTTTTTATATTAAGTAATATCTTTTACACACTTTCATACACAGTAACTTTGGACTAGAACCAGAAGAAAACTTCAAGAAGCTGTTATATTTTTGGCATATACGAAATTGTAAAATATTAAGGGCCTCACAATCAAAATCTGACGTGGTTATTCCAGCCCAGTGTCCAGACTAGGGATATGCATCAGAAGATTCAATCTTTGGGAAGGAAAGAGTTTTCTGGAGGAAGCACTATAGGGGAGAATCACTCCTATTTATTTGCCTGATAGATCGCTGCAAGGTATGGGAAGAGTCGGTATTTGCACCCACCACTACACACTTTTTGGAAAAGATTTCTCTGGCTATTTCAATAGCAAATTGTAATACGAAGCTATGTTTGGGGGAGAGAGAAGCATACCTTAGGAATATTGTTCCAACCTTATGCTGTCTACATTGTATCACACCTTACTAACCACCAAGATCCCGCTATTCCAATGCATGGATCATGTTAATTTTAAACGCTGAGGTCATGAAAATCTTACATGAGTAATATAAAACATGTATATTTCTGTAAAATAGGCAAACTAACCCTTTGAATTCAAGACCCGTTCATAAGGAAATGCAGACTGTTGTATAATGGATAAAGAATAAAGAACTCAAGCATTTGCTCAGTTCTTAGTCTCCTCTTCAGTTTCCTCCTCCTCAAAATTGCACAGTACAACACACTCAAATAATGATAGGAGGTATTATCGCTTTTAGTATAAGAGGTTATAATTTAACAACACTACCACTCTGTTGAAATTTAAGAAATTTAATTCATGTTACACCTAAATAAAATATCTTTGCTTATGAAAACAGCATTAGCAAGCATACCATCCAACTGTGAATCATGGATTATATATATTTTAAAAAGATTCTTCAGAGTTGCAATGTCAGTATAGAAAAAGAGTATCACCACGAAAAATATGATCTTTCATTTGTTATTACAGAAATAAAATCAGAAAATTATCCATTTATTCTGTTAAAACAAAATGGACACATGGTATGAATACACTTACCCTTCCTTGAACAATCCATTCCAGCCTCTTTTTATTTATATGGACCAGTCTAAAGCAATGACGCACCTTGATCTCTGTCTCTTTTGATCCCTTTTTCCTAGGCAGAAAAACAGCACAAGTAATGATCCCCAAAAAATTACAATTTTCAAATTAACCACCAAAGACCTATTTAAAACAAAGAAAGTTGTCCATTTGTCACCACAAATTTGGCACTACTATTCCAACATGGACTAGAATTTCAAGCCTTGAAGTCAATGAAGCATAAAATAAATTGTCAAAAATACTGTCTAAAATATGATTCCACAGGAAAAATAAGGCTTGAAAATACCTAAGATAATTTTTAAAAGAATCAAAATTGGCTGAATATACCTCTGAAAAGTCACTAGCTTACTTTCTCAATTAGCAAGTGGCTTTCTCTTATTTGACCATTTCATAGAAAGAGGTTAAAAAAAAAAGTTTCAGACTTCTATATTTAAAAGCACTGTATATTTTTGTTGTAAGCCAAATCACTTCTATTCTTAAGTGGAAATTATTCATTCTGTAATACAAACTAACAGCACAATAGTAAGTTTTCCTTCACATTGAAGCCGCCATCTCAGAAAATTCAGGAGACTGGCAAGAAACCCACAATGTACTAAGCAAGATGCTGTATGAAGTAAGACATTATTAGAGAAGAGACAATACCTCTTGCTTTTCCTGCCATGAAACGGCTAACTGAAGTCTCAACTTTTTTATGGCTGTAACTCAAAATGGAATGAAAAGAGGACTTAAAATCAAACTGCTTATATTTCAGTTGACAATACTCATCCGTCAAAAAGCACCTGAATTTTGCTCAGCCTGAACTCTGCTATTCCTCATTAAAGATCATTAAGGATAAAGCTGGCTACATCAATTTGCAATAATTCTCTTACCAACTTGGCTGACTTGAGTTTGGCTAGATAACCTCCTTAGGCCTATTTCCAGAGTAACTGAAAAAAACCACTTTAATGAAGCCCTGTGTATTGCTCTTTGTTGGCATTTTGGCCAGACAGTTTTGTATCTCCTGACACTGTTCCATGGCTGAGCTATTCCTTTGTTTGTGGTTTTCCTTTTGTTATTAAATGAATATGTTACAGCATTTAAAGATATATATATATATATATATATATAAAAATATAAAAAAGAGCATTTGTGTCAAGAATGAAAAGGGTAACAAATATCCATCTAGCATGATGTATAACCCACAACCAATAATGATAAAAAAGAGTATTTAGCCAGCTTTGAGTTCCTTCTTGTTCTGATAGTTCATAGAAACGAACACAAGCTAATCTGATATATTAAGTAAGAAAAATTCTACAAACTCTGACTATATTTTCCCCTCTAAGAATAAGAAAATAAACCAAAACATGCCTGGATTTATTTTTTAATATACCAGATTCAGTAGGAATGAAACCAGCTGCATTGATACTGAAAAATAACATAGAGTCTATGCTAAGAGCACACAACTGTGGCTTCTTTAAAAACACTGACAATCTCCAACAGAGAATTCCTGAGTTTTGTAAACAATCTCTCACCTTTGTTTACAGCCACTGGAGAAGAGGCACTGGGTGAGGGAAGCATATGAACAGACTGCAAAGAAATCAGACTGTCACTGGCAAAGAAAGACAGCAATACTCCAGGACTGAACCAAGTCTGCTTCTCGATGCCAACCTGTGGAGGGACACGTTACCTGGAACTCAAAATGGGGGATGTCTGACTGGTGATAGAAAAACAGCTTATGGTCAGGTTGAAGAAAGGAGAATGAAACACTTACCCTTTCATCGCCCAGCTACTGTAAGATACTCCAAACAACACTTTAAAATTCTTGCCTATCATATTTGACCCCTTTCTCCCACTACATTCAACCCCTCTGATCACCTGATATCCACAACACTATGGTCCAAAACATTTACCAGGGAGGGAATCAGGGAAGGTTGGGTTCGGGGTTTTCTGTCTTCACTGAGTCTCACTGGAAGAGATCCCATAGCTTTTTCCATGGTTTACAGTGATTCAGAGGTAGAGTTGGAGGAAATAAGATTAACGCTGATTTGAAAGTCTAAGAGGCAAGCTAGGAATGAGTATCCCACTGCAGATTTCAGCCCACATACAGAGGCAAAGAGCAAGTAATTCTCAGCTGTGAGCCCTGGGACTGTAAATATAATGGCAACCTGTAAGGGTTATGTTGTTGACATCTATAAAAATTGTTCAGTGATGAAAATTATTATATAAAATGTTGTTTATACGTGTCATGTTATCTTTTCATTCAGAGTTCAGAAGCTTGCAGATCTGAGAAGCAGCTAAGTCTTTTGGTTTTGCACTGCATTTATTCCTGAAGTTTCACTGGAATAATTAAAAAAAATTAATCTTTAAAAGTTTAAATAACAGACTTCAGAAACATGCCAGTCTACCTGAACTCACATTTAAGGTATTTGGCAGCTACAAAATTACCACCAGCTTCCTGCAGTGCATGTTGCTGTATGGGGTATCTTTATAGGTTCATCTTCAGGCAAGGACTTGATCTCCCTGTGATTGATAGAGGCACTTACCACAATGGAATCATAATCCAAACCAGGGTCCTCTGGAGAAATAAGAGCAAATAATAATGAAGGCTACTCTTTAATATCCTACTACGCCAGAATCATCTCTGCTTTCCTGTAATTTAACATTTTTCTCCTATCATTTACCTTCATAAAATGTTGAGGCTAACTGGTATCATTGTGACCACAGTCTGGTCTCCTACAGAACACAAGCCATAATTAAACAGCAGCACAATGGAACAGCATACACGTTCAACATCTGGGGTTTTCTCATAAGGTTTTTGAAGTTGAAGATCTTAACTAAAAAGCAGAAGCAGAAGCTTGAAAGAGCAAAGAAAGGAGAATCTTACCATTCCAAAAAAAGCAGGAATCCCAGCATTACAGACCACTGCTGTAAATGGTTCCTGAAAACTGATGCATTTGTAAATTCTAGGGGGAAAGGGACTATAGGAGAGAGTTTACAAAAGAACTTGCAGAAGATTTTTGTGTTTGGAGGCATAGGAAATATGTGTTGTCATTGGCCAGTGGGGAATGTTAAAAGCAAGAGAAAGGCTGGGTAGAGGGGCTGGATTTAGAACAAGAGGATGAATTATTTTGGTAGAGGAGGAGAAGCAGTTCATACAGATGCAAAGGGATTTGTACTTCTCTCAGCCCTGTGTGCATTCTGCAGTCTGTGGACACGAGAGGCTGGAAAAACTGAAGCTTATTCCACCCTCCAGTGCTAAGCATTTTGAGCAGAGGTAGAAGTGGAGAAAAGAAAGCGGTACAAATGGATAATGCAGACTCCTACACTGCAGTAGTAAGTAGAGGGAATGGGAGGACAGCACATCCTACCAAACACATAAGACTTGCTTATTGTCCCCCTCCTACTCTAAGGTCCATCAGACACCCACCTTCCCCGCTAACCCTGTCACCTGATAAGACCAGCTCTACTGCTCTATGTGTCTAGAGACGTCTAGAGAGGAGTTTGGTCTGTAAAATACCGATAAAACACAATATCTGATAAACTCTCCAAATCTCTCAAAATAAAAGCATACCAACTATTATATAGGAAGGAATATACTTATTGCAAACAATGCTGTTAATGCAATGCAATTTGTAATCTCATTTGTTGACTTCGGAACAACATGTCTGTTCAGAGCTTCTAATATACAACCAAATGCTTTCATCAGAAAGTGCAAATCAATCAAGTTAGTTAAGAACTATTCTAAAAACACTTCACAGCATCCAGGTTCAGTGACTGATTTTCTATTTTAAGCAGGAAGAGAGGTACAGCACAGTCTGCATGATAAAAGCCTGACAGAAAAAAACTCCACACATACCAAAGAAAATAACGTGTCTATGACAGCTACAACAGCAGCAATTTCAGCTTCTTACGGTACTCATGCAATGCACTTTGCAGTCATCCCTCTTGCATAAATCTGTACATTATAATTTTGCTTCCCAATAGATCAGTTTGTATGCTCCATATCTGCAAATGAGCCAGATAATACAGAACATGAGAAGTGATTTGTACTATCAGTGACATCAGGAGTTTTGCAGCTGTAGTTATTAACAGATATTTTTTCATCCAGCAGCATCAACTAAAATCAATCATTGTGATAATTAGGCATGGCATGAGCTGTCCTCCCTGTCATTTCAATCTGATTAATCACACATACACGGACCTTTACCTTAAAGGAGCAACTGTTCACATTTAATCACAAAGATACATTCAAGCATACCATCATACATTACTAAATTTAAGTGCAATTTATGTCTTATATTTTGGCAAATATGTTTATGATAATATGGCTTTGGCATTAGATATATTGTTTCACTCATTTTACAAACATTAAAATCTAAGCTAATATATTATATTTTGAACCATTTATCATATCAGATTTGCAGTTTTTGAAGCTTCCATTATACACTTATCTTTATCTGCAGATTTATCCTAATAACCCAGGTACAGATAAGTTATTAGTTATTATGTCTTCTTCAAACCATGCTTGCCAGACAGTAGGTATCATCTTCAAAGAAGAAACTTGACTTCATTTTACCTGAACATCCTACATTTTATTAACTGGTTCTGCTTTTGTTTCCCTTTCCCTTTTTAACCTTGGAACAAAGCACAGCTCTTTGCACAAGAGTTAGGTAAGAATCACTCTTTCTGTTTTCTTTTTTTTTCCCCCCTTTAAAAAAAGGAAAGCCATACAGGAAAGTCCTTACATAAGCACAAAACTCTAGAAGCAAAAGCAGGTTGCCCTAGTAAAAACGCACTCCTGTGTTAAAAACAAGCTGTATTAGAGATCAATCAAATCATTAACATATTTGACTCTGCTAGAAGCATTCTAGATGCATGTCTTGATTAGGCCTAAATGCACAAAAGCTTTCCTGTGTCCTGAAGTCCATCAGTATTCAGCAATCCACATAAGCACGCGCTTCCCTTTCAGCTCAGAAGCCAATGAAATTTAAGAATGTGCTCAAAACTGAGCGTAAGGTTAAATGCTCTGCAGATACGAAGGGACAAAAGCATGATCTTTGGCTCTGTTGTTTAGCTGAAGCCATAAGTAGTAGGCAACTGTTTTAGTGTTCTGTATGAGCAACCAGCAGCTGACTATATCTTTTTACATTCTTCAAATGTATAAATTGACCAACACTTTCCAATTGCATCTTTTTTTCTGCAGAGTCAGACAGTTTCTACACCAGATAATAGTTAAGTTTTACAATCGGTACTTAATTTGAAAGAAGAATATTTTCCAAAGACTGTTGAACTCTAATCTGTATCTGAATTACCTGATATCCAGGCTTGCACATTTAATACATACATTTAACAAAAAATAATTTAACAGATATTTTATCCAAATAAGGCAAAAGGTTATTAGTTAAAAATATGACACAATGGATATAAACTGGACCTTTCTTTAATTTCATTGATCTATTATAGCGCAGGAGGCCTCTAAATGGCAGGCATCAGTTCTGAATGCTGCCCAACTGGGCTCTCAGAAAATGACAGGATGAATAGGTTGACAAGCAACTAAACGTTTGCAGGAGAGGAGGAAGCAGTCTTCTGCCAAAGAAATTAGAAGAGAAAAGCCAAAGTGCTGAAGGCAACTAGAGAATTTCTTACATTTCAACAAATTGCAGAGACACAGATTCATGAGCAGAGTACAAATAATCTAGTCAACACTGCACAGTGCATTTATTTACTCAGTCCTCAATAGGGATCTAAAAGGATATTGCTTTCTACTACATGTCATGCACCAACAGTATACATTATACTTCCAGAGGTTCAGTCACCACTCTGCAGTGCAATCAACAGTAACTAGGCAAAAGTGTTTTCCATAAAAACAAAATTCTTTGTAATGTGAGTGTAACTCCACTTACAAGTATTACATGTAAAGTGTTCCTTAAGACATAGAAAGCTGACTAGTTGGAGGCCTGTAGCTAGCGGTGTCCCCCAGGGGTCAGTCCTGGGTCCAGTCTTGTTCAACTTCTTCATCAATGACCTGGATGAAGGCACAGAGTGCACCCTCAGCAAGTTTGCTGACGATACAAAACTGGGAGGAGTGGCTGATGCACCAGAGGGCTGTGCTGCCATTCAAAGAGACCTGGACAGGCTGGAGAGGTGGGCAGAGAGGAACCTCATGAAGTTCAACAAAGGCAAGTGCAGGGTCCTGCACCTGGGGAAGAATAACCCCCTGCACCAGTAGAGGTTGGGGGCTGACCTGCTGGAAAGCAGCTCTGAAGGACCTGGGAGTGCTGGTGGACATCAAGTTAAGCATGAGGCAGCAATGTGCCCTTGTGGCCAAGAAGGCCAATGGTATCCTGGGGTGCATCAGGAAGAGTGTTGCCAGCAGGTCGAGGGAGGTGACCCTCCCCCTCTACTCAGCCCTGCTGAGGCCACATCTGGAGTACTGCGTCCAGTTGTGGGCTCCCCAGTACAAGAGGGATGTGGCACTACTGGAGCAAGTCCAGCGAAGGGCTACAAAGATGATTAGGGGACTGGAGCATCTCTCTTATGAGGAAAGGCTGAGAGAGCTGGGCCTGTTTAGCCTAGAGAAGAGAAGGCTGAGAGGAGATCTTATCAATGTGTACAAGTATCTGAAGGGAGGGTGTCGAGAGGATGGGACCAGACTCTTTGCAGTGGTGCCGAGCGACAGGACGCGAGGCAACGGGCACAAACTGAAACACAGACAATTCCATCTGAACATGAGGAAAAACTTTTTCACTGTGAGGGTGACAGAGCACTGGAACAGGTTGCCCCGAGAGGTTGTGGAGTCTCCTTCTCTGGAGATATTCAAAACGCGCCTGGATGCAATCCTGTACAATGTGCTCTAGGTGACCCTGCTTGAGCAGGGGGGTTGGACTAGATGATCTCCAGAGGTCCCTTCCAACCTCAGCGATTCTGTGATTCTGTGACTTTCCTAAACCTTCCTCTTAAACAAATTACTTCAGGATGTGATCATGGCAAGAATAATTTTTAATATTACTATCCCCACCCCACTTTAGCAACAAAACACAGTCACCTCTGGTCTTGACACTGCAGTGCACTGCACCTTTATCCGGTAGAAAAAAAAAGATATCAATGAACCACACAGCAACCCATTTTTTACATAGTGTATCTTCTTTCGATGCATGACACCCAGTGCTCTTAGATCTTCGTCTCCAGGGCTCTGGAAAAAGATTAAAGCCTGGATTTTTAGATATACAGCCAGGTATGAATTAGGAATCTGGAAACTGCAACTGCAGATCAGAACATCAGTCCATCTAGGATGTAGTCTATCTGCATAGTTGCTAACATCAGGGGAAAATGCAAAATACCTGTCATGAAGCAAATGAAGATAATATCTCTTGAGTCACAGGTTGCATCCACACCACTGCCTTTAACAGCTACTACTTATTAGACAATTCTCCATTAATTTTCCAATTTCTTTCTTAATCAGTTTAAAATTTTGACCTTCTCAAAATGCTACAGAGATTAACTCCACAGTTCATATTCTGTAGTTCAGGGAAAAACTGCTGCTTTTTCTCCTGTCTAAACCTATCACTAATAATTACAGCAGATTCTCCTAGTTCTTATGGAAAACTATGCACCACTGGTCCCTACTTATCCTCTCTGCAGCAATCATCTTTGTATTTATCTCTACCATAGCACTTCCCACATATACACCTCTCCTACGCTTAAAAGTTATAGTCTATCCAGCCTGTTCTCATATAGGAAGTTATCTAGGTACACTTTCCAGAGCATTTGCTAAAGAACTTGATAAAAAATAGTCTGAAATTCTAGGTAAGTTAGAACTACACTTCGCTCTTCAAAAGCTGTGTTAAACATTTTCCACTATATCATATTTATTCATTTAGTTTATTCTCAGTACTATACTGCAGCAGTCCAAGAACAACTCTTTCAAACTTTTGGCATTTATCATCTTCCTGCTTTATTGAATATTCCTGTTATGAAAAAAGGGTAACAGAAGCTCTCAACCAAAACCATCTTTCTGTAGACAAGAAGTTTCAGCCTGCCTTTTTAATTTCTCATTACAAGAAAGTTTTGCATGCCCAGATTTTTCTGCATTCTCTCCAACGTTTTTGTGTGGAACAGGTTGATATAATACTGCACCAAGTATTTCAAATGAGATTTCTATCACTGATTTAGAAAGGAATGCTAACGGATCTTTATTCATTCTCTATTCCCATTTCTTATGCCCCTGTGGTGCATAATTACAAAACTGACCTGCCTCAAGTGATGGCCAAAAGCAAACAGCAAAGAAGAGAGTTTTCCCTCTCCCTGCTTGAGACTGCACAGTAGGTCAGGAGCCTCCCGAGTTAAAATTTCCCTAAGAGAAGGAACCTGTAATATGCAGAATAAGCACTTCATGCAGATGAAGTCTAACTGAAGAGAGAGACAGGCACTACTCAGTTTACAGTGGACATAAATGTCAGGGGACGGAATACAGTTAGAAATATATATGGTGAAGGGTAAACATGAGTGGCTAATTCTTCTTGCCACACAAAAATAAAATAATATGAACTAAGGTATTTTTAGACTACTGAAAAGAAACATTTTCCTATGTTATACAAATTTATCTTAAAGAGTAGACTGCTACAAGACATCATAAGAAGCCAGAAACTTCAGCTGGCATTTTCTTTTTCTACCAGAACATCAAGAGTATACTTGAAGACAGGAGCCCATGAGGTATCTGTTAACTAGGTAGTAAGAATTTCTCTCAAACAGATTATTTCATTGTCATTCAATAAGATTTTTCTTGTATTTTCCTGTGAACAATGTAGTACATCAAAAACAGAACACTAAAGACAGAACAGTGGCTTGATGGATTATGAAATATCTTATTTAACCAGTAAAGGTCCTTGACTTTCCGAGGAGGAGTGACACAATTCGGCTGATAATAATTTTCTTGGCTGACTAATTGGATTATTTGTTTATATTATGTATGTATGTATGTTTTAAGTGGCCACAGTTTGGTTAAGATAGGTTTTAATGCTTTTTTTTAATTTAAATAATAAAAACAAAATTAAGGTATTTAAAACATTGCATTAAATCCTCTCAGTTGTGCTGACCTTTTCTGAAACTACTGAACATACAAACAAGCTTCTTGCAAAGACAACATCTTTTGTCTCCTCAAAAAAACCAAATTTACCAATAATGTAACAATATTTTGATCAACCACAATTTGATATGACTCAATTTATAGAAGCAGGAAAGATTTAAATTTTGAAAGGATTTGTGCACGGTGGAAATTTAAAGAAAGGCTTGTTCAGAAAAGCTGATAAATCATATTCTCCTAAATTTCTAACTTGAAAGTTTTCTCTAAGAAACTATGAATGTGACCAACATTATATTCAACATATTCAGGAACAGCAAGGCCTTTGCAAGACTCTGCAATTTATTTTTTCAAGAAAACACTTTTCTGAATATGCCCACTTTCAGTTTTTACCTTATCTGTCATTATAACAATGGTATTTATTTTTAACTCATTTCAGAAATAGGAGTTCACTTAGGAAACAAGGAAGGTTGAGTTTATCAGAACTGAATCTCCTGAAACATTAATATGGTGTAAGCAATTAATTGTGGAATACTAATTACAATGTATTGCTACCATCCTACTCCAACTCAATGCAGATCACATAGATGCCAAGGAATTCGGACAGCAGAGCTGTCAGACAGAGAAAAAAAAGTTTTTCTGAATTCTATCATTATGCCCCTAAACATAAAGACATCAGAAAGGAAGAAGGTTCTCTTAATGATCTAATATAACTACTAGATGGTAAGAAATTAAGACAATGTAGATAAAAATTCTCAGCATCTATAATCAATATTAATGTTGTCAAAAGAAAGACCAGATCCAAAATAACACTTTAAAATAGAGTAATTAAAATTTTGTGCACGTTGTATCATTAACTGATATACGCAGACACACACAAAAACTAGGAATGTAGTATTAATCGCCTAAAATCAGCCTGGAGAATATAACTGAAATTAAGAGAGGTACATGCAATATATCAAGAAACACAGGAGTTAAGCAGGCCTCTCTTTAGTTATGTAGCAATGTTATGGTCATAATTTACATTTTTGTCACGTTGCTGCATAAGTCCTAGTTTGTGCTGCATAAATGCACAGAAATTCAGCTGCATTTCCCTGCTCTCTTCTTCTGCCATTTTTCTTTCTGCTTTTTTCCTCTCTGTCTATTCCATCTATAGTTTCATCGCATGTGATAATTCAATGGGGTATTTTTTCGGGCTTATAAACAGGAAAAAGACAGTATAGTATCTGTGGACTATATGGTTGGAATCAAAAAAAAAAAACAAAAAAAAAATCACAACAACAAAACCACAATCAACAACCAGAGAACATTCTTAATTTCATTTTGAATATGCAACATTTTAAATCACAACACTGCAAACACTGACATTTAAAAAAAAAAAAAGTATGTTATGAAGTGACAGAATCGGATGTGGCTGATGCTGTACCTCTAATCCTAGTTTTTACAGAAAAGATGTAACATAGCACACACCAACCATATTAATATTTAAGTCTATCCATTTAAGCATCACACAGTCACTAATCAGAGCTGAAGGGGACTGAGCTTTTCTCACAGTATTCATTCTCGTTTTAAAATGACTTAATTTTGAGCTATTTTATATTCAAAACACTTTTCTTTATTTGGCATGTAACCCCTACAGTTCAAGTAGTTAAACAAACAGCATCTAATTTGATATTCTACCAAATTAATATCAATAGTGGCTGATGAAAAATGTAAAGGGGAAGAAAAGGTTTTAGTATTCTGTTATTTCTAAATCTTGTCCTGCCAGAATTAACTCTGCATAGCAGCCACTTTGTAAACAAGATTTTTTTTACGAGATGTTACTTACATATGTAGTAGAATATGTTTCACGATACACCTGCTTGTGCTATTAACATATAAGCACATATTTTAAAAAATTAAAATAATTCATTTATTAAAAGTAAAGATTTCATCAAAGAATTACAGAAATATCTTGGTACCCAAAAACAAATAGTGCTGCTAGCACCACAATACTCATATATGGACACAAGTTCTGTTTAATAGCAACATTTGCTTCATAGAATTATTCTCTCTCACCCACCCGAAACTTTCACCTAAGCTTTTGATTTTATGACAGACTCAATGAAGCTCTATCTACTGGATTTTCAATTCCTCCCCATTTACTGAATCGCTTGTATTTTAGCCTTTTTTTCTGGTAATAAGATTCAGCTCATCTTGTCCCACTTGAATTGTCCAAGATAACCCTAGCTCTCCGAAGCCTATATTGGTTACAAAATGGAACTATCAGAATACCAAAGGCAATTGCTTCCAAATCCTCTTCAAACATCTGAACTAACAAGATTTTTCTTCTTTTACACGATGTGGAAATTTAAAACATCAAAGAGAGACAAAACTTATCAGGACAATATGGAAAGAGACAATACGAATATCTTATCTACTTTTTAGCATTCCAGAAGCAATCATTTCACCATTTAGGTATACTGGGCCCACCTCTTCCCATCAGCTTCAGAAGGCTTTACACAGAGCCCATTAAAGCAGCATAAGGCCCTTTGCTTGCTCCACAGCAGCACTCTGAAAATGTGGTTGCATACATGCACAAGAGATCGCTCTTACACATTAGTGCCCGTTTTGTTCATTCAAATGCCTAATTGTTCAGCAATGTTATATTGTATTTATTGGGGCGTGAGGGCACACAGCCTCAGCTGATGCTACTACCAGACAGAACCCCCTGAGGAAGGAGAGCAGTTCAGCTGCTTAGCAGTTCAGCCCAAACCTCTCCCCACTCCAAGAGCCCCTACCAAAAACCTCCTACCCACCCAACTCGGAAAAAAGAAGAAATTCACAATGCTGAACTGGGAGGAGACAAAGGAAAGCATGTTTATGGGCAATGAATGCATACACTAAGAGCACTAATACACCGGCAGAGCAGGTACCAATGTATACAGAAGTAGAATGGCCTGCTTGTCTCAGAACTAACCTTTCAGATGCATTAAAATCTAACTTAATACAATCTCCCACTTTTTCCCATATTTCTTTCTAATTCCACTTGACACACACAAAATATCAAGTTCTTTTGACACAAGTTCTTCTCTCCCTCCTTGCTTCTTGACATTACTTATGGAATCACGCACAGACTTCACCGATGGCAGAAAAGAAAAGGACAGGGCAGTTGGATTCTTCTAATGCTGGACAAGCGAAACCTAGACACTTCTATGACTTCATAATTTCTCACTGTGGCTTGTAGTATTACCATTTTTGAGATAAGACTCTGAAGTATACATCATCTCTCTTGAGAAACACATCTTTTACAGTCTCTCTCTCATCTACCTGGCCACAAACCTCATGAAGCCTGTTACGTTTTAGGACAGCAGCAACCTTGGAACGTACTGTGCAAGTTAAACGAAACTTGAAGAAAAGACTTTTTTTCCATGAGCTTTTAGGGAAAAAAAATAACAATTCAGAAGGGAGGAAAACAGTGATATAAATAAGAGCATTTACTGCTTTTTGAACATGTCTTTTATCACATTTCCACCTTAGAATAATCCAGTCATTATGCTGCTTTTCACTGAAGCTATAAAAGCCTCACATTCCTTTTCCCTGATCAAAGGCATAGGCCTATACGTATCCGCTGGCTATATTCACCTTGTCCCATGAATTTGGACCTTGGTAGTTCTCCCTTCAAAAGCCTGCAATCAGTGCTATGTAGGGCCTTCTTCACACCAAAGAATAGCTTATTTTAGAAGGTACAAAGCATCTGGAGGAAAGAGACTTTTGAACAACCCAGACTGCTGCCCATCTTACGTACATTCCTATAATTGCACCATCAAAACAAAATAGAAAGGCCAAGTTTTCCAGCAACACCCACTGAGCACCTTGTGCCACCACCTGTTTCTTCCATAGAGAAACCACCTCTCCTGTTTAGAAAACCTTGCTTTGTTGAGAACAACTTCTTTAATCTTCTGTTTCTCATGCTTTTGCTGTACTGACTTTGTCTCTTAACAAGTGAGAAGTCTCTCACTTTGAGTCACTTTTCCCTTGCTATTATTTCTTATAGGATGTCTATTAAATTGTCAGTGCAGTCATAAAGTAAAAATTTTGTGAACAGTTGTAATAACAAAAAAAACCCCAAAACACTAGAATGCCAGTGTTCCCTCCATATGCATACCAGTAGGATTTACATTAGTCAGGCTCAAAAATTGTTGGACCTTTCTTATATATTTTCCACAGAAATTGCAAAAATATATACATCATCTAATCAAATAATAGAAAAAATTCCTCCACAAGATGTCCCTTAATGAAGCGTACAGTTTGACTGCCCTGTTATTTAAGCTGATTAATACTTAGCATCAAGGTGCTCTAACTTTCCATGCGTTGCCGGCCAGGTGCCAGGTACCTCTACACACCACACATGGAGGTGCATGATGGCAACCTCCTCTAAACTGCGTTCTGCACTGATAACATGGATCAGTCCCCAAACATGCATAAGAGTATTAAGAGGCATCTGACAGCTGTTCAATTTCACAAAGTTTAGGTAATGGCTCTTCCCAATCATCTTCCTTACCTGTGCAGTACCACAGCAGAGAGTGAGGCAGGTCAGTCAGACCACATTGACAAGATATACGCATGCCCTTCAAAGAGCCACAGTCCTACTGATGTCAAAAAGCAATAGATTGGGTACCCTGTCAGAGAGAGAAAGCAGACATCTGCTGCATTGCAAATGCAAAAAGGAATTCATTACGTCAAGCACAGTCTTATTCCAAACCAAACACTATTAAGATCTGAAGTGCTTAAAATTTTTAAGTAATGTAAATTCTCTTCAAAGTCATGATATCCTGTGTTAAATAATGATTAACATTCAAATCATGAATTTTATGATTTATTATTTTATTGTTTAATTTTGTTGAGGTTCCTACATTCCCTGTGCTTCTTCCCCCGTTCTATGCATTTTTCCCCCCTGCTGTGTGCATCTGCTGTGTCTCTCTCTCCACTGCTCTCTCCCTGATGTGTACATCCACTATGTCTCCCCACCACTATGTGCATGTTTGCCATCCCTCTCTCTCTCCCCTGCCTGCTGTGTATTCACTGCCTCACCCTCCCCCAGTACATGCATCCATCGTGCATCTTTCTGCTTCAGCTGTGCATGAGCCTTTTCTCTGTAAGTCCTATAGGCATTCATGAACACTCCCCCTCTCTGCCTGTCTCCCCTCATGCCCTCTCTTCTCTTTCTCAGTCCCCCTTCACACATCCCTTAGCCCTGCTTATCTGTATCCTTTTCTTCCATCTTTTGATATTCTAGTTTCTTCTCTCTCCTTATCTGCACCATCCTTCTCTGACTCCTTTGTACTTTTCCTCCTCCAATTCTCTCTGATCTGTTCTCATAAACTGATTCTAAAGAGAAAATGTTCTGCTCTCTTTTTCAGAGGTGTGCAAGCCCGTGTTGCTACCCACTCAGCACTGTGTCAGATCTAACGGCAGTCTGCTTCCTTTGCAGAAGAATTCTGGCTTCCTCCAACAGACACACACAGCGTAAAGTTCTCTCAAAACACCTTCCTTATCCTTTTTTCCTCATACTACTGCACTATCAGGCTCATTTCCATGTAAAGCACAGCAGTTAATGTATCCCCAGTTATCCCTGTCAGGCTCTTATCTACAAAAGAAAAGGGTCTGTTGCAACTCTCAGCTTGACTAACTGTCATGGTTTAGGTCAGGACAGACTAAATGCATGCGTTAATTACTACAGAGTAACTGGACTTAAGTGAAGAAGTTTGGATGTTTATTGCCTCTGTGAAATAGTGATTATTAATGTATATAACAATACAAAGCTATGGAAACATGGGTGTGTCTACTTCCCTTTTCACTGCTGACAGGAGCAGAAGTTGGCAGAAGTCAGAAGAAGGGTCTTAAGTGTGCTGGTTCTGGCTGCGCAAGTTTAGTCTCAGGCACTCCTGGAGGTCTTCCACAGTCACATGCCCCTGGAGGTGAACAGACCAAGGTGGATGAGTTTTAGGAGGCAGAGAGCTTCTTCCAGATTGTTTGATCTTTCCTGGTTGTTGGACTGCTCCAAACTGTTGCTCATTGATTGGTGTAGTGTTGCCAAGCAAATTTTCTTGTATAAGTTTACTTCTGCTATTTCTGCCTGTTAGATTCCTTGTTCCCCCCATAACAACGGTCTAATAGTGTTTTATCTAATGTAAGCTTCATCCCTAACAACTACACAGCAACATACAGAAGGTTGAACTGTGAGCCTCTGACATCAGCCTAACTGCTCGAGGTATGTCAGCTCACTAAGCCAAGACACTAACTCCAGCTGCAGAGATTTGCATTTTCAGCTCTCAGTGTAACCAGGGTCAACATGGATGGCAGTTATTATATTCACATGTCTTATTCACCATTTAACAGACCACCTCTTCCAGGTAATTCCCAAATCAGTCACCACACCTGCCCTGACCAAAAAAAGAGTGAAAGCAGCCTTCCCTTCCTTTTCTTCTCCCCTTCCAAATAACTCTGGTAGAAGAATAGATGGAAGCAGGAGGTACTAGTTTTCTGGAGAGACAAAAGTCAACTCATGTAACCATATTCATGTTTTCATCCTTTCCAAACAGGCTGCTGGATCCTGGTTGCCAAGCACTTCTTAGGCTACCCAGTCCAGTTCTCTGCTATTGTATGTAACATTTTACATGATTTTTTTCATAAAGTTTTCTTCCAACACCATCTTCAAACTATTTCACTCCCTTGCACTCACTAGGCTGATCTGAAGGTAAAACCTCCCTACCACTGTTCTTAGAAGTCTTCTCATTTCCAGACTGAATTTATCATGTCCAGTTTATACCAACTTGTCCATATGTTAGTCTTGTCTTTTAGATTAAATGAACTGTTCTTTCCACTTGAATGAAACAAGAATATTCCATCTTAGAGTGTGCTAAATTAAATGAGGCCAAACTTTTCAGTTTGCTTGTTGACAAGTACACAAAATTGTCAATTAACATTTCCAAAAGAAATCTCTCCATTGTGTTTTATAGTAACAAATACTTCACTCTTTCTGTAGAGAATCAACTTTGAATGCATCCTCTGTTTTCATTTCCCATTCCAGCAGATCCATAATAATAGTGACTTAGTCATTTAGTGATCAACTAATCTATCCAATTCCCTCTACCTCCATGCCCTCATAGCAGAAATTCTTTTTATTGGTCCCTAAACAAATAGCTTTTCATTTTATACTACTGAACTTCCTCCCATTCTATTATTCCCGGGATTATCCAGACCCTTCTGCATGGTATTCTAATTATCCTTATATTTAATGTTGTTAATTAACTTTGTGTCATCAGCAAACTTCATCAACTTGCTCCCAGTTTAGGCGCCCAAGTCACTGGAGGAAATACTTAAGTAGGAGTGATCAAAACACTCATCCTTCAGAAACTCCACTAGTGACACCGATACAACCCAGTACTTTCTCACTCAACACTAACCACTGCTGTCTCATATTTAGGCAAATCTATATTTCACTTATATTAACCCCCATTTTCCCAGATTTGACTATTAATTTTCTGATATTAATTTCCAGACATCTAGTACAGCCAGATGACATCAACCACACCTCCCTAGTCTAGAAATTCATTAATTCTAGCAAAGAGATATCAGTTCTGCCTGGCATAATCCACCTTTACTATACCCTGAGGCATTTATCCCATTTTCCATTATCTTCAAGCCTTAAATCGTTTCATGCAAAAATTGTTCTAAAGGCTTGCTGAGGCTTTGTTTACATTTTTCTTTTTAAAAGACATGTGATAGGTTTGTTATTGGTCCTGCAATAATAGGTACTAGTTCTTTTCCAAAGCCTGGGATTGCAATTATGCAATCTTTAAAAAAAACATAGTAAACTTTCACTTTGGTTCTGCTAACTTCCACTTACATGCCTTGACTGAGTCTAGCAACATCTCCTTTGCCACTGTATTCACTATCACCTCCTCCCCAACTACCTTTTTTGCTTGGGATTCAAGTCCTAGGCAACTTGCTAACTGTTTTAGACCTGCTGTAGTGCATCCTTCTCTTCTGCTCCCTGCAGATAGTTATACCTGGGAACCAGAGTGGCACTGGGGCATACACTAGACTGCTGGAGCTCCAGAACTCTCTGCTCTTCCAACATCCTAACGCATGAAAGAGTCATTTCACAAGCAAGGCAGGTATCCTTGGTTATGTTACTCCCGAATGCCTCCAGTATGTCAACCACAGAACCACTAAAGATACCACCAGAGACTGGACTTGGAGAAGGGATATATTCATGTTAGACATGTACATGTGTGCCTGCACCTGATCTTTTTCATCATTTACTTAAACAGAACTACAGTGCTCCCATTTGCTGATTCTGATCCCAAACTTTGCTAAATAATTCTTGCTCTAAAACCGGTAGCCAGATATATATAGAGATATATATATTTATTTTTTTTTGTCAAAGTCTTGTGCTTTACCAGACAGACTGGAAATAAATCTGCAGCTTCAGATAAATTTTATTGAACTATAATGCTAGTAGGTAAAACAGTCCGTAAAATATTCCCTGATATTAAATTCAATTTACTTTTCTTCCAGCAGACAGCACTGCTAACTTTTTTTTTGAGACAGAAATTTATATTAAAATGCATAATCACACCTGCTTTGCATTTCGCATGAAATAAGTAAATTTTGTTTTAAGAGTGCATGGATCAATGTCATTGTAGCAGAAGGACATTTTGGCAGCTGAACAGAAAAAAAAAACAGATTTGGTGCTTCAAAAATGACCTGGGATTGTGAAATAGGCTCAGTTGCTGAATACCTCTGTGAAAGTGATCAACACAAAAATGGATAACATTGCCACTGACATTTTTATCATGCAATTTGAGTGTTGACACTCCAAAGAGATAATAGAATAGTCCAAAAGATCAAAGATCCTGTTTCAGGCTCTATGCACTATCAAGGAGATGTTGGTACATCAATTTATAGCTGGTTCAATATTTGCAAATGTTCTTTTCTTTCTTCAAAGTATTTTAAGACTCCTCTACAAAACTTTGTGATAATTAATAGATTCTACAAAGAATCACAAAACAGGCAGATCCATACCTACATGGTACGGTAAATGCTTAAAAAGAGAACCGGGATATTTCTAATGAAAGTCACTTTATTAATACAAGAGAACAGTAAAAAAATATTAGAGATATTCTTTTGCACATAAAAGTACCTGTAGTATTTTTGTTACCTCCCTAAAGCTGAGAGCTCCATTTGTATTTGAAAGAATAAGTCACCACCATATCCCAACTAGACTAAAAGAAGTTTTATCTTGGTTATCTAGCATCAGGTCAAAACAGTTCTGAATTTCCTGTCCGTTTTGCCAAACAAATGTTCTTCATCTGAGAATAAGTTTCCATGCCCTGACGGAACAAGCTGCTCACAGGAGAGTGAGCTAACAAAAATGACTGAGGCTCAGGATATGAACGTAAAACTGCTTGACCTGCTCTGTAACACAGCTCGTATCATGCATATGCACCTGAGAAGCTATTATGATTTGCACATCTTCTGTCTGAATGACTGCCATCCTATCTATAACAACTTTACCAGTTAAATCATCATCTGTTTCTCAGACTTTCTAATGTTTATATCTCCCTTTTCTGTCTTACAAAAAAAAAAAAATTGTTTTCCTCTACTGTACAAGAGGAAATGTTCCCACACTCAGCTGGAGAGCTAAACTGAAGTATCTTAACTATCTCTATCAAATCAAGTTATATAAGCACAGATTTTAGTATTTGGGTGGGAATGAAATCCATAATCCTGCTTCCCCTATAGAAGACCTGACAGACCAAGAAACACATTATGAATTTTCCTTCCTCCTTCCATACCATCTGGAAAAGCTTCTTAAATGCTAACATAACAGGTAATAATGAATGCACAAGTGACACATCCCTGACATGTAGCAATAAAAATAGCATAGCATTTGTAAGGATCCCATGTAGGTCCTAGGTCAATATAACCAATAGAAATTGCAGTGCTCCCTGCTAAGTTATAAACTTTGGAAACTATAGGCTCTGTCCTCCTTATAATAATCAACTGGAGATTAAGTAGCTTCCATATTGCTATTCAGTGGCTCACTGTTAAAATAATACAAAGCCAGACTGAGCTAACCTTGTCTACAAAACTGAAGAAAACAGGATGCATGCACTCCTACCATCAGGGGAGTCCATAATCTCATTCCTTACATTCTTGGTATACAATTATAAATGCAGACAACACTGGCATCAGCAATAGATAGCTCAGAGACAATACTGTGTGGGTCAGACACAGAGGTCTGGCAGGAGGGGACTCAAAGGGAACCTTTTCAAAAGATGTCTCAATATGGATTTGCAGAAGCATTCTGGCACAGTCAGAACGGCTATTCAGCTCCCAGGACCCTGGATTAAAAAGTCAGAGTAGAGACCATAGTGACTATATATAAAATCTTTCACACAGGACAAGATTAAGATCAATCAGTTTGTCTCTCTTTATGCATCTCCTGGACATAGGAAGAATTTTTTGGTTTTGGTTAATATTGAAAAAAGCGTTACTCAATTAAAATGACAAATACGTATTAGAAACTGACCACTTACAAAAGGAGCTTCTGCTATGCTTCTGTATGCTGCTCTATTATTCAATTTTACCAACACAAAGAAAAATTACTTTCCACTAGTTGTTTGTCACAGTCTGCTCTCCTCCCTCTCCATAATAAACTGTACAGAGAGTTAGCAGCATAGTGCCATCTATCAGGAAGCACAGAGGCAAAACAGCTGTGAAATCATTTTCCTAATGTGCATACACCCTTTGTTAGTCTCACTCTCTTCATCTCCTTCTCGCCCTCTCTCTCACACATCCACACACCCCTCTTGTGTCAGAGAGGGGTTTCAAAATTGGCTGGGAACTGCACTTGTATCTGGGGTAGATAAATTTATTGAATATAACAACAAAATTACCACTGAGCAATAAGCCCTTCCTGTCCACCCCATGCTTCCATTCTCTCCAAAATGGAAGAGTCTTCACAGCATTTAGTTGATGATTTAGAGGCGTAGGCTTAATGCTCATTACTGTAACATTGAGCCAGGTTGGCAGAATGGCACCTCAACAGCCCAGAAAACTTTTCCTAATCCCAAGCAATAAAGAGCAAAATCACAGAACCGCAAGGCTACGAGGGATCGAGATTACACCTTGTCCACCTTCCCTTGCCTCAAGGCAGGATTATCTAGACTGTTCCTATTCCCAGAATAAGTCTGTCTAGCCTTTTAGTAAAAGACCCCTAATGGCAGTAATTTCACAACCTCCCTATGCACACACAACTATCTAGCTAATAGTAATCTCTGCTTTGAGTCAACCTGACTGCAGCAATGAAAACAACACTTTCCAAACAACCAAGCAGGAATTAAAGCTTTCAAAAGAAAACTCACTGCCAGCAGTTACAAAAGTTATTGGCAGAGAAGGGAGAGATCAAGACAGATCATCAGTTCAGAGCAAATTTTGGCCAAAATGATTGAGAAAAGCAAACCTACTCATTTAATGAATTACATAAGGAGAAGAAAAATCATCTCAGGGAAAAGGAAAAGGGAAATTCCTAGAGCACTGAAGTTTCTCAATCCACTGCTAAAAGAAAATCAAAGTTGAAATGCCACTTAAAGTTGTAAAGCATTCTCAGTGGAATTCCACAGGATTTAAAACCAAAGCAAGGCTCCCACACTGGTATCCCAGGATGAACAAAGGACCCTGCAAGTTTTGAGATATTAACCTCTCTTTGTAGGTTCTAATGCTTTTTTAATTGCAAGACTACTAGCAGGGAAAATATGTTGAGCATACTGACTTTTATTGGCTCCTAATAACAGGAGATTCCAAATATTCAAGAGGAATCTGGAAACTGGCAATGCTATGCTATCTTCTCACCTTCTAAATAAAAGAATCTGTGAACAAAGTTAGTGTTTTCTTACTATTTAAGTGAGCAACAGCTGGGGGAAAAAAAAAAAAAAAAAAAAAAAACAAAACTCTGCTGCATGAAGCATCTCTACTCATCTTTTCCTTGCAGTCACCTTCAAAAGCCACACAGGACTGTGAAGTATAGGGCACTGAAACGAGCGTTCAGTGTCTTTTAAAGTGTCCAAAAATGAATAAGTTGCCAGACTCATCAATTTCTAGAAACCAAGGTGACAGAACTATCAAAGACCCAGGGAAGTAACCACTGCATTGTCTTGCCTGACCTTCTGTGATGATGTGTGGAGGGACACAGGAGCCACAGGCCTTATTATAGGGAAAGAGAGCTCTGTTCTTGTAGCTTTCAAAACAAAGTAGAATGATCTTTTCCAGTGCAGCTGAGGAAATCCTATCGCTGGTGTCAGATTTTCCGATGTTTGAGCTGCCTCCTTCAAAACTAGTTTTCTTCTTAAATACAAAGGTCAGGGGAAAAGGCAGAAGATGAGTAGATGGACTTTCACCCACAAACCCAGCAGCACTCCTTGTTAAAGGAAACATGCCAAAAACAATAGTGGTGGTCTGCCTAAGGTCATTACTGTTTAATTGCTGAAGGATGAATGTCTGGATAGGAAGACAGCTAAGCACACAGAAGAGGGCTCTAACAAGGATAAAAAGCCCACTGCTCGGAAGGACAATGTGATGAATGGACACCTGAATCCCTGAAATTTGGGTAACTTTTTGTGGTACTCAGGTGCCCTTGACAAAGCATTCTACCTTGCATTTAGGCTCTCATAGAAGAGATCATGTCAGAAACCTGTTCTGCCTTTCGTGCTTTCTATGCACTCTCTCACTGCAGTTTTGGCCTTCTTGCTCCTCTTCAGTTCACTCCTGTTTTGCTTTGGGATGTTTTGTTTGGGTTTTTTCCCTCCTTCCTCTTTTTGGGGGGGGAAGAGGGGAAATAAAAAGAGAAAGAATGATGATGGGTGACCTGAGGAAAAGATCCATGAAGACAAGACACTGACAGAAAAGAGGCCTGACATGATCTTCAGAAGATTATACAACAGGATGATCTATTGCTCTAGGTGCCCTGACTGCCTGTTCTGGTACAAGAGAAGAATAATTCAAACTTTGCTGCTTCTTTTTTTTTTTTTTTTTTTTTTGGGGGGGGGGAGAAAGAGAGACTGAGAAATCCAAATATGACATCCAAGAACAAATGTAAATAGAATAATTCAAGTACAGATTATCTCTGATAATAAAATTATCAGTTTTACCTGTTTAAAAAAAAACCTTAAACTTTCTACTTTAACTTTCTACTTTATTTGAAAATAAACACAAATGTTGATAAATTCTTACATCAGTAACATCCAGCTATACTACCAACACAATGTAATGCTTGATCTATAATCAGATTGTCTGGTGACAGGTTTTTATTTTAAGCCTATGCTATAAAAATCCTAATTTAAGCTAGTTTAAATTTTAAACAAGAAACAGGTAGTCAGGGAATTAGAATTGACATGTTTTGCTTTCTGAGACTTGTAAACTAAATATGATACTCTCCAGAAGGAACTAAAAAATGGAATGTAACTTATATTTTTTCCTGTAAAAACAGTTTTTTTGAAATAGATATTAACAAAGATAAAAATAGTTAATGGTTAAGACTGGAAGTCAAAAATCTGATAAAGCAAGGGCAATTAGAGCAAAGATTTCAATTGTCTTTTTAATTAAACTATTTTAAATGAAATTTTTGTGGCACAAAAGAAATTAGACTGCATTCTGCTCTCAACTGCCTGATATTCCTTGTTGATTCACAGTGTGATAAAATGAAAAAATGAAATGGGATCTATAACACTGAAATGCCAGACCATTTATTAAAAGTTTGCTTTCTGAACTGAGTTTCCTTTTGATATAGTATTAGATCTAAATTTGCTTAGATACCAAAGCATGCATGAAGTCATTAGCAAATACACTGTAATAGCAAAAACCATGGTTAGTGCTATTATAAACAATATAAACTGCTGTAGAAGCTAGAGCAGCAGATGTATGCAATAGCAACAGTGAAACAGTGCAAGGTATCAAAATTCTAAGAAAAAAAGAATGCTAGAGATGCACAGGATCCAAAATGCTGAATTCAAATCTTACCTCTTGTATGTACCTGACCATCTTTAACCATGTAGTGAAAATTACAGCTTCCTAAATAATATTACACGTATTCTACAACAACTCCTCTTTGCTTCCCCCCATCTTTTATAGATACAGCACTCTTTACACTGACAATTATAGCTCTCATTCTTTTTCCATTTTTTGCATGCTTATATCAATGGTTCATTTCACTTTATAGACAAAGGGGCAAAACCTTTAAAGAAGCATAGGAAGCATGACTGCTATTACTCTGAATAAAACAGCACTTCATGGTGCCTGTGCCCAGTTGCATACTGACCCCTACTCCTGTTACCGCCAACTATCTACTTCTACTTTTGGTTTATTAGACTTACCATGAAAGGTGTCCTCTTCCAGTTGCTTCATGAGACAAACCTGACTCTGTGTATGTCACCTGGTAAAATGGGAGAGAGCAATTTATTTATATGTTTACTTGGCTTAGATTCTTAAAGATCAGTAACCTTTTAAGGTTGCTGGGATATTTTTGCTTTCCAAATTAGAAGTTAAACACAACAGTAGACAATGCTGAGGCCAAGGCCAACTTAGAGTTACCCAGGAGCCCTTCACAAATCTCTCCCCCAAAATATCAGACTCCCAGGTCCTGGCTCTAAATTGACCCTTCAAAATTGACCCTGAATTGACATTCAAAACTTCTCTATGTGCCACCTTTAACAGGAATGCTGCTGGCTATTTCTCCCAGCCTGAAGCACAGTGCTTGTAAGGTATCCAGGCAGCAACTTCAATTAAATTTAATTTCAGCAAGAAAAACCTCTCAGCTGTAACAAAGAAGATATTACAATGCCTACACCACTCTTTCACCACATTGCCCTATATTGCTTTGTGTATATGGAGCAAAAAATGACTGGATGCAATTTTCAGAGGATGCAAAATGACTGACAACAGTATACAACACCTCAAGAAAGAAGTGAATTAGTCAGTCCACCAAGGATCACATCAACAAGACAAACAGCAATACTGTTTCCTTAAAAGGAAACACATCCCTTTGCTAAACAAACCTCTTCACAATCCCCCCATCCCAGTGAGGATCTTTCTCCCCTCCCCCGCCAACTTCCCTTTGGGACTGCATTTTTCTTCAAGAGCAAACAGCTCCTCCAGCAGCCTTCCCATGGGATGTGGGAGACAAACGCTCCTTCGGCTGAGTGGTGGCAGATGGCCCCCGCGGAGTGGAGGCGCCCCAGGACCCTCTCCCCTGGGTTGCCACGGCTGTTTGGGGTAGGCAATAGGAATGCCAGTGCTTTGAGGACTGGCTGCGTCCCTGACATTTTTCCCGCAACAGCAAAGACAAGACCATTACTAGCAGATTTCTTGATTCACCCAGACCGGCTATTAGGAGCCCTGAAGAATTGATACCACAGCCAGGGAAATAGATCCCAGAGTGCATCACAGGCCCCCAGTCACTGGCATTCTGTGCCTTTGAAAGAAATAGCGATGCTCACAACATCTGAGAAGGCGGGGGGGGGGGGGTGTAAGCCCTTAATATATAAATAAAGGGAAGGATCTTTCTTAGATCACCTAGGTAAAAATCCAGCTGCATAATAAGGAGGTAATGTAGAAAATTACACTATTCTGCTATACAATACAAACATACTTGATGCATTATTTTTGCAGAATTCATATATAGATATGTATACATACAGCATCATATAGCCAACTTCTCAAATTTATATATGTACATATTTATATCATCAGATCATCATAACAAGCATGATAAATTACATAAATAGATTTAAAATTGTATTCACCACATACCTCTGACCTCTCTACCTATGACTATCATGTTAATTCATATTGATCGATAATAGTTCTACGATGGCAAGCTTTACAGCTTTAAACAGCTGTTCTTATAGGGCATCCCCCCAAAACAAAATCCCCCAAAACAAAAACAAAACCTAAAACTTTCAGAAAGTAGTTTTCTTCTTTTCCCAAATATATAAATGACCCTTAAAATTGTACTCCCTTGAGGCTTGAATGATCAATATTAATCAAAAGTTTTATATTCTCTCATTTTATCACAGATAAAAACAGGATCTTTAATCCCTTCCTCTGTTGCTCTTAATATTAGACCTAACAGATCACGAAATACCCAACCTTAAACCCTTCAACATTGCATGCATATAATTTTGCACTGGCTTTTTAAGCAAGCCTTTGCTTGGACAGCTCTCTTCTTAGTCCTTAACTTCCTCAAACAGCAAACCTAAATAGTTCTATCGACTTCAGAGAGCAATTGGGGGCTTAAACGCATTTCCAGATGAGGGCCTGGGAAGTGGGGGCAGCTACAAGGGGAATCACAGTACTCAATACTGCAATACTGCATTAAAAAGCACAAACTATAACGCTCTGGAGACCTTTTTTGCACATATACAAGGAATGCACTTTAAATAAAAGTTGCATGCCAAAATGCCTAGAGGGTCAGGCAAGCTCTTTGTGAACTGCCAGACAGAAGCAAGACACTGGATAAACAGTCAAGTGCCACTGTGGGTCTTGCTGTCACCTATTAGGCAAAAAAATAATATGGCCTGCAAAACAGAAAAAGCCTTGCTTCCAAATGGAGATGGTAGCTCTCAGTATTTACGGGTATCTTTAGACAAACCATCTCTCAGCTTATTAGCTGAGGGTTATATGTCCTGGCTGGTTTCTGGAGACTGCCTTGCACAGACCGAAAACATCTTAGCAGCAGGTTCGGCTAATAGGCCTTGCTGCTTGCTAATGGTTCCCAATACATCTTGTGATACAGGTCTCTTGCTCTCAGCCAGCCGAAGCGTGGTGTGTGCCTTATCCCCAAAACATAAGCACAGATTATTTGTACGTGCCCAGTTCAGAAAAGCAGTCAATACAGGCTCTCTTAAATCAGAATACATAAACCTGCTTAAGTTCAGTACCAAACTGCAGGATAGATACCTAGCTCTAGGAATCACCTGAATATTCCACACTCCAATGGATATTCAAAGTATTCTGAAATAGCCTTTGTGAATATTTCACATCTTTTTCACAAATGACATAAAAAAAACATTATTCTAAGAAAGGTTATTTCACAGTTTCTCTGTAAACAAAAGGAGAGGGTTCACTTCAATCACAATTAAAAAAGAAAAAGTAGCTTACTTATATATAGCTCTCTATGGGAAAGGACTTAAAAAATCTGCATTTTAAGAAACTTATTTTGTAATAAGTAATGGGAGCATAGGCATGTGTCTCTGTTAATAATTAAAAAGTCCCAAGAAATTCTTCTCTGCTGGCATTTTGGATAAAATCTTAGCAGAATCTCCAGTCTGTCTAATTGCTATGATACTGTAACGCTGCCTGCCTCAAAGCACAGAACATATGGCATCCTCAAAGGATTTGATATCTTTTTTTTATTTAAAACGTGCAAGTCAGTTGGTCATTGTTACCCCTCTGTGGAATTACTCAAACAGCTGCTACCCTCCAACTAAGAGGTAAGAAAATCTTTGTCTTTTTTTTTTGTAGTTAATTTCCCTGACACACTTCTATCATCTAATGAGAGTCAGTAATATTTTTATAATGTATTTTAATGTTGCATATTTGATCCATGGAGTAAACAACACTTTGTTGAAGACAGACATCTAAAAAAGAATGCTTTCATGTTGTTTGCAAACCGCTCTGAATTATGAGGCACAGATCTTAAATCGCAATAGAACCATTTAATGTAAGATCTACATTTATATGATCTTCACTTCTACTGAATCACAGATGTGACACTTTAACCCATTTATAGTAAATAAAATGCACTGTCTTTAGAAATATTTTAAACTACTTATTATCACATAGATTATTTCTTTCCAAATTGTCTTTTACTTAGCAAATAATGATTTTCTAAAATGGACTTTTAGTTTATGATTGGAAAGTGGACCTGTCTAACGATACCCTATTCATTCTACATAGAGCAAGCTTATGAATTTCATAGTTTTCTGAGTTCTTATCTTCCACGGTTCACAGACCCCATCTCTCCTTGATCATCAGGGTATCTCCCCAAATTGAACCTGTTTTTTTCTTTCTACTCTTTCAAATTGACAAATTTTTCATTCTTGATAAGAAGATTAATGAAATAATAACTAAAGTGAAAAAAGAACACACCACCAAAAGATACAATGATAAATGACTAAAAAAAATTAATCTCAGCAAGTAAAGAAAAAATAAATGGAAATGGGAAAGAGAGATCGTCAAAACATAACTATGCACCATGAGGCACCACATATGAACAGCACATGCTCTCACATCTGATAAGAAAAAGAGATGCCCAAAATACATATATGTATTTTTAAATGAAGGAACATTCTTACAGGGATCATCCTGGATCTAGCAAGTTAGTTGCAAGCTTTGTTTTCACTTTTTTTTTTTTCCCCTTCTCCTCAGTTTTGGTTGTAGCTCACATTTATTCATAATACATACGATCTTCTCTCACAGTGCAAGAATACTAGCTAAAAAAGGGTGACTGTTAAAAGTTTCCAGAACCAGCAGATGACATGCATTATTTCTGATAGCCAAAAACTGCAGTTTTATTACAATTACTAATAAATAATTAATATTATTATAGAAAAAGTGCAAAAAGTCCCTCTTAATACTCCAAAGGCTCATATTAAACTGCATCTTCAAAATCTTTTTCAATTCCAACACACCTTCATTGAAGAACAACCTATTCTGAAAAAACACCATAATTTTATTAGGTGTTAAGTGCCAACAGTACATTCTTGGCCCTGTAGCAGATGCAAGTAACGAGGCAATAAATTACTGAAGGATAGTAACTATGTAAAAGATACAAAATGACACAATAAAGGAAGAATTCACAAAGCATATGATCCACAGTACACTATATAGCCAGTGGGAATCTTTCCATTAACTTCAAAGACTTTTAGATAGCTCCTAACAGACACAGATCAGCAAAGCTAATGGTTTAATGTAATGTTTCCCCCCCGCTTTCAGAAGTAATGGGAGAGGTAGAGAACATACAAAGTTAAATGTGAAACACACTAGAATCTCAGCAAGCATAACTTTCAACAACTTTAGAAGTACCAATGATTCAAAGAATTTTTTATAATTTATAGTATTTTAGAATCTGGGCTTTCATGTTTAGGTCCTGACCAAAACTCAAAAATATAAAATACTGGAAAAAAATATCATTATGCTGTCATGTGTCATTCTTCATAGACTTTTATAGTTTCTCCCATTCCCACACTCCCATAAAAAGATGATGGCTGTCTTTTTATCAAGACTATCTTCTTTTCATCGTGACTCCCTCCCACAAAAATATTTCTATTAAGTTTTTCATTGACTTTTATGAAACGAGGGGACTGTTAAGAATATCAAAATCTTTTGATTGGGATCTAAGTTATCTGAGAACAGACACAAGTTCTTGCCAAGACTTGAAGCAGACATTTCTCAATTATTTCAAATTTCAGGAGTTGTAAAAGATAGTTGGATACATGCTTATGCACATGTATGTTAAATGCATGGGATGGTAAGGAAATACTCTTCTCTATAAAGCCCATTATCAGCTGGAAAATAAAATTACTAGCAATGTGACACTATAATTCTCCTATGGCACAGCCAAAAAGTTCCAGATAATTATAATCATTTTACAGTTCTCACTAATGGAAGTCAAGAGTTTCCATGGGGCAGAAGGAGAGATTTCCTTGTCAAACCATTTGTAAGACCTATTTGAAAGAAGCTTTACTACATACTTTTCCAAGCATTATTTGCACTTAAGCCTGGTAGCACAGGGAAACCAAAGACATTTAAACAATAAAATATGAGATAGTTTGCCTGCTTATTAAATTGTGCATGTTTAAAAAAAAAAAAAAAGTAACCACAGCGCAAGAAGACAACCATGCATCTGCACTTGCAGCTCCCAAAATTAAGAATTGTACAACAAAGTTTTTCAGTGGTAACTTTAATGCTTTTACAAGCTATGCAAGCTCTAAAGCACGAAACATCTCACACGTACGCATGGTTACACCTCAGAGCCTGCACAAAAATCTAAGGGAAGCAACGAGCACACCCGCACACATCCCCTAAGTATTCTCTTCTAAGAAGGCATGTTAGATTGTGGTCTCCCCAGTCAGAAGCCATGCCTTTCATTTTCCACCTGCTTCCAAGCAGGAGAAGGGATTCCTCTTCAGACAATATGCCTTTGGACTTTTTTTTTTTTTTTTTTGGGGGGGGGGGAAGTATTTTGTCAAATAGCCAACTAAAAAGTCAAAAAGAAAAAGCCCCACATCTCCTTCAGAAGTGGCATCAGCCTGGGACAGGGGTGAAGAGAATTTCAAGTTTTCAAAAGACTATTCAAAAGCAGAATATCTCCCTTCCCCAAGTAGGTGATAGCCATTCATTGCTGATGACACTGTAATGGCCCTTTCACACTTTTGTGAACTTTGTTCATTAAGCACCAGCAACCTGCTCAGCAAATGGATGATCTACTTCAGCAATTCCTAGAGCAGGGGACAGACAATTCTTTCATCAGCAATATGAGCTGGAGCAGCTTCATCCTCTTCACACCATCCTTCTCCCCCTCCTGTCCCCAAAAGACATTGCCTCTTCTGCATTGCCATTTCAGTTGTGAAGAAAAATGTCTTTATAGAAATACCTTCATATATGATATTTCATAAGACAAAAAAGGGAACTCTGTTTGAAGAATGTCTGTTTTGAATTGTTACAGATTGATTTCTCAGCCACTTCTATATTAACAAGCGAGCACCACGCAGTTAACATAACATTGCAGCCAGAAATGGTGTCAGTTTAATCAGCTTGAAAAAAATCAAAATGAATGAATGATTTTAAAATACATCAGAAAGGAAGTAGATGGTAGGATTGTGATACACTCTTAACTGGTCATCTATATGTGTATGAGCTTGCTGCACAGAACTTCACCCTGCTCTGATTACCCATGAATTACATACCATTCCTTATGAGTACGTGAGGCATAACCCACAGCTTCCCAGGTTACACATGAAGAGAAGGGAGAAGTTAACACCTCCCTGTCTCACATATGGTGCTAGCATATGCTGAACAGATACCAGAATCATAGATCTGCAGACGGGAAGTAAAACCTCTGCCTCAATCCATGGAGCGAATAGGGTCAATTCCAGCAGCTGAATACCAGCAGTATGTCAAAATACGGCAGACTAAGCTCCTATGGTAAAATGTGGTTAAAAGTTAAGTGATGATCACCTGGTTGATTAGCCTGCAGGTCAAACTGATAGAGTAATTACTGGTAAGATGACATAGAGCTGAC
Organism: Apteryx rowi; assembly: GCF_003343035.1. NCBI lineage: Eukaryota > Metazoa > Chordata > Aves > Apterygiformes > Apterygidae > Apteryx > Apteryx rowi. The sequence continues at coordinate 148,660 of NW_020450959.1, read as the reverse complement.
AAAATAACCGGTTTTTGGCCTCTTTATTAGAGGAGGCAGATTGACAGACAGAATGCTGATATCAATAAAATACAAACATATGAAATTCTCAAAACCAGATCATAACCCTGATAATCCTAGGAATTAAGGATGTGCTTTTGATTTGTATTTCTGAGAAACTAAATGACAAAGCTAAGATAGGGTTCTAGACTCGATCATGGCATTGCTATAAATCTTAGGAAGCGAAACAGTTACAATTTTAAATTTTAAATCTTCTGGATTAAAGATTCCAACTTTTGGCTTCCCTTTTTCTCCAGTAAAGTGTTCCACTGCTAATGTACTGAAATGGCAAAAGAGATTTTACTGTCATGATATTGACCTCTGGATTTTTTCCACAGGGGATGAAAACTGTTAGAAGTTTGCCTGATGGCATTTAGATTGCTGCTGGTCCTCAACGGTTAGTCTCATAGATGGCAAGTTTGTATCTAAAGAATATAAACTCACTACATTAGGCATAGCTCAGAGTTCTGGAAACTAATCCACTGAGTTAGGAGACACTGATTTTGTATGTTTGATTCACAGTTGTACGTCTGGTTGTTTGCAAGCAAACAAAATCAGGCAGGCAGCAAATCTGCTCTGAGTGTTATGCCACATCTAAGTACCTGATAAATGTTGTTAGCGTCATGCCCTGGCCCCAATCTTTATATACCAGCCATGTTAAGCATCTGCTGAATAAGAGTGAAGTTTTACCAATGCTGATCGAAAACTCATAGTCACTGACAAGGATGATGCTTCCTTTCTCGCCGCTCCTCAGCTCCCAGCAATGCAGTCAGGATCCCTCCTTGGCCCAGCCCTGGCAAACAATATGCCCCTCAGATGAACTGGTCCTGGTTGTTAAATCAGGAGAAAGCAATTCACTTCCCCCCCCTCCCTTTCCTTTTCCTAAGTCAATTTTCTAACAGTTTAGTGAACTGAAATGATTCATCAAGGATCACCAGTGCCAGCAAGGACAATTCCTCACAAGAGACTCCAGGGTGCATGAAAGCTACTTTCAGCAGCAGCAAGCCACTCCAGTCAATTTGTTCGTCTGTGTCTAAGCCAATGTCCAAAGGATCAGTGATTATGCTGTTAGCTATGGCCAGAGAAGGGGAGAAACTTCAGGGAAGACAACTAAAAGAAGCTTTTTATCCAGCCTTTCACAGCAATCAATGAAGTATTAATTCTATCCATCTTTTGCATAGGTAGGCACAAAAGTGCTTTTTTATAGCTACTGATGAACACTTAAGTTTAAAAGCACTACAGAGACACTTTAGTACAGAGTACTAATTTGACAACTTTTGAAGCAGCGAGTGAGTTCACATAGGAAGAAGGATTTGAGACTGTTTCATTAACTTGGCTGGGAAGCTAAAAAAAAATCCAAAGCAAAAGTAGTCTGCAATCTGCCAGAAAAGTAATTATTGACCTAGACTAACCTTGGAAGTCCATTCTAGCCGGACAGTTCTTTCCTCTACTATGGAAAGCTATGAACAATCTTATCGCAGTCTACCGACAACCCGCTCACCCATGCAGAATGCAGAAAGATTTAAAGCCCCGAGTCAGGGAAACTAGGGGCCTAAAACCAGAGCAGCTAAAAATCAAAAGAATTAGATAAACTGGCTGTACGCTTTGCTCCCAAGACCATGAGCCTTATATTCCAGGCCTCACAAACATCGTGGTCTGTACAGCATAAGCACGCCTTCTAAGAAATACTCAAAGCCTCAAGTAAAAAAACCAAAAAAAACCAAAACACATTTAGATTTTTAAAAACAAGGAGACAATCACAAGATAAGATTTCACAGAGTCCAGAATCCTGCCAAAGATTAGGTTTTTGAGCTTAAACAATGGCTTCAGGGAACTGACACCTCTACAGATCTCTACAGGGTACACAGTTTTGTTTGTGATACCACATCCTAAAGTGTAGTTCCCCTATAAATTTGTGTTTATTGCCTCCTAAGTATCTGTCATTTATAAATGAAAACACAGTATTTGCTAAAAATTAAGCAGCACACCTTCCAACTCATCTCAGGATCTTATACAGAAGGGCAAGCCAGCAAGCCCTTCCTTGCATCATTAATTAAAAATCAGCAATAAAAGGAACCACATCTTCAAAGCTGACTCTCTGGTACAGCTGTCTATCAATTTCATCATCTTCAAACTGGATTCTCTTTTTCACCAGCACAACCAAAAAGCCTCCAAAGATTCAGTTTGCTATGCCTGATAATAAAGCTTAAAAGAAAAAGAAAAACTGCATAAAGGACACACTGGGAATGTTTTGTCAGAAAAGGTGGAGACAGGACAACTGATGGGACAGGATGAAGAAGAAAATTTACCAACTTAATTTTCCTCTTCAAGTCAAATCTATAGTTGTAGTAATAACTGAAAACACATACAACTGAGTGTATTCAGATACACTAAATAATAACACACTGAAAAATAAAATTTGAATCAAATTTATTTCTGATGTCATAGCATCACCTGTACTGGAACTATATCAGGGATAAATTCAGCATTAGCAGCCCACAACAATCTGTGTATATGCAGTGTGCATACGCTTCTTCTTACTGTTTCCATCACTAAACAAATTCTTGCCCAGTTATACATAGCAACTAGTCAGTATTTTCAGGTGCTGCTGAAAATTCACATAATCAATCAAGCTCAACTCAGGCCACTCGGGACATATTATTGGATAGTCAGTCTAATATTGAACAGTTGTTGAGAATTAGATTATAAAATAAGTTTGACGTTTTTACATTAAGTCAATTTTGAGTTATGTGGGGATAAAAAAATCCACAATTTTTTTTTTTAAACCAAAGTGATAAACCACCACAATTTTAATCATTACACAAACCAGCATGTGCAATCTCTGCCCTTCCATAGGCTATACAATACAATACAAATTCTGCACAGAAAGGAACTTCCCAGACCCTGAAGTTCAAGCGGAATAAATCAACACCAAGTTTAAGCTGATAACTGTTACATAAATTAAGTACAGATCACCATAGCAATTACATAGTCATTACCATGATTCCATAACACAAGAAAGCAGTAATCCTTCTTTGAGACTTTTCAAATATATAATCACTAAAATCTACATGAGAAAAGTATTAACTCTTTACTAGTCAAACTAAACAAGCTACAACCAACATAAATCTCTCTGTGGGGCTGCAAGAACACACATTTTACCTCAACCTCCTCCATGGCAAATCGGCTAATGGATCAGTCATGCTCACACACGACCTGTTATCCTGCACCATGGCCCCATCCATGCTGACACAACCTGATACCACCTCTCAGTTGAAAGGCCAACTAGCAGTTGAAAAATGATAAAAAGAGCAGCTTCTCAAACCACCTCCCAGCACAGATAGACTAGCATTTTTAGACTGCTTCAGCACATTAACAAAAATCCTATCTTTGGTTAGGACTTGTTTAACTCTGCCATGAAACAGATGAGAAATTTCACAATGAGACACGGCAACTCAACTGGGAGGCCACAGCTAACAAAAGCGCATTGGACATTACACCTACATGACATGAAGTGTATTCTCAGCCATGAGATTAGGGCCCTGAATTGGATTAACTCCATTTTACTGCTCAGCTCCAGAATAAGCATGTTCCACAAGACTTCCAGGTGGCTACAACGCACAATGGAGTCCAAGATCTCCATATGGACACAGCCGAAGTCTGTTCACATCCCTCCTTCCACATGCAGCAGAGTTTCTGTTATCAGAAGTCAAATATTCTGAAAAAAATCTCTAGTCATTTGATTACTAGAAACCTCTGAATTAAGGAAAAATTTACTCTGCCTGTCAAGACGACCATACACTGCCCTGACTCCTGCAGATATAACTCGTTCTCCCAGATGAAAAAGAGTATGGCACACAACTGCAGAAAGCCTCTTGGTAAAACTGGGATTCCTGGGGTTCTCAGGCTACTTTTTGCTTTGCAGGGAGATGCAAAAGCTTAAGAAAATTGTATTTAAGATCAAGTGCTGATGACTTTCAGGCACTGAAAAGGAATACCACAGTCTCCATGTAATCCACCAGACACTGCAATAAAACACATGCTTTGGCAGAAGGCTGTTGAAATCAAAACATTTGCACTTTGCAGTGCAGTGCACATTGCACTGAACCAGCATCTTCCAATGAAAAATTATTTCTTTCAGCTTTCAATAGAACTTTAAAGAATAACAAACAGCAGGAAAATGAAAAATTCAAGGTCACTCAGCAACTCAGTGAAATAGATGGGAATAAAACTCTGCAGTTCCTGTCATCTGTAGTTGTGATCTGTTATCACAAAATCCTCTTCCTAAATTCTCCACCTGCTGCTTCATCCTGCCTCTCATAATCTCTTAACTTTTTGTGAGGACACAAGACTAGGGAGCTGACCTTGCTGGGTGTAAGAAATGGTAAGTGATGGGGAACACCTTGTTTATTTGATTTCACTGGGTTATTTTTCAGCTGGATCAGTCTCTTAATTCAGTCACTGCACATGACCACACAAACACTTGTGCCAGTACAACTGAAGGGGGTGACGGTGGGAAAGTGCTGCAGGGAACAGCAACATCAATTTGATACTGCCAAAATGTTTTACAACATCAAACCACAGTCTTTTTATTTAATTAACATTCATGTAATTAACAAGTGGATTAAATAACTCCTATTTCAGAGATGGAAACCCATGTTGTCAATATGATCCTTGACTCAGGACAAGCCCAAACCGTAATTTGCTACATCTGCTCTTGAGCAGACACTGTAGGCAAACTCTAAAAATATTTAACAAGGTCAGAATCGACCAAGTGTCACAAGGGCTTGGAAACATTTTACGTCTCCACATCAGAAGCCCTCAACGTCTGAAATGGATAAATAACTCATGCACTACATCTTCCTGCTGTAACTACACTGCTTTTCAGGTTTGGAGCTAAATGGTTGCTGCTAACTCAGGAGAGTGCTGCATCACGTTCTCTTGTGCAGCAAGAACATATCGTTGGGGTCCCAAACAGCCTCAAGTTTGCTTTCCACAGTTAGCCCAGAGGTGAAATTACGTTTTTAAATTTTAAGATAATAATGAGCACAATCTTTTTTAAGAACACAAACACTACAATTATTTAATGTTATGTTTACTGGATTGCCTCAGATGAGAGGAAGTGTATATCAATTCTGTGGATACTCTTTTTTACTGTAAACTTTACATCTTAGCAATGCTTTGCTTGGGGAACATTATAACACATCATCAGATACCTTTTACCCTTATGCAAGTATTCATATCCTCACTCTTAACTCTTCATTAATAAAGACTGGCAGCTGTTGTTTTGGGGGATGGATTTTTTTATACACCAATATAAGATGCATGAAGATCATCTCACATGTTAACACTATAAGAGCAGTGTAACTAAGGCAATCACTTCTCCAGTATTCTGCATCCAACCCTACACAAAACCAATAGTAAGAAATATCTCTAGTCGAAAGGATATGATACTGATAGATTATACGTTGATTTACATGAATGTCAACATATTGGGAAGCATTACAAACTGTTTAATCTACCATCAGAGTAGAGAACATTTAGGAATGAAAAAAACACCAGTAGTGCTTCATACACAATTTGGCTTTAGGGACCAGATGTTTTATAGCTTCCATATGTCTCAGCCTACTAAATGCATTCTTAATGGCAAGCTCTTGCAGAGAAAAATCTGCACAGTAACTTGAGTATTCTGTCAAAAGGCAAAAATCGTTTCATTCAGAGTTGCCCTGAATCTTATTTCAGTGATGCTTCTGCATGTTCTGGGAACCTCAGAGGAGTCATAGAAGCGAATGAAGTGTGAGAGTGCTCTTGAAGACTTTTCTATTGCCTAAAACATGCCATAATAAGCCTTTTTTGGAGATTCAACCAATGTCAGGGGCATTAAATATAGATCACTGGCCTTTGGACTCAGAATCTGAGCCATACAGAATGAGAAGGCCGTGTAAGTTGAGACCTTCCACAGGTCATTGGTACCAAAGCACTACCAGAACAATGAACCTTTTGTATATTGGAACAAAACTGTTCCAAACTGCTCTTCAAACAGGAATGCTCTTGGTGCTGCAGTTCCTCAGGCCTTTCAAATTTAGAACAATTTTTTGTGTTCAGTACTGACTATAAAGGCCCCAAAGATTCTCAGTGGAACCAAAAGCAGTAGAGTCCTAAATTTCATTGTGCAATCAGAAGCTCATGATAAATGAGGCACAGGGTATTTAGACCTGAAAATTACTTTTGTCAAGAGGAATGAAGGGCCAAGAAAATTTTTGTTGGTTACAGTCAGCTTACCACATGGCACACACCTGCATTAGGATCTCTTCTCTAATATTCCTCCATGTATAATTCACTCAGCCAAAGTAAAAGTAATAAATCCCAAGTTCTGTAGGATAAACAGCACTCCTTTAATAAATACTACAATGCTAAAGTGATTTAAAAGACAAACTTTTATTTTAACAAAAATGTTTTGGATACCTAGGATCTCAAGTCTAATTGAAATTTGGTGGCATTTTAAGTAAAGAAGCACTGCCAAGTAGAACCGAATGGGTTATCACCAGCCAGCTGAGCCACTCTAAGCATCTACGTGCACTTAGCTTAGTTTCTAATGCAAAGGCAATGCATCCAGACAAATTACCTCCGATTTGCTGCAGGCTAACAGTGTGTACACAGACTGTTTATTGCAGTGACTTAAGCAACTGTAACCTGATTGCATACTTGATACCATAAAGTAGTATTTCTACATGTCTAAAAACATGAGCTCAAGATATGAGTTAATGCTAAGAATGTTTTTAAAGATGTTATTCAGGAACACCATGAAAAAGTGTTACAACAGAAGTTTCAGAAACTACTTTTGCTACCAGAAAAAAAAAGATTAAATTATTAATTTAAATTATTAAATTATTAAATTATGAAACATGAATTTGTTGTTATAGCCTGTCAGAACAAACAGATCCTTAAATTCACGTGCTCATTTTTTTCGCTAATGGTTAATTGCAAGAAGTAGTTCTGTAACTTCCAAGGCAAGTTGGAGATTCCTAATGTGAAAGTCTGTAAAGGTAGTTTCAGGGAGGAAACAGATTTTCACCTTTCACTGTAATGGCTTATCAAATAGATCAAATTCCATTTCAAGCCAAAGAAAAATTTCCCTACTTTTGGAATGCCCAAGATGTTTTCTCCTGTCTACTATCTGCAGTAAAACTCCATCTGAAGTATCGTTACAAACATTCAGCCTCTAATGATGATTTTTCTGCCCTTAAAATCCTGTACAAAATAATCATTGTATTACCATCAACCACGTTAAGTTATCAAACCAATACACTCTAAAAAAACAAAAAAACTGAACTGTCTCTGTTCAGTTCAAAAGAATTATTTCAAAATATATTCACTTTTATAAAACTTCAATGCATATGTGTATTTTATACTCGGGATAAACAAACTTCTTTAAATTCACGAGGAAAAAAGTAGTTTCAGATACAATGTTTAAATCAACTGTTAGTTTTACTACGCACAAGACACTTCGCACAGACTTACACTATTAACTACAAAACTTATTGCAAGTGATTTAATGTTACTATAATGCCTCCTGACTCTGTAATTTGCTCTGCGCAAAGGAAGCTTCACCAGTTTGGACACTGTGCTCATGCAAGGATGTGCTTGCATAGATCAGACCGAGTGATGGGGATGTTAGCTCGCCAACTATGTCAAAAAAAATTTTTACTTTAGAAGCTAGTATTATATTGAAGTCAAAATTCCACATCCAATCACTTAATTTGAACAGGGTAAGGAATGAGGAAAGAAATGGAGATTTCTTTTTTTTTGCTCGTTTGCTGCAACTTAAGATATGATGCTCTTTTTTTTACTGGCTTTAAAAAAATAAGAAGTTATTATTAATTACATTTCACACCAGAAAAAAAGAACAGGAGAAAAAAAACAAACACCTGCTTCAGAGGTAATGGATAAAGGTTAATTCTAAAATAAATGTTACAAGCTGAGAATTTCATGTTAAAGTCTCATTACTCTTAATTTCTCCTCACATTAACCCTGAATTTGTGTTTCCTCTGAAGAGTCTGTTTACTGGAAATTACAGTAAAATTTTGAAGATGGACAGACTTTGCACCTGACGCTCTCTCCCAAAGTATCACCATGTCCTTAATATTGATGTTAAGAGATGACCTTCACAGAGTACCACAACAGCCACAGCACCTTAGTCTATAAAAACCACAGTCATATGCCAGTACATATGGCATATACTTAATTTTATTGTCTCTGAAACCAAGCACAGGGGTCTCAACCATCTACAGAAAAACTCCTTACGAAATGAGATATAGCTCATAGCAATAATTAATATTTGCAATCACCAAAATTTCTTTAGAGACATGGAAGGGTTTTTTGTAGTCACAAATTACAACTGGCTAAAACCAAATGACAGGAAATTCAACATCACATATTTTAATTTACATCAAATCAGCTCAAATCACCTTAGAAATTATAACAACACAGAAGCCCAAAAATATGTGAATGATGAAGAGAAGTGGAAGTTCTCTATCCTTACATGGGTTTATATAACACACACTGCACTCAGGGTCCCACAACACAAAATCAATGTTCCCTGACCATGTCAAAGCAAGTGACTACACAGAGGCACACAAAGCTGAAAAGGCTACAGGAGATTGGGTTTTGGAGAGACTTGGACCTTTTGAGTTCCCTCTTCTGCAATTCATCCCAAAGAAAGCTTCAGGAATTTGTTGTTCCTTTTACCATGGCAGTGAAGGTGCAGTCAGAATTGGGTAAATCATTAACTAGCTGGATTGACACAACAATCCTGGTATTTTTGTACTTGAAGTTGTGCTGTAATGTAATAAAATTCCTGTAACCTTTCTGAAAGAACTTTAACTTCCCCAGATATTGAGAGGTCTGAGGTATACCATTTTGTTTCTGTATTTTTCAAAAGCTAAAAAAAACCCAAACCATTCAGTTCTCCTTTTTATGCCAACAACAGTAAACAGTGCTTAAAACTGCACAAAAACGTATCTTTATTTCAACTACATTGTAAACTATATCCTCATCTTAGAAAGGCACAACCAAGTATCTTATATCAATACACACTATTTGCTCATATTTGGAAAATGTTGTTTTTCCTTCAATAAGGTTTTTGCTAATTAACTGCTGTTACTACACTAGAACAAAAAAAAAAAAACAAAAAAACAGGAAAACTAACTTTTGTCTCAGAGAGGGAGGGTTGATATGACCTAGGCTCAGTTAGTGATGCTCTGACATAAGAGCATAAAACCATGGTAGAACTACCTCGTGTCATTTAGTAGCCACTTGATGAAGTAGGAGTAATGTTCATATTTCACCAGTGAAACTCCGCATTACCTACTAGGAAAATATATAACTTGCAGAGCACTCATCCTGTTGTGCCAACAGTCAAGGGGTAAAAATAAGCAACTCATTGCCTTTGAAGTCATTTTGATACTTTCGGAAAATACCCAAGATTCTTAGAGACAACCAAATTACATCTCCTTCATACTAAATGAAATGTTTTTAACATAACCACTACCTACTTAGGATCTGTATTAGATATCAACTCCCCTATCTCCGTACCAAACGGCCTACTAACAGATACACAACCTCCCCTTGGAGAAATGTTTTTTCCCTTTCTAATCAAGCTTGTCTTCTCTGTTTAAATGTAGAACAGCAAAAAACATCTCAAGAAGTTCCTCTGTAGGTCACTGTCAAATGTCAAAAAGCCTCTAATAAAGTCCCTTATAGAAGACTTAAGGAAACTAAATCATCACTAGCTGTAAAAAATAAAATCACATTCTGTCATAGAACAGAAAAACCAAAGAACCAGCCAAAGAACTGAAATCCAAAAGCTATTAATTTGCTTTTTCATTCTTTTTGTTTGTTTTAAACTATCATCTAAGTCTATCACCTGAAATAAAACTTACAAAAATACTGACAGTGACATATGCAAGAAAATTGTTTTAAAGCATTTTTAAAGAGTTTTAAAGAAATAAAGACTTCAAGACACTTTGATGTTTAAAACTGACAGTATTGTACTGCCAGTATTTTTAGTCATACAAAGAGAATATTTTTGCCTAGAACAGGCAGCCATAGACACAGCAAGTATATATTAGAAAATATAAACAGCAAAGAAAACTGATGTTGTGCCAACTTGTAAAGTTACTCACTACAAAGTGGCTAACTTTCCTGGTCTGGTCAGCTCAGGATAGCAGCTATACTGGCCATTTGTTGAATTTTCAAGCAGACGCTTTCATGCTCTTGCTTGTGCTGCCCTCACAGGTCTGAAGGCTTCTCCATAAATATCTGCAGGGCCAGGTGACTGTCATCTTTTAAGTTTCTTAAAACTCACTTATATCTTGTCCCTGCATAGTAGAACCTTGCAACTGTCCAAAAGAAACTAAGCTATCTGTGTGCCAGAACCATGAACCCTTTTGCTATGGGATCACCCAACAATATAAATTTGCACCAAATTAAATATCAGCATATGATCTCATTTTTGCCACATGAATCAAATCACACAATATCAAGTTTCTGCTGGCTTTATAGTAGCTCTGGTAGGAGAAATGAAATCTGGTCTGGTACAAGACTCAACAATGCGAAGTTAACCTATGAATTTTTTTAAAAAACATATTTAAAACACTTTGTTCCACCACCACTGCCTATGATCCTCAGCAATATCATCTCATCGCTTCCTTACTTTCCCCTTCCCTTTAGAGGGAATATTTCATCCGACAAATGAGAGATATTTAAATACTTAGTCCTTCTTAGAGTAATGCTAGTTAATATGTTTTAAATACTCTAATCACATCAAACATCTTTGTACCGTAAAGCAGAAATCTGAAAATTAATCACCAAAAGCAATCAGGAAATTATGCCTTGGGCCTAAATACACAGACACCAGGAAAAAACCTTGTTGACTCCCACTTCCAGTACAAAAGCCATGGTTAAAGGACAAGAAGCTCTGCTTTGCTTAAAATCCATTGGCATAATGTACAATAAACTTTAACTGAAATAAAACCATTTCTGATAATCAGGCAAGTGTCCTTTTTCCTCTCTACCATTACAGTTTGTATTCATGGGAAGAGAGAAACTTCCCTACTGAATTTAAAGTACATGATATTCCTTAAATATTCCAAAAACATTTAGAGTCCAGTACACATGTTTTTGACTTTGTAAAATAATTTGTTGATTTTTCCCCCATCCACGTTAAGGTAAGAGAGAAATTTTCAAAACAAATAGGTGTAATATACTGGGGCATATGGGCAAGTGGTGATCACATGGCAAAATCTGCTGATTGTCATCCAGGTTAGTGGAAGTAGAAGATGCACTGAAAAGCTCTAGAAGACATTTAAGAAAAAAATTAGTTGACTTGAAAACAGAACATCTAGACAGCTGCAGAAAGGAATATTTCAATCATTGCTACAGGTTGATAGATTCTTAAATAAACTGCAAAAACATAAAAGGAAAAAAGATGCAGGCATTAATGAAAAATGGGTTTCAGTATAATATTCAATAAAAATACTGCCCAGTTTCATTATGATAAAGAATCAAAGTACACTGCTATGATTATTTTCTCACCACAATACATATTCTCTATGTGTTGTCATTTCAACTGGCTCTTCTAAGAAGTAAAGCATAAGACCTAGGAAATACAAGGAATACAAGAAGTCCAAAGAAAAGCAAATATTAATTAATCTGACATTTGAAGACAGTTTAAAAAACTAAGACATTTGAGGCTATAAATGGAAAAGCAATATAACATGAAGCAGTGCCTAAGAATGAGAAATATCTCCAATGTCATTAAGCTGCATAAACCTTCACGGGGCGCACAGGCCCCTAGCACATTGCAACATAAGACAACAGAAAGACATGCTTTTCTACAAAAGTATCATTGACTACTTTTCCATTAAGGAAGTTTTATACATTCCTCTGAGGGTAATCTTGAACACAGACAATGGGGACTACTGGTCTAATCCATTAAAGCAATTCCTGTTTTCAGTTCATTTTTCCCCAAGCTTACACACTTTAAGACACTCTCATATAATATACTCCACCAAGTCACAATGACAGCATGGCTAGCTTAGTGTGCTAAAGAATGGGTGGGTGAAAAAACAAGTGATCTGATGACAAGGAAAATTTTGGTAACAAATTAAACAGTGCATTACTTAAGTATTTTGTAACCACACTGTGAATGGTTAAGAAAAGATGCAGAGGTATCCTTAAGCCTGTATTACTCTACCGAGGTTTTTTTCTTTTTATAATGCAACATTTCTTTTATATCAGAGTGAAAAAATGTAATTCATAAAAGCTGACACAAACACTAGTAAATTGTGAACAAAAATGAATTAAAACAATTGCTCAGTAAACAGGTCATATTTCTAGTGATGCACATCATAGAAAACAAAAATATGACTTTTTTTTTCCTGGAGTGGACACTTGTTTTTAATCAAAGAATGTGCAAAAATTCCCATTTAGAATAATGATTCATATGGGCCAGAGTTAATTCAAATATGTCCTCTTATTCAAGAGACTCAAAATGCAGCCTTCATGTGAATTAAAGGGAGTACCCATAGCTGGCTGGAAGATTTTGAAAGTCTTCTATGAATTCCACCTCATCTATTTCAATATGGATAGTAGACACAAGACTTAATGACACAGCTTCTCAGACCTTTCTCCCATATAAGATTATATATGGAGTGTTATTTTCAGAATTTCAGATTCCTACACACTTAATATTGATCTTTTTTTTAACTGAAGTGATAAGATTTGCTTGTTTATTCAGAGGGTAGGCTCCCTATGAACAAATGCAGAAAAATTGCTTTCCTGTTGATTTTCATAGGGAAGTCTTGCAAACTGTATTCAACATATAACTTTCCGTATTTATTAGAAATAAATTACTTTACTATCATTTATTTTATACACAAAAACGTGCAAGGTATTTTATATCAATTGTAAGTGAACTGTTCTTGCTCTCAGAGTTTACCTTCAAACTGTTCCAACCAGTTCCAAAAGGAAGCATCAGGTGGAGAGAAGAAACAACACAGAAGAGCTGTTTTCGTGCCAGTAAATCCTGCTTTCTTCTCACATTTAATAATGTCTCTAAGATAAGAAGTTCTTCAAAGTGTGCACGCAAAACAGGGACACTTAGTTTATTGAGGAAGTTCTGTTAAGTCTGTTGTTAAAGCAGCCAAATGGATTTATAGAGTTTGTGAAAACACTTAGGCAAGAGGGATTAATTACTACTAAAGTGACTCCCAAACCATTAAATTTTATCAAATGCAATTTCTTAGACCAGATAGTTCTTGACAGGTGACAAAAAGTTAAGCTTTAAAAATATTATCAAGCCTAAAACTACCTCCAGAGAATTTTGGTTTTCTTTCTAGCATCCCTGTAAAAGGCCTCTCCATACTGATCATTTTCTCATTTTCAAAAAAATATTATGGAATAAAGGCATGGGAAACAATATAATAATAATTAAAAAAACACCTTGAATTAGAGTTTTAGAGTGAACAAAATGATCTGGCAAACATTAAAATGCAATTTATCAGATTATCACAACTCCCACACAGTGCCCACGGTTTGTTCCTGCTGAGTAATGTCGACTGTCTGAAAGGTAACAGAAGTACAACAGCTTGATAGTATTTCAGAATGATTCCTGTGACAATGCTCCTACAACTGCATTTTGCTTAGCTATTCAGTCATTCAGGTTGGGTGCTTAAGTAGACTGCTGACATGTAAAAACACTGCTTCTTTGAACATTTTAAGTGAAGCATTCATCCTGAAAATGTCATTGTTATTTTGATCATAGTGTTCATAAAACAGTGAAGGGCTAATGGAAGCTCCAAGTGAACACTATGTAACCCAAAACAAACAAAAATAAAGTCACTGAAAGATTATCTGACTTCTCCTGCATTATACGACAGAGCTGCAGTACAGCACAATATCCTGTGCCTTAATTGAAACATTGTTTTATTGAATGAATACCATTCCCAATATAACAAATTAGTCTGATTTTCCTTCAGTTTTACTTAGCACACAATATGCTTCCTTTAAAATACAGGACACAGCCTTCTCTCAGATTTTATTAGCAAGAGTGTGTCCCTATTCAAAGGAAAAATCACTTTTACAGCACATTCATCAAGGGAGGAATTTTCGGTGGAAATTTTTCCAGTAGAAGTGTTACAAACTGTTACAATCTAACCCTTCAAAGGTATATTCTGTATAATAGTATTTTTCATTGATGCATATACACACTGATAAATGACAACAACCTAAACTTGTCCTGACTGTGCATCTTTAACTGCCTTATCCATAACCTTGTCGTTGTCTTCATTTTTTTGATGGCTTACAGGGAAGTTTCTCCAAGCCTAAATCCTACCAAAGACAGATTTGTATTCCCTCATCTTTACAAAATCCCTTTGGCCAGAGGTGCAGGACAAGCAGTAGCCAGATTTAACATATGAAAACCACTCTACAATAGAAACAGATGCTACCTACCATTGCAGAGACAAATATATCTGTCACTGAAAAGGTAGGAATTGAGGGCCAGTGCTGAACTTGCTGACAGTAGCACAGAGAATATTTGAAAATTGTTCTGTTTTCTTTCTTTGAAGAATATGTGATTTTTTATTTATTGATTTATAATAGGAACTATGAATACTTAACAGTAAAACCAGTTGATCAAGTTGAAAAAGGTGGTAATTTTTTAGAAAGACATTCTCACAAATTGGACAAAAATTCAAAATTGTTTAGCTGAAAACTAAAATACTACCACAGGACTTGCAAGAGCTGTAATATAGCTGTCTTGCGACCTGGTGTTCTAGGATCCTAACCCGGGATCCACTCCCGTAACCCACCCCCACCATAGAGATACCACACAGCCCTCATATTCACCCACATGTGGCACCACCCTTGGCGACGCAGTCTGGGCTAGAATCCCAGCCCAAAGAGGAGTCGGAAGCACTGCCAGCACGGGTGCTCCCCAAGAGCCCACTTCAATCAACAGCTCAGCTTTCATTTTACATGTTTGGAGGCGACAAAATCATCCACAGGAAGAGCTGAAAACAACTAATCATCTACCAGTATTGTTCATTCTTAAGCCAGCATCAGTCAGCAATGCAGATTTAGTTGATAGCTGACTACCAGTTAAAAGAAAACATTACAACTTTAATTTGGTGAGGTGACCAAAATGAACTTTATAGGTTATTTTGCTTAACTTTGGCAGAAAGAGTTCCACTGAATCCCTGGACGAGGACATTTGTCAGGCAGCACCAATGCCTGGGTACATGTCTCTGTGGCCCTGCAGCTGCCCCGAGAGGTGGTTACTAGTAGATATTGCAACAGTCAGAGACTTGTTTCACTTTTAGGGATGGGATTACTAGAATTTGCTATAAGTGAGTTCCACCTAATGCCCATTTGCTTACTGAAGATGCCTAAGGGGAATAATAATCTTGTAGAATGAAATCTGACCTAACTCCTGATTTATTTGAAAGTGCAATAAGAAAGCATTCATTTTAATATACTGTTTGGAGTCTGACTTTCTTAAGGGTGCTACACTCACATTTCCCAAAAGCTGGAACCAATCAAATAACCCAAGAGATTGCCACCTCTCTGACTTAAGTCGACTGGAAACAGTGATAGGACACTCTTCACCAGAAGCCTTGCACAATGTGCCTGCTTTCCTCTGAAACAGACTTACCTGTCTTCTGGACTGTTAAGAAAGCACCTTTTTTTTTTTTTTTGGAATAAAAATACACTGCCAAAATAAAGTTGGTGTTTCATCAGTCAGAAATCTGTTGCAGTCGTCCCCCCCCCCCCCAAAACAAAACAAAGCAAACAGTACAGTAAAGGCAAAGAATGAAAAAGAATGAAACTACCAATTATGAATTCTGGTTGTAAAATAAGAAAACACTTAAGTCAGTAGAAGGGAGGAGGGGAGACTAGAATTCAGATCAAGACACTACTGGATGCATGTGAAACCAAGCAGGTGAGAACTAACAGCAAAAGCACACACAAAAAAAAAGCAATGTGGAACTAGATCGCAAAATGGCAATTAGCATAGCAAAAGACAGGAAGCCAAGCACTAGAGCAACAGAGTGAGAATTACAAACTGCTAAGAGCAGCATTAGGATAGCAATATGATAACATTGGACAGATAAGAAGAAAAACTGTTTAAAAAAACGCCAGCAAGTCAACAACAAAAAACAGAGGAAAAACAAGATAAAATAAAAAGTTCTGCAACATATGAGAAAAATCAATTCTGCCTTCAACTGATTTAGCATTCCTAACTTTCTTCAATCTTTTATAGCTTTATACTGCCTCAAGCTCATAATAACACACCTATATACTCCTTTGCTACAGTAAACAGGAAAGATGATCATGCCTTATAAAATAACAGTAACAGCTGAAGGTTGCCTTTTATCGTAAGAAATCAGTGATGTTGATCACACACCTAACCACTCCCTTCTTTGACAAAAAGGTACCCAAGCATGCAGTTTGACCACTCAGATAAGTCAGTCTAATCACTGCATGCTGCCATTGCTACCTCTGCATTCAGCACTGGCATCAGTCTCATCATGGTATGGTGAATCAAGGAGCTTAAAAAAACAAAACAAAACAAAAAATCAACCCCCCCCCCCCCAACACTACTACCACCACTACTATCCCTCACAAGTTTAGCTCCCTCAAACAGCTAACTGTATCAGGCAAGTAATAATGCTCATCCAGAGCATGTGATCGGACCACAGGATAGGAACAGGACTACCACCCTGCTCTAGTGGCAGGCAGCTGCTAGACTGACTTAGCTGTGTCATGAAAGTACATTTGAAAAGCTTGCACATTTTCCTTGTCAGCTGAAGATCTGTCAGTGGAATAGTCATAACTAGGAAAACCATTAAAAGCAGAATACCTTCCTTATTGATGTGAATGGGGTATTTCATACTAGAAGTTGAGTAGGTCTCTGTAAGGTCTTTGTCCAAATGCACTCTCCTGGCAGACTAGAATTTTATCTATTTATTTATAATAATATGAAAGCCATTGTACTAAGCACTGGATTTATTCCTGATGAGTTTGTCACAAATGAACTGGGCTGTGTATTTCTCATCTCTGGCCTCATTTTCATTACTACCAGCCTTCCTGGTAGTAATGAAACTGGTAGTAACTAAAACTGATCATCATCTGATACACCCTGGCATCCTGGACGAAGCCCCAGGTCACAAATACTCCACTGGAGCTCTCAGCAGCTGACAACTTTGGAAACGCTGGACCCTCAAAGGCACTGTATTAGTTTCTCTGTTTTCCAACAGTCATCCAAGATCTTAATACCAGAATCCAGTAGGTCATACTTCAATCCAGCCAGCCTTGCAGCCTCCACAGGAGGAGAATGAAGAGATCATCCTCGAAATAGCCAAAAGCCTTCCCCATCTTGGTTACCTTCTCCCCCAGCTAAGAGCAGCTGACAACAAAATCTCTTCCAAGCTTCCAAAGTAAGTTTATCCTCAAGCTTCTGTAACATTATCATGTACAGAGTCATTGAGGGATCTGGTATTTGACAGACTGCTGTAACAAGCAATCTTCATTTGCCTCCTTTATAGTTGCGCACTTTGGGCTTTAAATATTCACCGAGAATTCAAATAATTCCCTGAGTGCTGTCTGCAGTGGGCTACAGGTATCCACCAGGATGACAAACATCCACAGGATATGATGAGCACTGATACTCTCTTGCACAGTAGCCCATCAATACTAAAGCCCTACGAACCCTCATATATCTGCATTGGGCCGGCCAGATAGTGAAGATGAAAAGAAAAAAAAATAAAATAAAAATCAAGGTTCCTAAAGAGGCTTTTGATAGACAGTATATTTCTGGGAAAGAAACACCTGAAGGTCAGTACAAAGATTTTGGTACAACCCTGGAAAAGCTCAAAGTCTGTCTCTGGAAATATCAGTAACTGAGAGAAAAAGACTTTGGATCAAAAAAGCTGCTGACAAAACTGTCAAGGTTGCCACAGCATTTTACAAGAAGTGCAAAGCCAACCTGGAGCTTGGCGAAAGAAAATGAAATCCAGATCCCATCTTTCAATCATCCAGGGTTCACCCACTTAGCTTGTAATCAAGCCTGCTCTTCACAGTTTGGCCTGTTCCATGCACATGCATGGACAGTGAAAACCAGTAGACATATTACACAGATAAAACTGTCATAATCGCTATAATTGGATATAAAAACTTTATAAAAGATTCAGCATCCATTTTATACTAACAGTAATAGATGAGAAAACAAAAGCCTAGTCTCCTTTAAAGTCAAAGCATGTTTTCTTTTCAAATTTGAGACTGAAAGACATGTATTGAGGAATATTATTGCAGAAGTAGCACACTTTGAAAAACATTTCTGGTTTGAATACACATTCATTTTAGAGACATTAAAAGAAAAGCTTATTTCATCATTTTGGTCAATAAGAAAAGACTAACTGAAATATTACTTGTGTTACAGCTATTAAAACGGTAAATATTTTTATTTTAAAATATTAATAAGACAAGTGGCAAAGAGTGCCTTTTTTTTTTAAGGTCATTTTCTACTTTTCCCTTTTTTATTGGAAAACTGGACAGAAGATGGAGTGGAAAACAAAGGAAAAACAAAAGCAAAACAGTATTTTCCTGCTGTTATCATAAAATAGTACAAAACAGTTTAAAGCAAATCTTCATTGTAAAAGACCACTAGGAAATGAAAGATTGCAACCAATTGCATAATAGTCTCACTAATCTCTTAAGATTCATAAATGAATTCAAAACATTCATCCTCTCAGTATGAATCTATTCTGTGACTGCTTCTTAATAACTACTATAATAAGCATAATAAATTTAAGTAAGTTTCAGCTACAAAGCATGCTCTCCTGTATTCCCACTTCTACATTTTCACATTTCTATAATATTCAAAATATGTCCTGGCATTTCTATAAGGCATTTATTTACCTTAGAGGTTCAGGGGGAGAAAAAAAAAAAAAGGCTTAGGAAAAAAGAACAAAACCAAAACCTTCACATTCTTCCCACAGAAATTAAAACTCTCACAGTCATTTGCCTGCCCCCCCCCCTTTTTTTTTTAAAGGAGGCCTATTAAAGATAAAGCTAATTTCTAAATTTGCTCTGTATGGAAACGGAACATATTGAAAAGCAGACTGGAAATCATTTCTGCACTGTAGGATGTGGGTTGTTTCCAGATTTTAATATTTTAGCCTTAATGTTTCATTAACATAGGTTTTAATCTGTTTGCATTTATAAAGTTTGGTTTTGATTTTGGTTTCTCATTAAAATGAAGCACAGATCTTGTTTCTGCAGCCTAATAACATACAGTTGAGTTGCATAACGAGGCTCTATTAATGCACTGGTTCTATTGCACGTAAGAGGCTTCAGGAGTTTGTTTCAGTGGAGAAGATGCAAAAGAAGAGGTTACTTTTGTTTGCCATCATTGCTATGAAAAACTACAGTTTCAAATAATTTCTGTTTTGTGTTTGCATTCACTATAAATGTGAAATATACAGTTTACTGTGTTCATTGTCATTACCATACTAAAAGACCTTCTAAAGTAGCTGTTTCTAGGTAGGAAGCTAACAGAATATATAGCTTTTCTAAAAATAAAACCTTTAATTGTCAATGCTCAACAAGGCTGAAATACACAGGGCCAAAAGGACTTTACCCAAACTTTAACACCAACCCTACAAAAATAAAACAAAATCTTGAACAAGAAAGAAAATTTAAGCCACGTCTCTCCTTTCACAGCTCTGAGCAACTTAGAAAGCACCACGTGAAAAACTTTTCACAAACCTTGGAAGATGTATAGCATCTCCAATGGACAGATAAGGAACTGATGCACACCTGTTATAGCCAGACAGGAATACATACTTACCGAGAATAAACAACCAGAATTAACATGCTCACTTATGAATAGATGTATTGCAGAGCTGCGCTCAGTTCACATCTGTGTAATTGCTTCAAACTCATGTCTCAGGTAACTGGGTTGTTGCTAGGATTCCTGGGGATCTCTCTCTGAATTAGCTCCTCACTAATTCAAACCAGTTATTTGACTTCTTCTGTCCTTTCCTTTCTATTCTACATCACTGTTCCTTCTTTTGCACACTGGATCTTTAGTAACTTTATATTTTAATCTACTTTCTATTTGCCAATAAATATCATGCCATTATTTCTGATCATGACTTTTTCCCCTCTGATTTCTATGATTCCCTGAATTGCAATGCTAATGACAGTATTTTACAAGACCATGTCTTTTTTTCCTTCATTAGCTATTACCGCTGCTAAATTTTGTTATTAATCTCCCACTGCATATGAATGGTACAAATATGTACCAATTGTGCCATCAGTTTAAAGCCCAAGCTGGAACTGGAAAAGATCATAAATTATTATATAAGTCTATTTACAGTTTAACTTAACGAACGTTAGTAATTCAATTAGGTATCACTACATAGTAAGGAGGCAGTAAGGACAATATATAATAATTGAACTCCTTGAAAAAGAAAAAAAATATTCTTTCTGTCACCTAGAAACTAAGCAGCACAACATAATCACATATTTCCTGCCTAGTAAACTTAAGTCTCACAGGAGGAAATGATCGTATCATGAATCACTAGCTATTGCTTATTTGTAGTTATTATATAAATGAGGTGCCTTAGATTGATCTCTGATTCCCCAGTCCTTATCTGAGGCAGTAAAATCACAGAAGTTGTGTAAAACTTGGGGCAATTTAAATTACTCATCTAGTTCCCTGGATTTTTTTGTTTTATTCTACAGACACTTTCAAGGATAACATTAGTAAATGATCATTTTAAAGAACTTTTTCTCAGCAAGACATGCAATAGGATAAAATGCATTTATAAAAATAAACTCGTGGGTATTGACTAGTTACTATTTTTAATATTAATTTAATGCATAACTAACTCACTACTTAAGCAAAAACTGCTTTGCTTCAGGCAAGTCAACACACCTGTTTTTTCATGCTGACATTTCACATATATTTTAATGAAAATAATACATTTACAAGCAACGTTAATTCAGATAGGCCGTGAAATATGGTATCCTGACTCCAACACTAGCTCTTAACAGAGGCTAATTAATTGGGAATCGCTGAATGTCAAGCTTCTGAGCCAAAAAGCCCTGCAAAAGTTGTCAACACAGCTTACAGCAAAGTAGCCTGGGAATAAATACAGACATTCCTCTTCACAGTTCCTTACTAACAAAAGCATTAACTTTAGAGCACATATGAAATGAAGCGAGGACCTCCTGCTGCCTCTCTGATACACTATTGGTGGCAAATGGGCAATTTCCATATGTGGCAATTTACCAGTGTTACAACCCATACCCACAAAGTGCCAGCCAGGAGAGCAGAATCCGTATTAACACACAATTATGAAAGAAACAGTAAAAGGGAAAATGAAAAAAACACCTTATGAAAGCTTCAGTGAAAGATTCTTGGTAGAAATGCTTTGAGGAAGGATCCAAAATTTCACATTCTGAGAGGCATAATGCAACTCCCTCTTTTACGAAATATTAAGCCAAGTGAGTAACCCTTCATTTCCCTATGACCATTCCTGTGAGTGAGCAAATAAATGGTTCCATCCAGAATTAAGAAAGCTGTAGCAAGACTAGATAATCTTGTTATGAAAGGAGATGCATACACTAACAGAAACCAAAAGTTTGCAAGACAGGGCTGGGCTCAGTCACTATCATGTCAGAGTTCATGTATAATTCAAAATAAGCTGTGTTTGCCTTACTCAGGAAAATACCAGAGGAAAGAGATCAGTTGTCCCCTCTGTTCATTATTTATCATGCTTTCATGCCCAGGAACTGTTTCCCTTTCTCTTTAAATGCACAACTCCAGCTGATATTAATAAGAACCAAGTGATTTATCCTAGTTAAATACATGCCATAGAATTCCAAGAAACACGGTCAAATTCAAAATCACTTTGTCTACAAGGCTGGGGTTTTTTGCATTGCCAGCTAGCACTGTTAAAAGTAACAGCTAATATTACTGTAGGTAAGAGGAGGAACATTTAGGACTTTTCAGAAGATTGTCTAGACTTTTCACTCTGTTCACAACATACGTTCGGTCACATGACTATAACGAAGTTGACTTCTTCATGAAAAACACCTAATCAAGTTCCAAGTTGTTCCCCAACTCAGAAAAGAACTGAAAAACAACCACAGAAAAATGCAATAAACAATAAAAGGGACAGTAAAGAATAGATGCAGCAAAACTGCTACGCACACTGAGCAGTGCTGTACCTGTCATACTTACAGAGAGCTGGTCAGGAGGACTTCAAGCCAAAGTAAACTAACAAAAGAAATGGTACTTGATGCAGGAATCAGTTTCACGGCTGTTCACTTCTGGGTAACAATTTTTGAGCATCTGGAGTTGTCAGCACTGTTTTCTTACTGGAGCACCGATGTAAGAGGATATGTTGACCAGTTTTAAGGTTTACCGATCTTTAACGATCATGACATTCTCTTCTAAAATTGTTCATTCCAGGTCACGTACCCCTCAGACACACTTTTTCTTCATGGCACATGCGTACCCGTAGCTGTGTTGTACAACAGCTCTGAATGTATTCCTTGTCACTTTCTGAGTAGCTAATACATTTTACCAGTTAATAACATTCCATCACTTTTCACTAGAACAGATGCATCCACATACCCAACGGCTCATATATGATTTAAAAAGTAAATGTCTCTCTCCTTTACACATTCTAAAGCAAATGTCAGAGGGCTTCCACTGTAGTATGAAGCCTACCACTTCAATACATAAATCCAACTTGCATCTCTTCTAATATTGCTATTCATTCTTAAAAACTAACTCTCAGATGAAGTTGTTTTATACAGAGCTATAACAAACATGGGCATAGGAATACTCCATTAAGAACACTAATAATAGCTGTTAGCTCAAGCATTTGTGCATTTGCAAGACAGACATGTTTTATAATCGACATACACAGCATCCAGCTCTTGAATGTTCCCAACATTTCAGCATACATTTTTGCATGCCAGAGGAGTATACAAAACGTATTTTTTTCCTTCTCTTTTTCACTTTCTAAAGTGCAGTTTTCAAAGAATCAATTCTTCTCCATTATTAGGACACAGAAAAAGCAGAAATTTGTGCTCCAAGGAATTTGCAAATGAGCAGTAAATATTTACCAGCTGCTAAGATCAGCTGGCTGTTTTGAATTTAATCTAAATATAATTAAAAAAACAAGATATCAAAATTCCATTTAACAGTTTGGAGTAAGACCACTCAAAGTTTGTTTTATTCTAAAGTTATGCTAGCATTAATGACAGTCAATGCATTTTCTTTTTTTACAGCTACACAAGTATTAATTTTTGGTTAACTAACAACTGACATCACAATAGATCCATAAATCTTTGCCAAATATTTATAAGAATGCCATTTGTGATGCACTTCATTTTTAAGAAATTCACTGTCATCACATAAAAATGATTTGGCAAAGCAAACTTGCCTCCAAAGGAATTATGGCTTTGTTTAAATGAATGTGTATTTATCAGCTAGCAAACATTTCTTAAATGCAAATTGTAGCTTTTTGGCTTTTTTTTTTTTAAATTGGACTTTTGCCCAATACTGCTTCTTTAGGAAAGACACCATGAAGGTTTTCTTCCTGCCCCCTCCCCACGTTTTTATCATTCTAAATACCAATGTCAAATCTCAATTTTAAAGTTTTCAGAGATGTATGCAGACTCCAGGTCATACATTAATGGAAAGGGGGGGCAGGGGAAGGAGTGGTTGAGCTTTTACCAAATCACAATCTTCTTCAAATTCATTCAAGTACTGGAGTTAAATAGACACTAGTAAAAGCAAAGTAGTATATGGTGAACTAATCTTTCCTCCTCTCAGCTACCAGGCTTTTGGTGTCTTGTCATGTCACTATTCACTACCTGCTTTGAAGAAAAATACATAACACATCAAGCTTCCTCCGGACACAAACAGCTGGTAAAACAAAGCAAACAAAGAAAAAATTCTCTCCCATCTTAGATCAGCTTTATATAGTCATACAACAGA
Source organism: Apteryx rowi (assembly GCF_003343035.1). Lineage (NCBI taxonomy): Eukaryota > Metazoa > Chordata > Aves > Apterygiformes > Apterygidae > Apteryx > Apteryx rowi. Next base: position 124,536 of record NW_020450959.1, on the reverse strand, counting down.
TAGACATTTTTACTGAAATCTCAGTCTGCTGGAATGATAAAGACTGAAATACCTTTTCATTGCTGAGGAAGATTTGGGCCTCACTATAACATTTGGTAAGTGTAACTGTACACACATACGTCTAGGAATACAAGTGTTACACACTGTTGTATGGGAATAGAAAAGGCACCTAAATTTCATGGCAGCACGAAACTATCAATGCTTCTCCTCCATAAAATTTAGGAAAGATTTACATTCTGACACAAGAAATTCTGAACCAGTCTGATTTTCTAGACTCTTGCATGTACTTTGTTTCTAGTTTCTTTGTTCAGGACTTTCTTTGGTAACTCATTACTTTCATTCATTTACAGATTTACTGATTAAAAATGAACAATATAAAATGAAAAACTAAGTATATTTAAAATCTTCTCCCCCCAAAAGTATACACATTCACTTTCTCCTTCATTTTTTTTGTTAAGTCAACCAATTCCATACATAACAATGGATGAAGGCTATAAAAGAAGAGAAGAAACACGTTCATGTTGGTGCTGGAACCACATTCAGTAGCTCTGTTTTAGCATTTAAATTAATCATTTGTTCAAAAAACAAAAATGAAGAAAATTCATTGGTACATTGCTACTAAACATCAACAGGCCAGGAATCGAGAGGATAAAAAAGTCAATATTTCTACTATGTATACTAAAATACTTGGAGATAGGTGCAAGACAACAACCATATCCGCAAATACAGTAAAAATTCCTGGTATGTGGTAGTAGGTAATAAGGATAATACAATTTTAACTTACACTACAATAAGTTCTAAATAATGCATAAAGGACAAAAGTATACTAGATTCATCTGGTAAACAGTAATACAGTAAATACTACAGGGAACGCAAAATAACAGTATATCCTATATTTAAGCAATGCTTTTTTATTCTGAAGAATTCTAAAATACTCCAAAGACTATAAACATGTTACAGCAAAAGTACAGAACACACATTTCCTAGCTGGGGGTATAGGTGGGGTGCAGCCAACCAGCAAATGACACAGTAAGTAGCAAGGGAAATGAAAAATCTTGTTAAAAACATCACCACAGCTTCCCATTTTACCAAAAGGCTCCCTTTGATCCTTAGTGCATATGAACAGAAGAACACAAATATTATTTCATTAAAGGATGAAAAAGGGGAAAACATATTCTGAAGTTCTTCAAGAATAAAATCCACAGTTCTCAGGCAATTTATTTCCCCAGGAAAATATATCAAAGTTCATTGTGCGAGAACTGGCAGAGAGGAAAGGAAAAGGAGATAGTCCCACAAGCTTCATAAAGGAAGTCTTTCTTTTTACCTGCATCATACTGAGATGTGCTCAAAACCAGGTAACTGTGAGGAAAATGACGGTACTGTTGAGCTTCAGACTGGCATTTTTCTGTACTGTAAATTAAACACAAAAGCTAATTAAGAAGAATGATAGGCTCTTCATTTGATCATTTGATTAGAAACAGCTTTTGTTCTGTTTTTGAAGTGTGTAGAAAATGGGGAGAATGAAGAAATATCAAAGGTACAGTATATCTTGCAATGTCCTGTGCAGGTTTTCTGCCCTCATACAAGCTACGCACATGCACACTCTCTACCTTTTGGAATTAACACCTAAGAAAGGATTATTGTGGTCCTGTCCCAAACATCTCTCATGGCTTTCCTAAGAGTTCCATTATTTTAAATGTAGATGTTTAAGGTCATATATTTAAATACACAGTCAAGCATCCAAGCAACAGAGAAGCAGGTTGCAGAGCTGCTAATCAGTCCCAGGGCCAGTTAGGAGTCAAGTCACCGGGGGACTGGCAGGAGGCTCTGTTAAAAAGAAGATCCTGACATTTCAGTTGAGAACAAAAAGAAATATGAAAGATGATTCTTTTTGGAAAGAAGATAGATGTTTCTTTAGGATTTTCTTTTAACTAAAAAGAAAAGTTTGCTGTTGTGAAGCCACAGCTTTCCCTGGGGGGGGGGGAGGGGGGGATTCACAGTGCACAAGTCACAGATGGGGAAATTCAGGAATCCTGGAGGCCTTGGCAGTCCTGGCTTCAGCCACCGTCCATCTTAGCCCACCACCCTCATGGACTAAATCTGGCACATAGAGCAAGTGAGTCTAGGACCCAACTTCAGGCCCTGCTCCTCTCCAAGACGTGGAGCGAGGAAGCGCCAACAACACCATCAAGGAGGGAAGTCCACCCCAGCAAACAGTGACAAATGCAAAAGGATGTTTCCTCACTAAACTTCTGCAGCTGTTTTGAAGCTGTGCGCCAAGGCTCTGACAGGGCCAGCCCTCCCCATCCCTGCCCAAACCCTCCGGGTCTTCCCCCACCCCGCGCAGCCCAGGCCCCCATTTCAGCCCAGCCTGAGGCGTCAGTCCCTGCCCTGTGACACAGCAGCAGTGCCGGCTCCAGCCCTGCCACGGCCCTGCCTCCGCCCGGCCACAGGTCCCCCGGCCCCCACCCCAGCCCCATGGCAGTGCCCAGCACCCCCACCCCCCCCAGGGCTGGGGCTGCCCCTGGTGTCCTGCTCCCTTGGGGCAGGAGGACAGGCCCTGGTGGCCAGGCTTGGCCCTGCCCCACCGGGAGCCCCCCGACACTGGCCAGGAGGGAGACCCTGGCCTCACGTCGCTCTGATGCGATGGCGAGTTTATATAAAGTATTATTTTCCATCAGAAATATTCTTTGGTTTTTTGCTAATTTTTTTTTTTTAAAGCCACTCTACCCCCATTGACTTCAGACGAATCCCAATATATTTAAATGTTGTGCCGAGGGCACCTGAGTTTGACAAGTTTGTTCCAGCCGTCGCTACAGCCATTTGGCACCAGCTAATCACAGAGAAGAGAACTGCTGGACAACAGCTGGGAGTGGTGACCAGAGTATACACATATTGCCCAGGTAGATAAGAACAAAACAATAATGGTGACTAAGATGCTAGGACAACGCTTTATCTCTGAATTTTCGTTAGTTTTTAAAATAGATGTTATGCTATACAAATTAACTCAATTCAAGCGAGATTCAGTCAGGAAAAACAACACAGCAGTACTTTGTGTAGTCCTACTCACAAGCTAAATACCCTCTGACTTAGATGACAAAGAAAGAAGCTATTCACAAGATTTTTACATGTAATCATGGGCTTTTTGCTGATGTTCTCACGCTTGGATCATCTCTACTTGCATTTTTCATCAGAATCAAACCATTAAAAACAAAACAAAAAAAGATAAAAGACCATGATCACCAGCATATTGTTAAAGTCCCCCTCTAAGGCATATGACATCCAAATGCCAGCCAGGCTTATAAGATAGCTAGAAAAGTCTGAAAACGCAAGCTGCTGCTAGAAGTGCAGTTTCTCTGCACCTGCAGACAGCCTTACAGGTGGGACAACTAGGAGAAAAACCCCAACGAATACTAGAGCCAGGAGAGAAGTGGGATCATGCAGCAGGCCACTTTGGAAGCAAAAGACCTTGGATATTTTCATCGCTGAGCATCTAAGACAATGCCCTAGGTGCTTCTCAGAGCTAGTAACTCAGCCATCTTAAAGATTTAGGCAGGTATCATTTCATTAGCTACACATGGATCTAAACCTTACAGCCTTATTTGCATCCATAGAAGATTCTGATTTACAGATACCCCAGAGACAAAGAGCCTCGCTGAAAAACAGCGGATCTGGTATAGCCTACTATAGGCAGTGTATAACAGGGCTGAAACAGAAAAATTTTGCTAATCTCAGCTTTTCTAAACATGCGTGTCCCAGCTGTCAACTCTCACGTCTTCTGGACGCGCCTTCTATGGCTACAAAGAGCATCTTTGCATCACTGAAAAAGGGAGATATTAATTTCCTAGTTGAATGGACTTGAAGACTTTTAAAGTTTCTGGATGGAGAAGAGGTCATAGATAATTTTTAAAAGCCCAAACTACTACACCTTTTACGAGTCACTCCAATTTACTTTAAAGTTTGTTGAAGTAACAAACACGTGCAAGACAAGAATGCATCACTCACAGTAACATAGATTATTCTCACAGAGCACCTCTAAGCAATGCAAGTCTTCCAAATTCACAGCTACAGAAAACTTTTAAATCACAGGTAACCTTGCATATTCCATATAATATAAATTCTATTGAATTCATACACGTAACGTCTGATCCCATTGACATCAATATAGGCTAAATATGGCCCTTAGCTTTTTAAATAATTACAGCTAGTAACTGTATTAGGTTAAAACAGAAGACTTGAGTGGGAAGGTTCTGCAAAGACACCTGCCTGAAAAAGTCATCATAAAGTACAAAGTGAGCAGCAGTGGCGGACTGAACAACACAAAACTCCAAATACATGCAAGTGTTAGGCAACAAATCACATGAAAATCACACAAAAGGGATTAAGAATAATCCTAACAGATTTGTGAAAGAGTTTTATTCTTAACTAATCCTAAGCATTTTATTCTGTTGCTTACATGGATACAGTCTTGTAATTGTTTATACCCATTAAAGAAACGCTTACAGGGTTCATTACAAATAGGGGCATCAAAGTATAAACCAGTTAGCATCTGACTCAAGTATGAAGGCTGAATAAACAGCAAAAATATGCCTCCATGTGCAAGTATGATATAATACAGATGTGGAATGCATGCTACTATTCCACATATGTATTCTATAGTAGCAAAGATTGGACTATCAACCATTTTTCTCTGCCATCCATGAATTACAGCTTCTGAAAATCAGTAGTATTGTTAATTCTCTCTACAGAGTTTTGTCTCTCCACCTCACCCACGGGAAAGAAAACCAAAAAGAATAACATAGCCAAAATAAATAGGCTGTTTTAGAAGAAGTCAAAGTGACCTCCCAAAATGTTACCTGCTCAATATTTTATTCTGCACCTCCTTTGGTTAGAGTCCTAAAGAAAAATTACATAATCACTCCAGATTCCCCAAGGTGATGCTGCTAGATGCTGGAAAAAAAAACCTGTGCTGAATTAAAAGTTTTGGCAGTTGAGACCTCTCAGGCTTTTGGGCAAAATGATACTTAAGTATACAAAGAGTTTAATAAAATAGAACATCTCATAACATACCTGTAATTCAGAAATTTGATGTAGAACACATACTACCTCTAAATAATACTTATTACGTTTGCCTTTATATTTACTGTTAAATAGTTAATGAAGTATACTGGACCCATCTTCAGCATAGTAGCTGTCTCATATTTTCCAATTGTCACATTCTAATACAAAGCATTTATTCAATCCTAAGCAGTGCGAATAAACAGTATTCGCTGCCATTCTGTAACAGGAAGTGCTACCAACAGTCACTAGAATAACGTACATGCATGCATGGAGCTTATAAATATAGGAATAGAACAGAAAAGAAATAAATATGCATTTTTATAGTGAACAATTTTTACCAAAAAAACCCCCACAATTCTGCTTTGCCTTTTACTTTGAAGTTTAAAAAAAAATTGTATTAAGGAACAGCCAGATACCGTGCCCAGGAACCACATTTCACATTGACGAAAAACCTAGAAATTTGACAAAAACAAAAACAAACAAAAAAAAAGACACAGCTGAAGAACGATTTTTCACTGCCACCTTCTCAGCTACATAGAACTTTGACTGGAACTTTTTCCCTTCATACAATTTTTAAAAATACACTTAATCACAAATTCCTTTATGGCAGAATTAGACTTCAAAGGTCTAAGATAGATACATTTTCTATACTGTACTATTTCATATATACATAGAGATCAGTGACAACCTCCAGGGTTCAGTGCATCAGGAATGTGCAATCTCAGAAAATAAATAAATAAATAAATAAAATCTTACCAACACATATACTAGCTTCTCAGACACGCATAATGCATGCACACACAGAAAATTTACCTTTAAGATTCAATGGTAAAAAATTTAAAGTATCCTACATTGTTTGATCCTCTAGCATACAAGTTGTCAGCAGACGACCTTGGCAAGGATGTCTATTAGATAAATAAAGCAATAAACAACAAAATGCTTTTACACCCAAGCTAATTCATTATTTTGCTATCACTCAGGAGTAAGAGAGAGAAATCTTACAGGATCAATCAATATTCCTACAGCTTTGTACTAGCTTTACTGGTCCTTGATCATAACAGTACACCTTCCTGTATGAGATTTAAAAGTAACATAAAAACATCTGATGTCCCATCGTATCATCCAGTACACAAATGTTTTTTCTTCTACAAGTATTTCCTGTGCATGCTGAAGTTTTCTACTAAGTATCAACTTTTCTAATGTTTCCCTCACATTCTATCATCAATTTTTTTTATTTTTTATTTTTTTTAGGTTTCTTAGGCATAAAATAAAACTGCATCTTAAAAAGAAAATCTACATTTTTAAATTAAGAATTTATAAACTACATATACCACATTTTATTTATGTGAAACAATATTCAGAATAGTTCTTCCCATTCCTAATGAAAACATGTAACGACATTAAAATAAAGTGGTTAAGAATTAAACTGAGTATCAATAGCACTTCTGAGGTGTGTTTTTCAAATAATTACTGGGTTTTTTTTAGAGTGTGAACTACAGCAGTATTTTTAACTCCAAATGACAATATAAATTACATGCACGTTTCTGTACTAATAATTAGGATATAAAAATAAAGATAACATATGAAAGGCCTCTTGCCTAGAAACTGACCTTTTCAAGCTTATTCCAGCACTTTTCTTGCTCCTAATTACTGTTCAATATTCCTTTCCCAAGAGCACATTAATAAAAAGAGGATAACAGCTATGATGGCTGATTTAGAGGTTCAAGTTCTTTACTGTAGCAATGAGATGGTTTTTAAAAAGGCAAAATGCCAGTCATGAGATCCTACCAGACTACTGGTAAAATACTGACAGCAGCACTACAGTAAATCAATCAACAATGCAAAAAGCTGACAAAGAAAAAAATAAAGGCTTGCACAACTTTGCAGTTTACAGGCTTTTGTTAAGAAATTGTGCTGTCTAACAACGTTTTACCTTGTGTTATTGCAGGAAAATTCTAGATTTTGGTGCTAGGACAAGTCAACAATACTCAGATAAATTTCAATTTTAGAAATACATACAAAAAATAATATTCTCTTTAGACGCACAAAAAGAAGGCATCAAGACAGCCACATTTCAGAACAGCAATAATTATTAAAAATTACCTTCCAAATCAAAGAACTCTGGTATGATTAAGTTATTATTCTTTAAATGTCACTGCCAGTTTTTCCAGGTTGCTATTTTTAACTAAATTGTTTGTATTAAACTTGAAATCTAGTTGGGAATTAGAAACCTCTCAGTTAGTGCTAATTGACTTTGCCCCACATGCATAAAAACTCACTAGATTAAATTACAAGCAATCAGTTGTATTTTTCATTTGAAACAGCCCTTGGTGAGCCTCATTTATAAACAAACAAGATACAGCATTATTAATTTATTAATGGACTCAGTGTAGTATATAATGGCATCATTAATACCAAAGTCACTTCTGCTCATGTATCTAATCAGAGTTCTGGGAGGGTAAAAATTAATCTGACAAATGTTTGGGAGAAAATATGGAAATAATAAGTAGGCAAAACAATTTTTTAAAAGGCCTATTGAGACCGGGGGCTGACAAACTTCAGAAAAGAAAAGGTTACACACAATGGTCAAAAAGGGAACAGACAGAATCCGCATGCCTATCTGAAGTACCTGTATATCACATGAATGTAAACTGTCTAAAACACTGACGGCACACTAACTAGCTTTAGAAATCAAACACCAGTATTCAGTGTTTTTGTTCATTTCTGTCAGGGCCCTGAGGGCACTGCCTGGCCTCCCTGTCCCTGCCAACCCCACCCAGCCCCAGGCCCCCATTTCAGCCCAGCTGAGGCCCTCAGTCCCTGCCCCGCAACACCACAGCATCTCCGGGCTCCAGCCCCTGCCTGGACCTCCGCACTATGCTGTAAGCAGCCAGTCTCCAGCATGGACCCCTCAGACATCCGTTGTGTCCAGTCTCATCTCTGGCCCCGTTTGCTTTTGCTCCTGCCTGGACTCCCTGGCTTGACCCTGGAGCCGGTTCATCAGTCCCCTTGTCTGGGGCTGTCGATGGACCCTCTTACCAGCACCCAGCTCTGCCCACCAAGTTCGGACCCTGTGGGACTGCGCCCCACTGGCAAGGGCACTGCTGGCGCTGATGTCACCCTCCCTGACAGCGTTAACTGAAACACAAGCAGACAAGTATGTTGAAACAAAGGACAGACGGTAGGGTACCAAAACAAAGGCTATGTTCACAGGATAAACAGAATTTCTGCTTACATCTGCCTATGCACAGATTTTAAAAGCTTAGCTTCAGGATGCGATTTCTCAGACTAGATTGCTACATTTTGTTGCTTATTCATAATACAATCATTTTTGAAGGTTCTGCAGAAGCTTCATAGACCAAAAACCATGAAGTGGCTTTAGCACTTCCATTTGCATTTATGCATTTTCTTGTATTCACATTGACTCTGTTAAAGATATAATTAATTCCTTTACCTTTTGCCCTCATAAACTGCATGCTTGGGAAAGGGAATACCTTCCTATTCTCCTGTATCTCCTGCAGGTACCTCTCACTCTCCATGCTGCTCCACAGTAAGTCTTTGATTCACCTGAAGGCCTCCTGTAGGACTAGGACTGTTTATTTGGGAGCAGCCATCTTACAAGAGCCTCACCTGGCTCTTTGAGAGTCTGCCTGATTGTAACGTATGCATCCAGAAAATATGCTATGATTGGTCATGAGCCCTGAGTAGCATGTGTAGAAAACAGCATCCAAACCTCTTTGATGTACTGCTTCTGACTCACCACTGGTGTTATGAAAACACACAGCAGCCCAAGTCACAGTCCTCTTGGGCCAACATAAAACAGAAACAGTGTTAGTGTTAAGACCTTAAACAGTCTTTTTTGTGGCAAAAAGGAGCAGGTGAAAGAAAGAGAGGTGTGAAAACTGAAGCAATACTGTACAAAACAGTCTTGTGCACTGAACAGCATTTCACGTCTCAGTTTGTCTCCTGGCTTAACAGGGTCCAACTGGCATGCCTTCACAGGTATCATGTCAGAGATGAGCTGCAGAAGGATGCAGAGGAGGGAGAGACCAGACAACACAGCAGTTAAAGGAGGTTTCCCCACAAATTAAAGATGGTAAGAGAAAACAAGAGGAGAAACTGAGCACTGAAGGTCTAGCAAAACAAGCTGTCAATATTGCAATAGCTTGATAAATTAGGCATTTTAAGTTGTTAAAAGTCAACAGACAGCTCAGCCACATTCTCTCTCTCTGGTGAGTTTAAGAAGAAAAATTCTCCCTCCCCTCTCTTTCCCAGACATGTGCCTATTTTTACAGGCAATTTCAGACTCCAGAAACTTCTTGTTACAGAAAATGCAAATGTAAGAGGGCCAAGCTGTAGAGTTCCAGGCATAGACCTATTAGATCCTCCTTGCTACTTCATGTTCAGTTTTCTGAAAAAATGATCATTCCAAATGTCTCCTGATATTTATGCCATCATAGAGATCAAGGCAGAGATAAAGGCTAAATTTCTCAATTAGTCATAATAGACAAGAGCACTGGACACAGCTTGGCTTCACAGAAATACATCTCACTTCATCATTTACAAAGTTCACCATGGATGAAAGGAAAAGCTTCACAAGCCACTTCAATGCAGACTCTGGAGTTTCAACATAGTGCAACAGCTGGCTCGGTGCACTGGAACAGAACAAAACTTACTGCAGGAACAAACCATTAGGACTAGATGCTTCACAAACTGGGCCTCAGCTTCAGATTAATTCTCCTTGACCTCAGCAACACAAAGTCCTTCCATTGAGTATAAGAGATCCCACTTCAGGGTAACAAAAATCACATTCAGACACTACCTTCACGACCAAGTTAGAGGCTAAGATAACACAAATAGATTCTTCTCCAGGACAAACATTACCTTTTCTTCCTGCTGCCACCCCCCCAAACTGATATTGTAAGGGAACAGGGCTTAGATGATTATGTATTTGTACCTCTCTGGACTACAAGTTGTGAGCCCACTGGTCAACTTTGACCAAAACTGAAAGAAATTACAGGTCTTAAGATAATGAAGTTTCTAAAAGCTAAAGTTGAGACAACTGGATACTTCTCTGTTGAGAAAAGGGAGCTAGAATTCAACATTATACAATACAACAATCTATACAGAACAAGCATTCATTGGTTATGCTATTCATACGATTTTTTCTAAAATAGGCATAAAGAAAAATATTTTTTTAGTGTATCAAAAGTAACATGCATTGGGACAGAGATAAAAAAGAAGTCTGAAATCCCCAAATGCCCGTAGAATGCAGACTTCCAACTCTTTAAAAAAACTCCTCATTTTTATCGCTAGTATCACAAACTCCTTGTGATTCTATGTGAAGAGTTTGAATAACATAGAAAAAGGAAAGTGAGAACTTAGATGAAGACAGAAAATGTCGTATGCCACATTTTATCCAAAAAAAGGCTGTATTCTTAATTTTCCCAAGAACTGTGAAGAGTATTGTATGCATTTAACTGCATTACCAGGATATTAGGTCTTCCCTGATAAGCACAGATGGCTTCCCTTCACTGAGCCAGTCTTGCAAATGCTATATCAACCTATAAACATTTTCTCAAGCATAGCTGTCAGATTTACTGGAAAACAAATTATTACAGAATAAGGAAAATTAATCAAGACAGCTGGGAATATGAAAAAAAAAAAAAAAAAAAAAAAGGTCATTCTAAATTGACTCAGCCTAGAAAGTCCAAACCTGCTTTGATACCTTGGATTTTAGTGAGGGCTTGTCTCTCCAATTACCTTTGGAATACTAAAAGAATTGATTAACATTTATTCTTGCATAAATTATGACAGCAATTGATTCTTTATTCCCATCTACAACTCCTCTGAAAGCACATGTGACAGACAAAGTCCAGAAAAGTCAGATAAAGTAATATCCCCTCAGGAAAACACCCAAAGGAAAGTCTGGACTAAGCTAGAAGGTGACTATCAAACAATCAAACAGTAAATATATTTTATGCATATCTATATATACTTCTATCATATTTTGGAAGAAGAGAGGTAAAGAAAACTCTAAAGGGAGCGCACAGTCTGTACCTGATGAACAAAAGGAAGGACTTCATACAGTGAGAAAGAAGCTGAATCCACTCCTCTACCATTGCAAATTCAGCAGCACTTAGCACTCAACATTCTATATATGAATTTTTATAGAAATTATTCTATTTACAAATTTCCTTACCTATGATAAAGTCTGAAAACTGGAGGGGAAAAAACATGGAAAAATGGAGGGGGTGGAGAAAAAAACAACAACATTGAATCCTGATCAGAATTGTCTTTTCTGGTCATCCCTGAAGTGAGACCATGCAGCAGGAACACAAACTCAAGCTATCCTCTGTGTGTCCATGAAGGGAAAACAGGTATTTTGTTGCATGAGCCAGAGAAAACTCTAAATATTTTGGATGAGGGTAATGTTACTTGGTAAAAGTAGGGGGCTGCAACAGAATGCCATCTCCTCTATTCCATTTCCAAATTTTTCTTTCCTCCACAGAACAGCACAAGCTCAGCTCTTACTGCAGTCCCTTCATCAGTAGTCCTTTCCATATATCCCAGCTCAAACTACCACTAGTGTAGGGCTTTACATTCAATTGTGCCATTCATCCTGGAAAAGCGGATGCTTTATTTGTACAGACAGTAAATGGTATGGCTCTTTTTCTACCCTCAAAATCCCTGTTCTTCAGCGTAAAATATAAAAATAACCAGGCAAAGAGAGAACAACTGCTTGGCAGCCTGCTTGTTAATACCACAAAAGCCAGTGACAGGAAGGAGCCTGAAATCTATGCAGGATGTATGACATTAAGTCTGGGATATGGAAATAGTTGATGGGTAATTCCATATGTACAGGCCCTGCTTTTGGCAAAGCAGTGAATTCACAGAATCACAGAAAAAATTAGGTTAGAAGATAAGCTGTAGAAGTCATTTGGCCCCAACCCCTCATTCAAACCTGAAAGACAAGGCTTTCTGCTGCAGGATGAACTGGAGTATGAAGGTTGAGGGCTCTGTCAGGGCAAGAGATGGCCCTCCATCCCAGCAGTTAAAGTTCTTTTTTCTACCTGTCTATCCCTGTCCTTAAGGAAACAAGCTAATTCCAGAATCTAAACCAAAGTGTATCCAATCTGCATGTTACACTGCTGCAGCAAGTCATTTCATTTTAAAGCAAAACCGAATTTCCAATGGAACAGGATTTATCAGTTTTTCTCATGAGACACTATTTGATTCTGTTGTTTGAGAGAAATGCTTGGAAGCCATTCAGTGTTTCAAATTTTAAGACTTGTGTAAGGACTCAATGCAGACTTTTATCCAACACATGGGGTAAGGAAGCATAAAAGGTCAAAGCAAAATTTTTATATTTTATGCTGGAGAACAGGGACTTTGAGGACAGAAAAAGAGTCATATCATTTACTATCTGTACAAATAAAGCAGGTGTGTTGATCAGGCTAAGGAAAGGAACTTCACAGCCTATCCAAACTTCCTCTCAAAGTGCCTCTCCCTTTTGTAGATATGCATTGCAAAAGTAATACAAAGCAAAAGGCTGAATGAAAGAGACCTCACTCAGAGTGTGGAGAGTAACATGGGCTGCTTATTTATGCTCAGTAAAGTATGTGCATTTCCCCTTAAACAACTGATATTACACTTGCTACTTCTGTTCTGATTTGGTGAGGTATTCTAACTAGCAAACTATTACTGCTTCAAAGTCTTCCCAGACTTCTTGAGGCTTCACTAAGATCATAATACATTCTTTTTCCAATATCTCCAATGACACAGTATTGCCCAGGGGAATACACCAACCCTTTACAATAGATACTAATGGATTTTACTATTTAGGCAGCACTTTCTTCTGCACAATATTTGACATCAATTGTATCAACTGGGTACAGTTTATTATCCTATTAATAATGAGGCTTTCTTTCCCCATGTCAAATACTATATAAACATTCAAATACACAAGATGCTATCCCTTACTGATCATGCATAAACAGCAGTTTTGCACTTTCATTAAGGATGTTTTAAGATTTCTGAGGCTACATCAGGGACTATTTGGAAAGAAGTGCAGACCTTGGCAGCATGAACGTATACTTTAGATGAACAGAAGTGATTTTTTAAAATTCTTCTGCTGGCTAATAGGTTAATGTCAATCCAACACACCATTAAAACACAAAGAATGTGATAGTACAAAGTATTAACCTGAAAGTTTAACTATGCTTAAACTATACCTATAAAACGGACAGTTAGATGATTAGATATGACAACTGAGTTTCCAAAAGTTATAAATTAATCCCCATATGTATTTTGCTGCCTTACCATACTGCTCACTGAATGGCAACAGTTAACTGCTGTCTAGCAAAGCAGCAATGCAAGCCCACTCAACAGTGGAGCTTCTCAGTATGCATGGAGCTTTCCATTGAGTCTGCCTGATGATGGTGTTGAAACTTCGGAATCAGAAAGGAAATCTAGACAACGTCTCATTATATATGAACTGAAAAATGAGAATCACACGCACAATAGCATATCTATAAAACTCCAGATGTAATATTGAAATAAGGATTTTTTTAGTGTTTCAGATTTTAGAGTATTTAGGTTTTTTTGTTTGTTTGAAGATAGGAACACTATTTCTGTCCTAATACCATTCCTATGACAGGAATTCCTGGCACAGGAATCTGTATCAATGAAAAAGCCTGGCAAAAATAGAATAATGGTCTATAACTCTCTGTCAGTTTTTGACATACTTTAGGCATTTTCTGTATTTTAAAATATATTAGGATATTACATAAAGATTTTATGCAAAATGTGACAAAACAAAGTATCTTCTTTCTTAAGACAAGTGCTCTACTCCTCGTTGGTGCATCTTCACTTGCTCAAGTCTTTATCAACCTGGAAAGACTGAGAACTCATGGAACCAGATTAATGCATAAGTCATAACTGTCACCAGCTAAGAAAGAGAACTGAATCCGTAAATCAAAAGGAGAGTAGTGCGGTAATTCCTATTACATTTAGTATAATGGAAAGACTACTCAGTACTCTCAAATAACATTCCATAGAAACTTAAACTACGCTGACTTCTTAAAGTTCTTGAGACTTTGAAGGACAGTGGTTAGCAATACAAGGAGTTGGTTGCGTTTCAAGAGACATTTTTTCAATTCCGTTCTTAAAATAAATAAATAAATAAATAAATCCTTTAGTAAAATTCTCCAGAGGACAGCTTTGCAAGAAGTAAAACCATTAGGCCTCCCATTTTTGCTGTTTGGTTAATCTGCTAATTGTGCACTTGTAGCTATGGATACATTTTACGGTTGCATTGAGCTCTTTTTTTTCAATAAAGTAAAAGAGAAACTTTTCCAAGTATTTGCAAGGTAATTAAAAATTACCCTACACACAGTCACAAGTAGCATCTAGAATTACAGTGTTTTCCAGATTCTTGTCTGCCAGCTTCACTTGTGCCTTTTAATTTTATACTACAAAGACATTTTACAAATAAATTTCAGGTTACATTCTAGTGATTTGGAAGAGCGTGGACACATTTCTTTTAAGTTAGCTAATGCTTAAAAGTGACACTAACAAAATTTTAACCCAAAAGTATCAAAAATTTTTGTGTCCCTTTTCTTGTAAATTCTGACTTCACATGACATTTTCCATACTGCATGTTACTGCATCTTGAACAGGCTAAAGCATTTTCCTACATAAAAAAATTTGAGGCCCTCCTGATATTTTAAAAATATGTAAAGAATCAAGAAAAATGAAGCACCTCATGTAGCTTTCAAATGGGAGAAAATGCAAGGCCTAAGCTGAAGTATAGACAAAACATAACTACAAAGCTGTAATGTGTAACAAAAAGCAGAAATACCTGTTTGTTTCCAGAGAAACCCCATGTTCACAAACTCTGCAAGCCACAAGTAAGTCAGAGCCAAAAGACTTCTATAAGAGTAAAAAACAGATAGAAGAACTCAACTTCAAATAGAGCTACAACATACTTTGGAGTTAAGCAATGTCATCGTATCCTAGAGGGAATGAAAAAGAGTAGCAACAAGCCAACTGAGTTTCTAGTCAGATAAAGTCTGCTGGACAGAGTATCTCACCAAACCTTTCAGAAAAAGATACAAACACTGAGCAGCTCAGAGGACTGGTACTTGGTCTCCACCCCATGGGACTGTCACTGACCTCAGTAGCAACATCAATTTTTGTACCAAAGAACAAGAGATTTCCAGATCCATATTATTAAGAAATGGCCAAATTTCTTTAATCACCTAAAATGTCTCAAAAGCCATTAAATTGTTTTTTCAGAAGTACTCCAGTTTGAAGCCTGCTACCTTCCATCAGCCTTATTTCACACATTATTTCCTACTTTCCTTGTTTAAAATAAAACTAGAAGATCTCATTTTGTACGCCCAAGGATTTCTCTGCTCTCCTGTGCTTTCCCTTCTATCTGCAGACCACTCAGAAACCATGTACCCTTGTTTTTCCCTCACCATACTGAAGAGGTCCCAAATCCTTCCATTTCCTCCTCCCCTCTGTCCATATTATCACCCAGTCTTCCATCCCATCTTTCATGCAAGAAGCCCGGCCTTCCCTTTCATCCCCTATAAGGAGCTATGTGCACCTGAACCATTTCCTCACAGTCCTCAATCATTATTTCTTTTCCTGCAGACCGAGAAGTAAGTCATTAAGTGAGTCAACATTTTAAAATTGGAAAGGGGATAGTGATGCTTTTAAGCTGAAAGGCACTCAGAGTAACCCCTCACTGGTTTAGGTTCTATAGACACAAAGAGATAGAGAAGCCGATGGTGCAATTATGCATCTACTCTTCCAGTCATCACCAAAATGATGAAACTTCTGCCCAGAAATGCCTGAAACAGTCCCTAGAATTTCCAGATTGGCCAGTGCAACATTCCAGACTTACCATGCTAGGGACGTGCAGAGGAATGGCACTCAAAGTAAAACTCCATTTGAATCAGCCAACAAAGAAAAAAACAATTACATGTCAAAATATTTCCAGTTATACATTTCTGTTAATTTTCTATTCAAGCTGAAACATAAAATAATAAAAAAATGCAAGACTTCTACATTCTAAAAGTCATTTTTCTGTAATTCTCTATAATTTCGATTACATGTTTAATAATAGTATGTGAGAATTGATAATGTCATACAAAAGACATCAGATAAATGTGAGTTACAATTACACAACTGAACAGTCATTTAAATTTAAATAGGCAGTTCTAAAAAAACTAGAGGAGAAAATATCTAATAATTGAATGTAAAATTTAACTAATGAAACATATGCAATTGAAGTTTCTTGTTCCCACCTTTATTAATACATTAATCAAACTATCATTGCAACTGAGCTTAAAGTATGAAAGCAAACTCTGCCCCAAAGATCTGATGACTTAAAAGACCATCAGATAATTCAAGCATCAAGGTAGCATTTGAGGAAGCTAAAAAAAAAAAAAAAAAAAAAAAAAAAAAAAAAAAAAAAAAAAAAAAACCAACCACCACACACCGACAGTTAAGAAGCTATCTACCTACCCAATTGTTGGAAGAAGGGAGGGTAAGCAGATGGAGAAGTATCGTAAATTTGTTCTGTTAATTTCTTCCCTCTAACCATCTATTATTGGCCTCTCCTCTGGACAGGATACTGTATTAAATTGTCATTCTGATCCCCATTAGACATTCTTATGTTGTGTAGAAGAATTTTCTACTGGCTTTTTCTAAGACAATTCCCATTTTGACTGGGAACAGGAAAGAAGAGAAGAGAAGGAAAAGGTAACGAACAGTAGAACAGCACACTGAAAGAAGCTTTATTTGTAGCTCTACTGCTGTGTAGATCAATGACAACTCTTCGTCTGTAAAGAGAAATCAGGTAACCTGAAGTTCCCACAAGACAAGGAATAGTCTGACTTGAAATATTTGTCCGATTTTGAAACAGCACTAACATCTCAAAACTGAGCTCCAGAAAGAATAGCCTCCCCAGAAGTGATACTCAATCACTGCCAAATCACCAAGTGACTGAAGCACCTTGATAACTAGCCTATTTCTACGGTGAAGAAAGCTTGTCTGAAGGTCATATTAACCTATTAGCAAAAGCTGATGTAATCATATTATCATGCACTCTGTTCACAGTGTTCCTCTCTTCCTTCCACACATGCACATCATCACAATAGTTCATCACAAATAGTAACTGCCTTAGTTGTAATGTAAAGTACTAAATACCACTCCAGCTGTAAATATACAGATGAAAGGGGCAGAGTATCATAATTCTGGGGTTAACTACTGCACCTCAGAGATTCACTAGAATATTCAGAGCTACTTTGAGACTTTTTTAGCACTTTAAACATGTAAAATTGACATTTCCTGAGAATGTGTGCAAATTTTCTGAAAACGGTTGACCAAAAAAAATGGTAAAGTGCCTGTATAAAGTAATAGAGGAGACAATAGAAGTAACTGGAAAATTTTATAATGATACCAATCATGTAAGCTTCTGATCATTTCAGACTGCTTCACAAACAAAAGGACCAATTCCTAACAGTTGAAAAGTTTATTCAAGATGATGCATCCTAGCAAAATTACAATTAGGCACTTACTGTAAAACAAACGGGATTTTACAACTACTGTCAGAAAAGTCTTATCATGATCATAACCACAAAATGCAGCCTGGATCTCATTTAAAGAAATAACATGAAAATCAGTTTTCAGCAAGACATTTCTGATCATGTCTGCAGCTCAAACATCTATTATATTCAAAGACATTTTTTAACTCTGAAGTAATACATATTTGCCAAAATGTTGACGCCAATATTAAGCAGTATGGGCATGTTTCCTCATCTGGGCTCTCTATAGCACAGCCTCAGTTCCCTTATTTTGCGTGATCTACAAAGAACATCCAAAGTTTTGACATGAGCTGTAACATGAGAGCATCAGTGCTTGCTGTTTTGACAGATCTCAGTGAAAACCCATCTAGCACATGCATCGTGCTTGCCATTCCTCAGTCTCATGGAGATGGCATCACCATATTAAACCTCTCTGCAAAAAAGGGCTGTTCCAGATGCTTCTTAGTGTCTAGTTAGCCCTCCTTTAAAGCATGTGCTGCCCACAGCTCTCACTACTGCTGTATCATCATCTTTTGCTACTCATCAAGAAGTTGACATCAGTACAAGCTCACCACCAATCATCCAAAACAGCAGATAAGACAGCAATGACACACCCACCCCTACAATAACAGCTGTTAAAACACCTGAAGGAAACTGTCCATGCATTTTAGCTGAGTCTGGAAAAAAACAAGGCATGTGTTACATACACACACTGCAGGCCTTCACTATAGGCCAAGGTCAAAGTTGTTTTGGGTCATAAGACTAGCAGTCACCAGAGGGACTGCTGGTTATATAGGATGCCTAGGACAACTAGTGGGTACAGAAATCATGTTTGCACAAAGCTGTATTTAGAAGCTTCCAACAGAAGCTGGCACCTGTGCTTTCAGGACTGGCCTGCTATCTGCTTGGCAGCCTGATTTACAGAGGAATAAAAGGGTGGTCACTGCCCCATGGAGCCTTGCAACCCCAGCTTGTCTTAGTCAGCCCCTACTGTCCTATGCAACTTCTGTATCAAGCAACATCCCTGAGGCTGTGCGGGGCTCCACACTATACTGACTCCCCAAACACAGGGGATATGACACTGACAGGATTCACATCCCCACCTGATCCAGTTCCCTCCTCCTTCCCCCAAGACCCCTGTGCTTACATGAATAATACATTTTGCCTTCATAAACACTATGGGAGATTCAAGGATGCTCCAAACATGTTTCTTCCTCATTGCCTTCCTAACACAAAATGCAACCTGCTGATCTACAAACTTATATGGTAAGCTAAGCAATAATGAAAGTCTTTTTTTTTTTTTTTTTAATTTCTCTTTTGCTTGCCATCTTCGGTTTGTTTCTAACTTGAACTGAATGTTCTTCAGGGCAAGGAATTCTCATATTTATAATAAATTATTTTGTAATCTTATCAAAGCACCATGAAAAGTTAGAGTACTATGTTAGCATCATCATGACTTTTCTGTGAAAAACAAGATGTAGTAAAATTTTAAAGGATTTTACTTAAAGAAAAAGAAAAATCCCAAGAAAGCCAGTAAAACACATAGGATTATATTTTGCATTAGCATTTATTTGGGAGGGAAAAAAAAGCATTTTCATAACAATGCTTTAATGCTGCTTATTTAATTAATGAGGCAACTATAACAATATTAAGTGTTATATAAAAATCAAGTGCTGATTTATAGATTACATCTATCTCTGTGCATTTCTATACATACATAGCATAAATCTTTCATTTTTAAGTCTGGTAGATGAAGAAAACAGACTAGAAATCCATCACGAGCTCAGAACAAAATACTACCCCAGATTTGACAAGTGAGAGTAATAGTGTATTCATGTTTGTTTGTGTGGGTGTGCATGCCCAACTGCACTATAAAATACACAAATTAACAGAAAATCATCCCTGGAATGTTAAAAAAAGAAACATTTATATCACATAATCACAGAATTGCTGAGGTTGGAAGGGACGTCTGGAGAACATCTAGTCCAACCCCCCTGCTCAAGCAGGGTCACCTAGAGCACGTTGCACAGGATTGCGTCCAGGCGTGTTTTGAATATCTCTGGAGAAGGAGACTCCACCACCTCTCTGGGCAACCTCTTCCAGTGCTCTGTCACCCTCACAGTGAAAAGTATTTCCTCATGTTCAGATGGAATTGTCTGTGTTTCAGTTTGTAATGACACAATATGACACGTTCATTTTGATAGAGAAAATATGATAGCAGTTTGGGCTGTTTGGAAGCTTGAAGTGTTAGAGACAATGACATTAATTGGCAAAATATAGGTAGGACAGCTGGGAGTTTACAATAAATGAAGTGCATAACAATAATTTTTCTATTGCATGTAGTACAAGTGTGTGTGTGTGTGTGTGTGTGTGTGTAAATTTACACACACACACACACACTCATTTACAAAGCCCTAGTGGCTGAATTAAATTAAACCATTTTCTAACTCCTAAATTGACCAATGCAAGGAGCTAGGCTATCTGATCTATTAAAAAAAAAAAAAAAAAAAGACTCATTAAATAGCAGCCTCCATTCCTTTCTTCTCAGGATGCTGTGAGATGAAGCTAATGATTTGAAAAAAGAATCTGTAGGCTGTGGCTAATGATCCATTTGGGTCAAAGCTTCTACTGAACTTGTTTATTTCCAAGAGATTTCAATGTCTTGCACAGAAGATGGCTACATTTTCGTTCAATGTCCTTTTACTGACAGTCAACTGGATCTTCTGAAATTGCATATAGGACTTGCATATTTTGGGGTGTCCCAATAAAAGACTACTATAATAAAATTTTGTACAACTTGCTGATATACATTAAGGTATAATCTCATATTTCACTGCTCGGAAAAGACTCACAGGACTGGATCTTTCTAAAGTTAGTCTTCTGCATACACACAGGATAATTGCAGGAAGCCTGTAGGATATTTGCTGTTTTTGAATGCATTAACTGCATCATGTCAGATTTACATTAATTTATGACTACATAATACATCAATGAAAATGGTACAATTTGCTCTGAGGCAAACTGTAACAACTAGTAGCCAGAGTCATAATTCCCTTAGATAACTAGAGCAGGTATATTCTGTCACATCTGCCTAGTTTATAGTTGTTTTTTTTAAAGGTGCTTATGAGAATAAGGTGGGAAACATGGCAGAAACAAACACAACAAAGTTCAGCACTCCAAAAACTCTACTGCTGAGGGGACAGTTCCTGGTGTATTACTTTGGCTGTTTCCTCCCATGCCCCAGACGCTCAATTCCCAAACCCTAGCCTGCAGCATGGGGCCAACACAACAGTTGAACAATGAGCTACATATGAGATCTGATCAAGCTGAAAAGTTATCTAGCAATAAGGGGAATGAGAGCGAACAGATGAGGAGGGGGAAAGGGGTGATTAAGCTGGCATAAGCGCAATTGTCAAATGCATAAACAGAACAGAAATAATTTCCCATGTCTCATTATAAGTAACATCACTTTTTGACCAGACTTTGTTTAGCTGGGAGCCTAACTGGTAAGTCAGCATTTAATTCTCTCCTTCCCAATCTTCAAGCTTCCTGATGACGTCATACCAGAATTACTCAAAATCACATTTTCAATATTGCTTCATGCATTGATGCTGCCATCACATGCCATATGTATTTATTTATTTATTTCTATGCCTCATGGTAAATCTCATGCCAATTTTGGGGCCAGCATTTCCTATGAAAGAACTTTGCTACAACACCTGAAGTTTTTTTCTGTAATAACAACCAAAACTAATCAAAGACGGAATTTTAAAAATAATAGAAGTGAGACTAGAAGTCATTTCTTAAAAGC
The DNA here is from genome assembly GCF_003343035.1 of Apteryx rowi. Lineage (NCBI taxonomy): Eukaryota > Metazoa > Chordata > Aves > Apterygiformes > Apterygidae > Apteryx > Apteryx rowi. The sequence continues at coordinate 103,065 of NW_020450959.1, read as the reverse complement.
CAGCATCTGTTCTGAAACACAGATTTCTTACCTGATTCCTATGAAAAAGTTCTTGCAAACAGATTTTTCAGAGGGCAGGACCTCTGTTATTTACATTTGCTCTCTTTGGACAAAATCTATCCTTTCAAACTTTCAAATCTTCCTTTGGACGGTAACGCTTTGACCCCACAACAGCAACTTATTCAGCTCTAGAAAAATGTATTCCACCACTCTGTAAAGAGTAGTTATAAACTGTACCCAGTCAGATGTATATTTGCACACTAAGTAATCCGTCCTGAGTAGGTGGTTTTCTTTACTGAAGATGAAAATTACTGATATAGAAGAAGTAATAGGACTCATACAACTTGTTTACTGAGTAGACAGAGTTGAATTAAAGAATGGCAACTGTGTTAACCACAACAGAATTATCTAACTTGGGGTGGGAGGAGGAGGGGAATGGAGATTAAATGTTTACTCTGCATTTTTCATTTTTTCATTCTTTTGTTACACACCAACTAGAAAAGTAATTCAGGCTGGAACACATTGCTTCCTTACCAGTTACAATTATTATTTTTTTTTCACGTCTTCTTCTTTATTATCTCCCTTTTAGTTTCTGATAGCTACCAAATACACAGTCCTTCTAGACAGTGGTCTGATATGGCTTTTTCTTTCAAGAAATTGAAGGATTGTGGACTGAGATCCTGACAAAATTGTTGATTGCCCTCCTGTTAAGATTCTCACCTGACATAAATGATCCCGAACTTGATATCTTACCTTTCTTTGGATTTCAGCATACTTACAACCTGCTTCCTTTTGTGGGATGCTATTAACTGTCATTACAAACAACTTTTCGAAGGGAACATAACATATCCTAATACTCTGGAGCATTGTATCTGCATGTTGCAGGTACTTCTATTCCAAATTATCCTCCCACTTCACTATTACCTCACCTCCCACTCTTTACAATAAAAACAAGATTTGCTTGATTTATAAAGGAAGTAAGCATACTGTTTCAGTAGTTTATAATAGCATAAAATGGACTGAGTACAGTTCAAGGATATATCTGCACAATTGCCTGGTGTACAATTTAACCACATTTTATTATTTCAGCTTTACACTTTAATTGGCTTCTAAAGAAAGCTAGAAAAACTGCATTTTTACGTAGCTTATCCAAGATGAAGTCCTGATGTTTTCTAACACATAAAATGACATTTGACATAATGAACAAAAGCAAGTCTCAAAGGATACCAAATGACTGAAGACTGCCATTAGTCAGGCTCAACAGGAATCTCATTCTCTTCTTTAGCTTTGTATGAATAAATAAAGATCTCCAATACTAGCACCTCCTTCTATTACTTTTTCTATTACACGTATAGTAAAATTAAAATATTACAGATTTCTTATCTTCCTAGATCAGTTTGTTCCCAAGACATGAATCCCCTCATGCACTCTTCCATTTCAGAGAGGTTTTGTCTCAGAAGTACTGGAAAAAACAACAACAACAATCCAGCTAAATCTTAGTCCATTTAAAAAAGCAATTTTCAGCTAGATCAGTCCTCTGATCTGTTCACTGTGAAGCTACACAATAGCTAATGCCTTAACCAGGTAGGGAGATGCAATGTGTGGAGAGAAAAGGGGAAGGGGAGAAGGAAAAAAGAAGGGATAGCAAATAGCTGTTCTTTTGATGGCAGTGTCAAGACTATAAGGATTCCACAGAATTAGTTTCATGTCATTACTTACTTCTGGCTCCGCTTTTCCCAGCTGTTTACTGCAAGTTTTGTTGAAGAATTATGCTTTTAGTAAAACTAGCCGTTGAAACTGGATGTCCAGCATCTACCAGTCCTTTTGTGCTGAGACTTCAAATCATAGCATAATTTGGGTTGGAAGATACCTGCAAAGATTACCTGGTCCAAGTCCTCATTCGAAGTCAGGCCATCTTCGATGCTGGATCAGGTCACTCAGGGTCATATCCAGTCAAGTTCTAAATATCTCTAAGGAAGAAACAAAGACAGCTTGAGGATGCGCATCTGAAAACCAGAGAATATCTGATGCATGCTAACTGCATAGTAACCCTTTGCACTAACCCTCCTTTTTAATACTTTTATTTATGCTCACTTATTTAAAGAGTTGGTGGAAACACCAGCTTCTACTTTCTATCACATTCTTGAAAAGCCAAAAATAAAGAGAAGACATTGATGAAACCATCACTTAAGTTCTCAGTGACATAAGGATTTGGAGCTCCAGGTAAGAAAAATACCTTCATAAATAATACCTTCATTTTAAGGGAAATAGAATGTTATCACAGCCTTTTGCATCATTTCATCTTAGCTTATGCAAAAATTTAAGTTAAGAAAGCACACATTCTGAGTACGGAAAATGCCATGGCTACGCTGGAAAAGCAAGTTACAGTAGAAACAAATTATTAGGCTTTACCTGCTAAACACCACTTTTGAAGCAGGCTAGACAGATACTTCTTTTCTGAAAAATGACTTAGCTAGTTAAGCTGGATGCAAATGCTCCTTGCCAGCCTAAATAAATCTTAACACAGGGAATTTGAGGAAGATGTTGGGGTAGCTCCAGTGACAGAAGAAGAAAGATAAAGTAGTAGTGGAATGAAGTTGCCTCTGTCTCATTCACTCTTATTTTCTTCCAATTCCTGCCTACAAAGGTGAGAAAAAGTGGAGCAGCAGCAATAGCGCCAGCACTGGCAGAAACGAAAAAGAATTTGGCATCAGGGACTAGAAAAGCATCACATGCCCCACTGATACTGATTACCTTTCTCCTATTGCTGCTCCTAAGAGACGTAAGAAAAGATTTGGTTTATCTATAATGCTCTGTGTGTTGAAAACACCTTTGTTGACTCAACTTATTTATAGGTTAAAGTAAACAGGATCATTCTGACAAAGAACAAGCCACTGGGACATATTCCAAGGGAGAAAAACAATATAAAAACAGATATTTACAATCAGTTTAGTTTGTTTTTAGAACTATATAGTAACTGCACAGTTACGGCAACCTCCTTTTATTGATTTCACCTTTAAGAAACATTTCAGAGAGACTAATATGTTTCACATGTAGTTAATGGGATAAACAGCCTTTTCACCTGTACTTCAAGGCATCTAATCCATAGCCTGCATTAACAGGGACTAAAAGACATTATTATCTGACAAGTCTTCACTGACTTATGTAGAACAGTACAGCAAAATATCCTGGTTAAAATGATTCTAACAACTGTTCCAGATGCCTCTCCATTCCAAATGGTACACTTCATTACCACATCCTGATACTGGAAAAAAACAGAGAACACAAACTAGTTTATTGACTTGGCTGACTTGGGAAAAAATGGGAATAGCTGAGAGGACCTTTCTGCTATTATACATGTATAATATAAGCTCCTGCATGCAGTAAGCTTTCACATTAACCTCCCTCCACACCTCTCTGCTGGCATGTTCGGCAATATTATTTGACCAGCTCTGAATGCAAATAGGTCGAGAATGCTTTGTGTGTCATACATACACGAATACATCCTCATGTCCATTAATCCTCTGCCCCATAGTTTTCACTCAAGTTAAAATTCAACATGCAACGACTCTGATCCTGAGAACATTACGTACTGTAACTACTCCTTCTCACAGCTCTGGTCCCACCTCTCCTCATTTCAAGTAAGGCATATCCCACCTTGTGAAATGCTATAGCAAAGCAATCTTACAGTGCTAGAGTATTGCATCATAGGGTTTTGTTGGGATTTTATGTTGATCAAATGTCCTACCTATGCTACTATTTTAATGAAGGTAAAGAATCAAGAAGAATTACCATAATCATATATTTATCAAATCTGCACTACTTCATATTTTGGCTATTCATTTTAAAGCGCATTTGCAACTATTTCTGACTGTGGACTGACATAAGAGTCTCTGTAGCCTCTCCATTTTATCATCAGTAAACATTTTCCAATAATACAAATGTCTGTCAGCTTCTTTATTTCACTTTTCTTCCTAAAACACATTATGGGAAAGTTGTAAAATTCAGCCTAACGAGGAAACTTAAAAACCAGTAGAGTAAAATGTAATCTTGATTCTGGACTACTGTGCCAAATCTGAAGATAAATTAAGAAGAGTTTTTCACCTGTCCTCCCTCCTCTTTCTTATTTCAGAGAAGCATAAACAGTCTTTCAGCATACATACAGAAAATATATCCATAACTAATTTAAAATTCTTGATAGGATTTTCCTACACAAGTTTGAACACGAGATCAATAGCTCCTAAATACAACCCTCAGAATGTACAGCTCTTTGTTGCATTTGTATTGATCCATGAAAGATTTTTAACATTTTTACGAAGAAAAAAAGAAAAGATATTTTTTAACAACATGAAGATATAAATGTCTCGCATACCTGAAGGAAAACTGCAAACTTGACAGTTTCTTTTACATGGATATCAACACAGCAAATCTGGTAAATGCTTGAATGTCCAAGGGAGGAAAACTACCTACAGTAGAAATCAATAATTTTCTTTCATTGCGAGGAAGAAGCCCAGAAATTTATTCATTTTTAATAACTAACCAGTACTTCAATATGGCACATTTATTTATGAAACAGTATCAGCAAATAGTTTTTAAAACAACTTTTTACTGAGATTAAGAAGAAAAAGCCTGCACACTGGGGCAGTTGATATACTCGTGGAATTTATTAAGTTCAGCATAAATGCTAAGACTAAATGAGCTTCTTTAATTTCCATAATTAAATTGTTTTTGTAAAGTTAAAAATACTGTAATGAGGCCAAAACGGTGTGCTTTCAGAGACTCCCATGGTGAAACAAATGAGATTTTAGCTTCTCTAATTGGGCATACTGCAAGCTGGGCTTGATGCTGTCCTCAGCACAGGATGTTTGTTATCCCGAACAAAAAGAGGTCTACAGCTGTCAGCATAATACTGTATAGCTTTTCTGAAGCCAAGCCATCAGGAAGAAAGCTGCTGCTCTCTGACTGGGACCACCCAAAGGGAGAGATCAAGTAGAGAACAGCTCTACTCTTCCCTGATTAAGAAGTTATTCGTAAATTAATTTGTTTACAGCTATCACAGAAAAGCTTTTGAAGCAAGGACTGAGAATTCCCAGAATCCTCTAAGAGAATTTCATTTGATTAAGTAATGAATACGGATATTTCCTTATTCTTTTATGCTACCCCCCTTGCTTATTAGATCTCATTACCTGTCAACACAGGCCTTTGGAGTCTTACTGTTCCAGCAGAAAACAAAAAGTTGGAGGCATTGTGTTTAGTCTGTATTGCCAAAAACCGCTGGTTTGCTGCCATGTACAGCACCATAGTACCAATCTCCGAACCCATAAGAGCTTAAGAGTCATTTTGAAGAAATATTTTCAGTTTATCTTCCACACTTATTTTCAGGTGTAAGAAACAGAAAATAAAGTCCACCTTAAAAATCATTTTGCAGCAGTAAAAAAAAAAAAAAAAAAACAAACAGTAAGAAAACAGCTAGTAATTAATTCTTTCACAATTAAATTATGATTTCTTCATTGAAGAAAGAACAATATGCTGTGGAAGTGAGCTGAGTACTCTTAGAGCTGAGCCAGAAGAAATGTGACTGCATACACTTTAAGAAGTTAAACACAAGGATGTTTAATTCTAATTAGTTACATGAAGAAAAACTTCCCCATAAATACAGACTAATTGGGATTATTTCTTTGCTCTAGACCTAAGCCATTATTTTAAGATCGAACTGTTTAACCCATGCCCGAACATTTTACTGGACTAAAAAATGCCAAGCCATAATTTTAAAATGACTTCTTTACTAACTATTTTAGTTTTCCTATAATGATTCTATTCATTGTTTCACTGTCATAATCAGAACGCCGACATATTTTTATATGTTGTTTTTTATTCCTTTCCCAATTTTCTGCTTTGCTTTTACCCCTCAAGCATTACAATTGCCAACCTGCTATAAAAAAAAACTGGTTTTGTGGAAAGATTTTCAGAAGTCCTAGAGATACCACATGTTCCACATCTCCTCTCTGCTGATTCATAAAAATACAGCAAATATAGTCTTTATGAATGACAAAGCAAAAAATTATGATGAACAATAAAAGGGAATTAAAAGTTCAATAGAGGTAAAAAAAGTAACTTGAAGAATGAAGACATGGAAAAAATCAAAGTATTATAGGCAATACTCTAAACCATTAAAATCATGGAGTTTTTGTAAATGGATTTCTCCTTTTGCTTAGGTTTGTCTTTCAAAAAAGAATGCAGCCAAACTACACAGAAGGAAGGATAAATAAGGTTCTCTATCAGCTGTCAGCATGTTGCCAGAACTGGATAAGGCATCTCTTAAGAAACATTTAAAAATATTTAAACATGTAAATGTTTAGAAACTCTTGTTAAATTATCCTCTTTAACCAATTTTCAATACACCTGTGTACTGCATTAATATTTTGTAAGGAAACAGGAAAATATTAGCAGCAGCAAAGTGAATCATTAAGTTTTTTTAATTCCAGCTTTATTGATTAAAGATTCCCAAACAACCTCCACAGTACATGAATCAGATTTAAATAATGAGATATTTTAATTAATTTGAACTCAGAACTTCACTTTGGATCACAGAAACCTTCTTCAAGGATACTTTGAAGATCAGCACAGGATAAAAGCAAAATATTACATTACTAGACGTTCAAAGAAAGCATATCTTGAGAGCCTCATTTAAAGACAGGATGACTCCAAGGAAGAATAAGGATTGGGAAATTTATGACAGGCTTTTGTGCTAGAGATTTTAAAAGTATCAAAGAGTACATGTCTTTGTCACTATGTCTACTATGACACAGTATGCTAGACAGAAATTATATACTTATTGCAATACGAGTTATTAGTATATGCAGCAAATTATTCATAATGCATCCTGTAATATTTTTAGGTTTTGAAAGAGCATAGAAAGTAGGAGAAACTTATGTCTGTATACCTACATAACCTGGTAAAAGATGTGTATATCTACATTAGGTGAAGCTAGGGTCTAGATTTTACTGCCTAAGGGACAAATGTTAAACATTAAAAACTGTCTCCTGAAATATGCACAGGATAGACTGTAACTGGCAACTGGCTGTCAGTTTTTAGAAACAACAATACCGAATGATGATATACTGAAAAAAAATTTAAAACATTAACATCTAGAAAATTGGTACAATTAGATCTAATCCAAAATATACATCATTTCAGTGTTAATAAACATTTTAAAAGAGATCTTATTTTTCACTAACCCATTTGTATCTGGTTTCCTAATATTTAATTCAGATCTAACAAATCTAGTAACTTATTTCAGTTAGCCCTTAACACAATTAGAAATCTTCTGAACATATCCATTATGCTTGCATTATAAAAGGGGAAAATGTTTAAGTGCAAAATATCTTTGTCCCACTGTTCTCCTTTACTTATTGTTACTACAATGAGCAATTACATTGTCCCATCGACAGGCACATCTGAACAAGATCTATTCTGACATGAAGCAAATAATAAATCTCTCCCTGTAATGAGTTCTGCTTTCTAATAAATTCACTCATTATTTTAGTCTGGTAGATTAAATGTTAAAAAAAATCTATAATATGAAGCACACACAAAATGTACATACATACATATAAACAAACTCAGAGGTTAAACCACACTTTGGAATTTGCATTATTTCACAAATAACGCGTCACCTTTATTTAAGCTGATCAGGCCAGCATTTCTTTTCTATCAATTGAAGCAGCTAATTTACTTTCATTGACCATCCAGGAGTATAATCTACCACCTGCTTATTGTGTTTCTCTCTGGCTACAGATACCAAAAAAAAATAAAAAATAAAAAAAAAATCCCTTTTCCCTCCTCATTCTGTAGTTTAACTTTGTACAAATGTAATCTTAAATTCTTCAATTCTCTGAGGCATTCTGTGAGTAGAAATGTTGAGATTTTTAAGGTACCACATCTGTGCATGCACAGTGATTAATATAAGACAAATCCTTCAGGCATATTGCAATTGATGCAGCAAAGCTTCACTTATTTGAAGCACAGCAAAATTACCTGTTTTTCAACTGCCAGCTAATTTATTTGTTCACAGACAGACAGGTAGAAGATTAAGCACTTTTTTCTTCATTACTGTATGAAAGCAGAAGATGCACATGGGGTGGTAAAAGGCAGAAAGCAATGTTATAATAAATTCTAATATTTTAGAAATAATTTGTTTTCCAAGTCAGTTCAATATTTTAAATAAACTAATATCCCTTAGTAAGTTTAAATGATAATGTGATGAGGAAACCTATCTAAGTCAAGTTTTCTTTGCTATTTTTGTTCCCATGTAAGACTATTTCTACTATTCTGTAAACATTCTCAACCCCACCAAATGCTAATTCATACTTATTGCTGCAAATCAGAAAAAGGAGCCAGAAACATGTTCTGTTCAGTCTGCTACTTCATTTTGGGTTAAGAGACTACAGTTTTGACAGTAGGGCCATCTGCTGTTAACTTTCCTTCTCATCATAATACCAGTCCAGTCAAAAGCAATTAAGTGTGTTTTGCCATTATAATATGTAGATAATTATGATAAATTACAGCTTTTAAATGAGCCTCAAATTATGCATATGGTAGGTATTTTCCTTGCAGTTACTGGTGTAAAAAATATTCCTGCATTTGTGAAATATTTCAGCTTGTTTATTAATGATGTTAGTTCTGTAATAAGATATCTACAAGGAAATTTCTTAGGCACAGAGCCTGACAGTCATTAGAAATCTATTTATATCTCAGCAGGACATCTTGCCAAGTAGATAGCAAAGTCGTAACATACTGCACTGCTATTGTACAAAATACTCAGAAAATGGTTTTACGTTGGTCTATTTTACTGTGGCATAAAAATCAATGACATGCACAAAAACACACAAATAAGTAGCAAGAAGAATATTCTATTTTTGGATACAATGTGAAATTACTCAGAAGATTCAAGCATAGGCTAAGAAAACTGATAAAAATATCACTTTAAGAACTGCACACTAATCCTGATTTCTATCAAGCTCTCTAACATTATTCAAGTGATCCCCAAGATTAGCCAGGCATAAATAAGCAACAATTAAAACAAGAAAATATTCAGAGTCAACAAAAGGTCTTTTTCTACTGTTAAATTAGATTTATTTTCAAGGTACTTGTTTGATGGGGGAACCACACTCCAGTATTTTCTCTGCTTTGACTTAAAAATCACCACTGTTAATGTTCTTCTTTTATATAACATTTCCTCAGTACTTCCTTGTCAGTTAACGGACTTCTTTAGAAATAATCAGTTCCCATAATGCAACCACATGCTTTCCATGACTACACCAGCATTGAGCGATTATCTGAGATCCTTCATACATCTAATTCTTGCCAGGAACGCTCTGCCCACTACGAAAGCCTCTGCATAATTCCTGTGCATTAACGACTGGCAGCCCCTGAGCCATGGTGGGCCGCAGAGGAACAATGAGCGAGAGAGAGAGAGAAGAAAAAATATATATATAATCACACTCTAATACAGCAGTAATCATATCTTAGCTTTGTAAAGCCATGGAGATGGGGTCCGCCTGGCAACAGCGGACATATTACCGTCTCCTCATTATGGCCATGCAATGTTCAAATACAAGTCAGAGAGATAAAAGTTAGCAAGAGAGAGTTACCAATTCCACTGGCTTCAGAAACTTACAGTCAAAGGCATGAATGGTCTGAACTGATATTTACGTCTTTTTCCTCAGACAACGCAGCAGGGCAATATTTCAGTGGAGCCATGATACAGAGGGAAAACCAGTGGTCAATTTATGCTCTGCTTAAATGTCAGCTAGCTTGCTCTTCAGCTGCACTCACAATAACTACTTAGATGCTGAAACAGAAAATAACAACAAAACAGTAACAAAATAGCCCTATGTTTGTCTTCTAATTCCGAGCACTTCAACACAGGAAAGGATAAGATCTCTACGGAAAAGGAATGGAGCTTTTATATAATTCTGTATGTAGAATAGATGTATTTTCTCTCCCCACCTCTTTGGTAGCTGAGTCACTGCAGTCACCAGCTGCTAGTGCGTTACCAGACTTTTTTCTCCTTGGCAGGGCAGGCAAATTGCTCCCCACAGAGCAGATGCCAGTCAACATGGCAAAAGGTACTGTGCCAAGCATAATTCCTCTTTCCATAATACTAAGTTATTTTCAAAATGTTTCGTTTCCATCAGACCACCGCTTGGGGCTAGTTGTTGCTCCTATATTTGTTTTCTTTCAAGCATAACATCAAGCTGTCCTCAATATCCACAATTAATTAAGAAAATACAGTGGATATTATAGTTTAGGAGCTGTTGTATATTTTTATAAACCATTCATCTGAAAAAGCTCTTAGTTAAAAAAAAGAGAAATAAACTATTGAAAAATTAACGTTTAGCTAATTTATATGTTTACAGATTAATTCTGCAACGTATCCCAAAAGCTAAATTTTACTACGCACTTACCAAGAATATTAGAAGAGGATATTTGGATTTTAAGGCTTCATGTCTAGCTCAGTAAGACATTACAACTTAGTGAGGAGAGCTGTACGTAGTCTATAAAATGGGGTGTATAAATATACACATTAAAATATATATATATATATCTCTACACCTTGTCTGCTGCTTCACCTTTGCCAAAAATTACCAATTTCTGAATAAAAACAAGAATTGCAGTTCCTGCTCAACTAATTAACTTCCATTCGTGCATTAGGCAGCAGACCCTTGGCAACCGATGCAGGTGTTTGGTGAGAAATGTGCAGAATGGCAAAAAATTTACTGAAACTTTTCTGAAGCAGCAATGCTAATTTCTACCTCCTTAAACTAACGGGCAAACAGAAATGCAATGAGATTTGGTAAGAAAAGTCTTCCCTACAAGTGGAAAAGTTCTCCAAATGCTTTTATCACAATTTTTACCATAAAATAGCAAAAACAACAACAACAAAAAAGGACAAACTTTTCAGATTGGCCACCTATTATTGTGGTAAAATATGCTCTTCAAAGACAAGTCTTACAGCAAAACATAACAAGGGAAATAGACTTAACCAACGCAACAAACTTTCAGACAAAACTGATGAAACAAGCCAGTGGGGATATTCCAAACGGGTATAGAGTGGTGCCAATTATTTACACAACACCAAAAATGCACATACAATACTGTAAACAACTAAAAACACTAATCTCAAACTAAAGTTCATACAACTTTTATACTTCCCATTTACAGGCAACATTTTCATTTTCAAGCACTCCGTATTCCACTTGGGGGCCAAATGGATTTCAAGATCGGAAGCCAACATACTAGCACTTACAAGTGTACAATACAATTTGAGGGGACCATGACACTTGAGTAACTGCCCAGAACAGTTACAGATACCAGCATGTAAAAATCCAGGAAGGAAAAGGAAAAAAAATAAATCTAAAATTCTTTGAATATTGTCCTCTAATATAGCTTTATTTAAGTGAGTATGTTTACTAAACCAGGAAAGAGACATAGGACAACACCTGCAAAACATTATCCACCATTAATGCCTAAGTGGCTGGTCTTAGCAGCTAATGCAAAATGAAGATGTGCTCTTTGGAAAGCAAAGCCTTTGTGCTCTGAGACAAGGGACCAAGAGTCTGTATCTTTGGGAATACCTCTAACTCACAGCTGGGTCTTCAGCTACCAATTCGGAAAGTGACTTTTTTAAGGTAGAAAATAGGTAGAATATTTGAATGAAGCCCTGCTTGGCATTAATCTCTTTTTAAATCTAAATAGTAAGATACAAACAAAGTGGAAAGCTTGAATTTACTGAGACTTGACATTAAAGATACCAGTCTTCATCACCTTCATTTGCATCACCTGTATTTTAAGATTTTGTCACAGCACCTATTAATCTCACTCTCCTAACATCTCAAACATCTTCCATAAAGATTTACTGCAAGTCATAGTGTTTAGTAATGACTACAATACCTTAAAATTTTTTAGAAAAAATCAATTTCCCAATTTCATTCAACATTGAGGTCTGCAGTATCAAATAAACTACTGTGCAGTTCTCTGTGAGCACACAAAAAGAAGAATTAGCATTTAATAACCATCTGTGATTCTTGCCTGTAACTACTCCCTCACTTTTCATCCACCATCCCCCAACAGAGGCTTTATCTGCCCACAAGCACTCTTCCTGCACTGATCCATGTGGCCAAAATGCTTACAGTGCTGTGAGGGAAGCACAAAGCAAGCTACAGAAACCTCTGGTACCCTTTCAAAAAGATATTGCATCAATCTTCCTAGCATCATCAAAGATATCAACTAAGATGGAAGACTGATGCCCAAGCATCAACAATGGTAAGTAAAACGATGCTAAACTCACCTGTTTGGTGTACATAAAAATGAGATAAACTCAACCTCATTTAAATTCCACTGGATTAGTATTGTTATTATCTGTTGTTGCCCTCATCTGAGCCACTGGCCAGTGTTCTCAACCAGGCACAAAGACTTTGTGGCACTTAATAACATTAACAGTGCAGTAGGTACCTCATGGTCAGCAGGCCTCCCTTTACAGATGTGCAACTGTGACCACTAGAGTTAAAATGCTCAAAGCATGCTTACTGAGTTGTATTATTTACCATGAAACCTGTCACTTTTGCCTCAGAGTACTACGTATGCCTAAAGTGTTGTAAGACAAAGAAAGAATCACTGTATCCCCAGGAAAAATTCTGGAACTCTGTTATTGCCCCCACTGTATCAAGTAATGGGATTTATAACAATTATCTCAGCACAACTTGTTCTGTGAATCTTAGCATAGGCAACAATGAAAGTAAAAGCTCTACTTCATTGTCTTTTCAAACCTACTCAAGTAACAAATGAAGGAGTCAGATAATCACATACAAACAATGCTGAGGACTACAGAATTACTTTCTCATACTATAAATATTATTTAGAATAAAAAAGAACCAAAAGATAAGCGTAATTCAGAAAGTGGTCCAACATGACAAGGTTCATCAGTATGGTTTTCCATGCAGGTCTCCCCAGTTGCTGTGTGCTACTCATTTAACGGTTGTCTTTGGATGTGCATGCATACAGCATCTCAAATAGCTTCAAAATGCCAACTCCGCCTGTGAACTCTTCTAAAATTGAACGATTTCTGGAAAAGGATGTTCTCATTACTTTTTGATGCCTTTCATCCAATGTCAGGGAAAGAAAAAAGTCTGAGTTACACAGAGATAAGGAAGAAATCAGCAGACAATGCTGTTCTTTAAGTACTCAGATTCAGAACTAGCCCTCACTGTGCCCAATTCCAATACATGTTAATATGCCACCACAAGGGAAGTGGAATCTTCTGTGCTCCTTTTACAATTTTTATAACACTGATTCAGAGACTTGGCAAAAGCAGATGCAGTTGAAAGTACAAAAATTCATCCAGAATATCTGAAAAGTAAAGATAAATTTCAAAATGCCTTACTCATACTTTAAAATAAAAATCTACTGACATCTGGTATGGATCAGCTGGCTGAATTGCCTCAATTACTCATCCACAGCCAAGCTCTCTTTTATTTATTCATTTACTCATTTATTTCATGGTTATAAAAATGTGTTTCATAATAAATATGGAGAGTGACAACACAACCCTGATTAACAAATATGATGTTCTCAATTTCTTTAACAGATTTCAGTTTTTAAAGGGAATTGTGTGTCTGCAAAAACGTCAGTCCTAAATTTTATCCATGCCTTTGCTGTCACAACTTGTTTTTGCCTTTCTTTGCATATGCTAAATTTATAGGTGTTGACAAAGTATTAAGGACAACAAGAAGAAAGAATCTGTTAAAAAAAAATTTTCTGTGCAATTATATTAGAGACTCATTCTCCTCTAGAGCAGGACAACCCTGAGCTGCAAATCACCAGAGGCTGAGAGACTATCCTCAGTAAGTACAAATACAGGGCATGTATTCACTCCGCTCTAAGCACCTACCTGCTATAGATGGAGACTCATAATTTACAAACTGAATGAATATTAGAACCACAGAACAATTTGGGTTGAAAGGGACCTCAAGACAGTCATCTGGTCCAACTCCCCATTTAAAACAGGGCCAACTCGGATGCTAGATCAACTTGTTGAGGGCCTGGTTGAGTTTTTAATATATCCAGAGTGGAGATGCCACAACCTCTCTTCTGACAGGCTTTCCAGTGTCGACCACCACCATTTTAAGTTCCTCTCCCCCACCCCCCAATTGAATTTCCCTTGTAGCAACTTGTGATTGTTGTCTCTTCTCTGTTTAATGGGCATCTCTGAGAAGAGTCTGGCTCCATCTACCCTGTAACACCCCATAGACAGTTGAAGTCAGCATTCAGAGTTGCCCCTCAGACTTCCCCTTCAGTCTTTTGATCTCCAGACTGGAGAAATCCAGCCCTTTTCACCTCTCATGCTTCAGTCCCCTTTTCATCTTGGTGGCCCTCCAGAGGACTTCCCCCAGTTTCACAATGTCTTTCTTGGACTGGGGCATCCAAAACTGGACACAGTACTCCAGACATGGTCTCAAGTGCCATAAAGAGAGGAATAATCATTTTCCTCAGACTGCTGGTTACGTTCTTGCTAATACAGCCTGGTACACGGTTAGCTTTCGTTCCACAAGGGCACACTGCTTACTTAGTTCAACTTGTCCAACAGGACCCCCCCAGGTTCTTTTCTGTAAAGCTGCTTTCTAGCCAATTAGTCCTAGGCAGGTTCTGTTGCATAGGCTTAGTCCATCCTAACTGCAGGACTTTGCATTTGCCTTTGCTGAACTTCATGAGGTTCCTCTCAGCCCATTTCTTCAGACTGTCAAGAGCACTCTGAACATCAGCCCTGTACCCCAGCAAATCCACCACTTCCCCTTGATAAGATAACACCAGGCAAACTTTCCAAGAGGGCATGCCATATCATCTCATCAAACAGGTCATTATGAAGATGTTCAACAGTACTGGCTCCAGCAATGACCCCTGTGGAACTACTAGGTCACCAGTAACCGGCCCCCACCTGGACTTCAAACCACTGACCCCAAGCCTTTGAGCCCAGCAGTCAAGCCAGTTTTTTACCCACCTTATAGTCCACCTAACCAAACCGTATCTCATCAGTTTAGCTACCAAGTTATCATGGAAGACCACGTCAGCTCTTCTGAAGTCCAGGGTTGTAATCTTGCTGTTCACTTTCCTCAGTTTTCTCATGACCTTAAACACCACCATCTCCTGGTTGGTGTAGCCAGAGCTATCATAGACCTTCACAGTCTTCACCATATATTCCTTACTCATGAGCAGCAGGTCCAGCAGACCACCTCCTTTGACTGGCTCATCCTGCACTTGCACCAAAAAAGCATCCTCAACACATTCCACAGATATGCTGGATTACTTGTGCTACATGCTACCCTTCCAGCAGATATTGGGAAGTCAAAATCCCCCATGAGAAACTGTGCCTGTGATCAGGAAGCTTCTTCCAGTTGTCTGAAGGTGGTTTCATTTAATTCCTCCTCTTGATTAGGCAGTCAGCAGCAGATGCTCACTAAGATGGATTTACGTTGGTCTCTCCTTTGATCTTGACCAGCTTGTCACTCCATTCAAAGCAAAGCTCTGTGAATTCAAGCAATTACTTGGTGGAGAGTACGACCCCTTCTCCCATCTTCCCAGCCTATGCTTCCAAAAGAGTCTGTATTCATCCACTGCAACACTCCAGTTGTGTGAGCTATCCCACCACATCTTTGTGACCCCAACAAGGTAACAGAACTGTGGCTGCACACACACTTCTAATTTCTTCTTTTTGCTTCCCATGCACTGTGTGTTTCTGCACAGGCACTTGAGATGGGCCCAGGAAAGTGAGAAAGGTTCCCTTAGCATGCTGCCATCTGAGTACTTCCCTCCTGCCCCCTGTTCCTACACTTCTCTTTGGGCTTTGGTCTCTATGCCCTGGTGAAACAAATTTAAGGTCCTTCTCTCTAGATCAGCAAAATCAGTTGCAGTTTCTAGAGATCAACAACCCAACTGTTCCCAGACCAAGCTGCTCACTTCTCTTTCCCTTAGTCTTACAATGGTAAAGGGTACCCTGGAAAATATGAGTCTAGCATACAGTGATGCAATGCTTACTTGAATCTGCAAATGACCTGAAAGGACAGCTCAAAGATACAGGAACCCTTTCAGTTTAATCAAAGCCTTTCAGACAAGTGTTCAAACTTAAGATCCTACGTGAAGAATTCTTCCCTGAGGATGGTTTATTTTTATTCGTACTGTTGAAGAATGGATCAACAAAACCATAGAGCTACAAGGTGTACAAGATTCATGGCCTCTCTTGAGATGAATTACTGAAATTACAGTCAGAAAGTGAATACTAGAGGTGGTTTGTCTATGCAATGAGATAAGGATTTAGATCACCCTTCCTCACCTGTTCCAGGAGTGCTTCTTTTATCTACATCTGCATGTCTGCATGAAAGAGGATTATAAGGAAAAGTTGTCATTAAAAACAAATACAGCAACCTGCTGAGTCTTAAAGAATGAGCTACTTTCATATCTAAAACTTCCCACTGCTCCTAAACACATTTGTGACTCCAAGCAGATTAATCCACCTCATTAACTAGAAGTACTACTAGAAGAAAGACAGAAATCTTGGAATTTAATTAAAATTCAAGTATATTTTGTCTGAATGAACATTTTTATGTATGTTGCTACATATAAAATGAAGATTATAATAAAGTCTTGCCTACCAATTTTTTTTATTTTTTTTTTAAACAGAGAAAGAATAATAATCAGCTAACAAATATTTTGAGGGTGTCATTAAAACATTCCAATCAAAAAAAGAGGTACCAGCTCTGAAAATTTGGCAACCCCAACTCATAGCTTATCTTTGTACACCATGGCCTACTCCAAAACTTACTCAGTGGAACAAGATTCATGTTGATACCATCACTTCAAAGTGAGCTTCAAAAGTGTTAGGCTGTAAATTAACAGTTGAGGTACACATGAGTATGGGAATCCACCAATGAATTCCAATTCCTTTGTTTTTTATTATCATTTGTGACTAGGAGGCTGCATTGATTTGAAATTCTTAATCATGCAAATATGTTTTTAAATAACCTTTTAGTCTCTTAGAGGAGTACTTTGCAGTTGCTTTAGGTAGCCGGTGATCTTTGTAGACTGCTTGCACAATGTGAGGCACAAAGCCTAGCTGTTACGGGTTTTTTAATTATGTGCTCAGTCAATACTGCCAAACCTGTGACCCCATTTCAAAAGTAATACTAACAAAAACATGCATTACTAAGAAAATATCAAGAGAGGGAGAGGAGGCTTATGAAGATTGTAAGGGGAGAGAGGGGGAGGCTAAAAGATTCCTTTTGCTACAGAAGATAGAGCAGAAAATCAAATCTATAAGAAATAAGCATAGAGCCAGGCCAGAACGAGTTTCAATTGTTCTGCAGCTAAATTCTGAAATATTTCTACTGACATCACTGAAAGCACATTTATTTTATTTTTCTTCCCACAAAGTCAGGAAGGATGGGGATTATCTGGGGAGGTTCACTGGTCTTAAGACAGTTAATGAAAAATCCTGCCCTCATGCTCAATGCCTTACATTGTTTTGCACAATAACTGACAAACACAAGGCTCAACTAAAAAAACCATTTAGCTATAGATTCTCTACTTGTTGTTGCTTATTTTGCCCCTTCAAAAAACAAGCTGAAGACTAAAAAAAAAATTCACAACAATCAAACAAAAACCAGCAACAACAAACAACTTTGATATATTCAGAGACCCACCTTCTCCACTACTTCAAAAGGGAAAGTTGTCCAGGAGAATTTAAGCTATCAGCCATTCAGGTGGCGGGTCTCTCCTAGAGTTCAGGTATTTGCTATAGGCTTACATTCTAGATTTGAAGATTGGAGTTTTGAACCAGTATCTTGAGGTAATGTCCCATTAACTTTTACTAAGCCTGCTCCTTTGGTGAGGCAGTATCAAAGGGGAAATATTTGCATTGCTCACATTTTGAATTTAAATTTTTCAAATACTTTCTGTGCTATCCAATCTGCAATGTGAAATGCAAGGTTAATCCTGCATATGTGATACATAGCAGTTGCCAATGCCAGGATGCACAGCTGCATGCCCCAAGGCAGCCGCTAGAAGCACAGCTTCTGCAGGCTCTGAGCACACCACCAGTTTTGCAACAAATGTGATCCTACCTGAGCTTGGGAGAACATCTCTCCATCACTCAGAGCTTCTCCCTTAGCAAGTGGAGTGATAACACTAATCTTATTTAACAACATTTGAGCAGGTTGCTACCATGGCAGAATGGGAAAGAACAAGAGAGTGATGTGACTACCCCCATATTTAACAATAGTGGTGTTGGACTGAATAGCTGTTGTGGACCAAATAAGGAAGCAGCTGGGTCACACACAGCCTGGAAGGCAGCTATAAAAGACTAACCTGGTCTACCCCTGGCAGTGCAATTGTGCACTGCTTAGCCCGAAGTGCTCCATCAGTTTACCTGCCCAGAACATGTAAGGCAACTCCAACCCTAACAACTAGCTCCAGGACTGCAGTCATGCAGTAACTTGTGGTGGTGCCCTCAAGTTATGCCTACATGTCCCAGTGGCAGTGCAGTCCCAAGTATGACCGCAAGATCAATATCTATCTCAGAGGCCATATTCCTACAGGCCAAGATGCCACAGGCTGGAAGTCTAACCTCATAACAGGTTATAGCCTGACCAGGAAAAGCTGCAGCAAGTATACCCCTGTGACCTAGGAAGGTCACACACTTGAGATCCACCACTCTAGATCGGGTCCTGGCCAAAACAGCAGACCCAACACAGGGGATAAACCTCCCAAAAATCATGCAAGAGAAAAAAAACATAAGAAATAGGGCAAGAATGGAATTGTCCTTCTCAAGTCTTGCCTTCTGGTTTCCAGCACAGACCATCACTTTCCTGTCATTGTAGGCATTCTTTCTGTGCAACTGTACCCTGACAGAGTACTCTGTCCCAGAAGCTGATTAACATCAAGCCAAAAATCACGATCTTCTTGTATCAGTTCCATGGCTACAAACACCTCACTTTTACAGGAGCAACAACCATCTAGTTTGAGATATGATATACGATACTGAGTCTCATTTACATTGGCAATACTTGTTCAGTACCCACAATTGCATGAGGCACTGATTTGACAACTTAGCGGTATTCACACATAGGACAAAGGCTCACATTAACCTGCAGTACCTAGTACTGCAGACCAAACACCTCATTTCAGGAAATGAATCAGGCTTTTTTCTCTAATGCAGACAATTGGACAAATGCATAAAAAAAGTTTCTCTCACAAAGGAGAACAGTATGACATGGAGCATGCTACCCTTTTTCGGAAGAGACAGGAGTCTGCAACAAAAACAGGCTGTTTCTAACTGAGGGGAGCCTTCCACCACAGAACTGAACTGTTTAATTCACACGGGAAGCAGAGGAAAAACAATTCTAAGAGGACTAAACCTTATGGTCACTTGTCTCTCAAGCCACACTCCCAGAAACTTGGCCAAATAGGCCCCTTGACTTCTGCTTACAAACCTCAGAAGTTTTCATTACAGTCAAAGACAGGGCTTTAAAAAAAACAAGACAGAACAAAACACTTGAAACTTTTTTTAATGAGATATTAAGAAAGATATTCTTTTCCCAGCTTCATCTCCTAGGATGCTTTCAAAGGGAGCTGCATTTCACACACTGAAAACATGCATCATTTTCAGTACTTGTAAAGAGCAGCCTGGAGAAGGAGAGTAAGAGAGCTTTAACTTTGAAGAATTTTGTTTCCACAATCTGACAGAATCAGACAAACAGGAAAACACTACCTGCCCAATTCTAAAATACATAACAAGGTTTTAATTAAAGCAGTTTTGCACTTGCATCTTTGATCTAGAATCAAAGCGATTGCCTCATATAAAGCTGAACCAAGTATTCAAATATTTCAGATGCTGAATGACAAGCCAACTGAGGCTTAAAGGTCAGGCCAATTGCCTGATGTGTAGTAAAAACAGGCAACGCTAAAGAGCACTTAGATCTTCACAAGATGCAAATAGCCTTAAGGCTTGCTGTAAGTTTACTCAAAGTGAGACAGAATTATCTATTTGAGCAGCATTCTAGGCTGGATGTCTAAATACAGGCTTCTGTTTGTGACTCTAGTATCAATTTGCTACATGATCTATTACTTTGGATCCACCTATATTTCCCTGTTGACTGGGCAGAGCTATTCCATAATCTGTTCTGCAGTTTTACAGAAACAACATAGGTCCAGTTTCCTCTGGGATGTATATCATTTTATTTTAGACTTCTCATTATCTATCCAAAATGCTTTTGCCTGCTAGTTTTTCATACAGCTGAAAATGAAGCTGAGGTCTCCTCAACAATCATGGGTCCTCAGGGACTATATAAGAAATTGTTATTGTTCACATAATAACTTTGAGTACAGCGTATCGATGAAGCCAAGTCTGCTCTTTCCAGTGATTTATTCAGCTGTTGACTTTAAGTTTCCCTTCAATGCAAGAGTTTGCATGAGTTTGTTTGCTTGTTTTTAAATCAGTGATAAGTGAGTGTCTTGGTAACTTTTTCTAGTTTAATACTGGGCATCAGCTAGTCACAGAATTAACAACAATTTATTAAGGATCACTCATGGTCTCAACTACCAGGTTTTGACTGAGCTTGCAGCAATAACCACAGCATTTATCATGGATCTGTGGGAGCAATTAAATCTGAAAGGTAACATCGTCAACATCTCGTTAATCTCTCTTATATTAGTGCTTTTTGCATTACCTTTGTGCCTGCAATTTGCATTATCTTTAATCTGCAACAAACCTCACTCAACTGCTCATGACCACAGTATTCCTCAATATGGTATCACATAAAGTAATTAACAATATTTCTATTTCTTACATCACCAAGCTGATACTAGAGTGCTTCAAGATGTGAGGATATTAACAACCACCATACACACACACAAAAAAAGATAAAAAGTGATTGTGTAAAAATCCCATCTTGAAAAACAAAAGTTTTATCTGGTTTCCAGACAGGGTGGATATTCACACCACTGAAGCATAGGTGCTTACATAGGTGGTTCAGCTTGTTTCGATTCCTGGAAAGGCTTCTCCAGGAATCAATTCAGAGCAGAAACTTTTAGAAGATATTGACTCTACAAATACAAAAGGACCTTAAGGAAACCACCTGACTGAAGCCAGGTGGTCCACACTAGAATGTGTGGATATAAAAAGACACCTTCATTATATCATGTTATCTCTTCAGGCTGGCAGAATTCAGTGAATAAGGCTTTTGATATGACTTGATTACTGCTTTTCTCATATTCTTTGAGGAGTCTTGCCCTCTTCAATGGCTGAATGATAGCCACAGGAAATACATTTCACAGACATTTTGTTCAGAAGGTAAACAGAGATCATACTCTCCCAGACTAGACATGGTATTGTTTATCTAGTCTATGGTTTCTGTGGCTATACAATTTAGTTAACATTATTGAAACGTCAGCATGCCTGTGGTAGATTAAAAGATAAGGCTTCGTTTGTCTCACTAATTTGTATTTTTACTGTGAAGTTTCAAAGCAGCGATTGTGAAAGCGGAACACAAACGGTCCTATCATCTTCTATTAGATTTCTGAGCTGCGTTCAGTATGGCTAGGTAAAAGCAGCCTTTAATTAATAGGGCAAAAAGGACTTTAACATTTATGAATGAGACTCAGCATATGAGCTACTAATCAACTGCATTATTTGTTAAGGCCCTAGTGCAAGTGGTATCTTTTAATGTTACCAGGGTATAGAGCTGCATTGTGAAAAGGTGTTAGCATGGGTTTAAGCCAACCCAAGATTCAGAGCTTCAGGGCTACTTATCATCTGGTTAGCTATATCACCTTATGCATGGTCCTGGATTTGCTTAGAAATGAGACATCTTTAAGACAGTACTTGGGTGTGCAAAAACCCTAAATTGCTTTTATTTTATGTAAATCACAAGATAATAAGCATGAATTATGTATTTTACAACAGAGTTGATTTTATGGCAACTAGTTCTTCATAGAACAATGGCAAGATTGTACACCTTGACAACACCTGAAAGTTAGTCCTATAAGATATGATGAGTATTTCACATTAAGCAAAGTAAATGCTTGTCCTATGGATCTTTGGAGCTTTCACAAACAGAAGATTTGACGGTATCGGTGTTCAACACTTGCTAGATGACAACTGCTACATTATTCAGTAATATGTGATGGTCTTGATTCTTGCCTCTTTATTCTTTTTTAAATAAGTCAAATGTTTTAATTAGAAAAAAAAGATTATAAACTTTGACACCATCAACTTGCTTTAGTTTGAAGCTATGCCAATTGAAAAGCACTTTTTCAATCCTTGGCCACAAGAATTCTGCACACAGCTCAAAAAACACCCAAGATTCACATGAGCTGAAGAGCACGTAACAGGCTATAGTTCTGGCTATAGCAGTTAACATCTTCATATCTGTTTCACCATCTGGAAAGTGGGTAGAACTATACTGATCTTAGAGAAAAGTGATGACACTGTTATGACAAAAGTTTATCAAGTTATATATGAAATAAAGAAGTTGAAATGCTTCACATACTGATGTATAAAATACACTAGGTACATTTTCAAATGTGGCTCACTTGTTACTACTTTTAGGACACCTCAGCTGATACTTAAGACATAGACAGGGAACAATGCGCAAATTTTAGAGAAATCTTATCTCAGATCTCCTCCTTCACCCAAGACCTCTTCCCTTCTCCAAATAAAGAATGAAGAAGTTATCTTCATTCAGAATATTCTTAGGAAAATAAATGTCTGTAATACAAGAGTTGCTAGCCATTGAGATCAGATGTGCATTCTGCCTAATACTATGTGTTGGATATAGACAGCAGTGTGCTACTCTTATTTCCGGTTTTAACTTTGTCCATGGATTTGTAAGGGTGGACTCTTCTATGAGTGATGTGATTGCAAACATATGCCTTAATTTAAGTGTTTTTTAATGCTTTTTACAAAAGAGTGAGCGATTACTAACCCTTCTGAAAGGGCGTGCTAGAAGTGATGAACGCAATCCCTAGAATGCCACTGTGTCCTGGAATGATTTCACAAGTGAAATGGGTGCAGGGCAAAAAGTTTTCCCTGAGCACATTGCTTTCCACACTTTATTACAAAAGTCCCTTCAATATAATCAAAGCATAATCAGAAGCTCATAAACATTAATCCAAAAAAACCCCCTCAGGTAATTTGCAGTAAATGCCTGGTCACCTGTGACTGAATTTCAGTCCAACAGCAAGTCAGCCCTGACAGTTTCTGATTTCAGACAGCAACCATAACTGTCAATCAGACTTACAGACTATGTCATCTCTAACAAGTCAAATAATGCAGCCATTCTTGTTTGTTTATGGAGGACCTATCACAAAACTACATCCTGAGCCGAACCTGAGGCTTGACTTCACAGACCCCTTCTATCTTTCCTTGGAAACTTTGAAAGCATATTCAAGAGCAGCAAAGAAGCTCTAACAAATTCTGAAATACTACTGTATTAATTTATCCCATTAGAAACAGCCTTGCATGTTAAAAAAAATAGCAAAGGAAAGAAAGTACATAATGGACTACATACTGTGAAAGTTAACATCAAAAGGAACAGAAGAACAAGTAAGGGACCTTAAACTCATTGTTGTTTGATCAGCTGAACTAATAAAAGCCTGGTGACCCATATCCCCTGCAACCCTCAGTTTCTCTCTGTATTGCCAATGGCTCCCCTCATAACAGCCCAACATCTCTGCAGCTATGCCACAGTATGTCCAAGTGTATTCCCAGACCCCTCTCCACAATATTCTTATCTCAATCCCTATTCTCCCAAACCGTGACGTATTTAGCTGCTTCTAACAATACAGACCCAGAAAAAAGGTAAGAGCTGAACTCTCCCTGTGTTCTTCACAATGGGGGCATTAACATGGGTCTCTACTTCACATCAGCATCAATTTTTATACAACCTCTAAGATTTCAACAATTTTGAGATCTTGCTTGAAATGGGCCAACAGATCCATATGCTATTAGAGCATAGAGATGCAGTAATTGCATATGCCTCATTTCCTTAGGCAGGCAGGCAACAAATTAGATAAAAGACATCCTTTTTGCAGGAAGATGCTCATGTCACTGCTGTCTGCCATTTTTAAATTTACAATCTCCCTCCCCTAATGCACATCTATTTGAAAAAGGCAGACAAAGGAAGAATGTCAATACAAAAACATTCAAAAAGATTTCTTAAGCATAGAGATACACCTCCCAACAGTATGAGGCTAGTACAACACTTCAGTAGATATTTAGCTAGATAACAGAGATAAAAGCAACCAGTGAGATACTTTTCTGCCTTGACAGTAATGCATCATAAAAGAAGAAACAATATGAAAGGCTCCCTGTCATATAAATGAGCTAAAATATGGTTTCCTGAATAATAAAATATTTGGATCATCCTATGTCAGAGCAAATCCATATAAACAAAATATAGGGTGTTAACTATAGAGATAATGGAAAACTGACACTATATACTTTGTTATTTTTTTCCTGTTTTTCTGAAAGACTGCAATAAAAAGCCATACGACACACCATGGACAAAGACCAAGCAGAAGACTCAGCAATTTCCCAAATGAATGACATTTTTGACATTTCTCTTCCCTTTAGAAGTCTTAGGAATTGAGTTTTCTTCTTGTTTTCCCTAAGAAAAAATGACCAAGATAATGACAGTAGTTGATAAGCAGATGAGTGAGAAATCTCAGCAGCAATCTGACATTAAAAGGCAATACTGAGTATTTCTGAATAATGCTTTTTTCTTTCCTGCCCCCCCCTTTTTTTAACTTCCAGAAAACAAGAAGGCACATCTCAAAAGATCATTAACCCACCCCCCTGTCCCAAGATGGAACCATTCACACCCGCTACACACATCTGTATAAATTGCTCCAAGACTTCCAACAGCAGAGATGCCACAACCTTCCCATGCTTTAGGAGAGGTTACTTCCCTCACTCATGGTCATGGAAGCTCTTTCCTCACACCTAACATGAATCTCTTATTGTGACTTAATTCACTGCTTCTTCTAGTCTCAAATAGGCCTTACAACTCCTCCCTTTCCTTCTGCAACATCTTCCTACAGATTTAGAAGCTTCGCTGTTGGTTTCCTTTCAATATTGATTCAAAACACTAAACAAACCCAAAAGCTATCTAAACCTCTTATCAGAGTCTCTTACTATGTCATGTTTTCTAGAACTATTATTCTTGTTGTCTTCCCCTGATCTTGCAGTTTATCCCATCTTTCTTGAAGTCCAGTGCCCCAAACTTGATACATCAGTCCAGTCAAGAGCCTCTCATATACATAACGCAATGTAATGCTGTTTACACATTACAAAATACTTTCTTTTACAGCAGAACAATATTGATTCACATTTACTGTGTTATCCAATACAGCTATTAAAACTTTTCTTCATTTTTGTCTAAACAGGTATTCCTCCATCTTCTGTTTGTGCAGTTAGGACATTACAACAGTCCTTATTAAATCTCAAGTTTTTTTTTTTTTCCGACTATCTCCAGTTTGTTTATCCTAATCCTGTCCTCCAATGTGCTTTCTGCTGCTTCCTCTTCAGTCTCACCTATGAAGCAAGCAAGCATTCTGAGCAGACCCAAACTAAATCCTCCAGAAACACATTCAGTCCCCTATTCAATAGTAGATTTTTGACAGAATTACTCTACCCTGTTTAACTACTGGTTCATCTAGCTCGCAGCCATTTCATCTACCACATATTTCTTTGCTCACTTATAAGTGTAGCATGCAAAACAGTGTCCAAATAGAATTTTTTTTTTTTTTTTTTAAAGGCACAGTGCATCTCATCTACAGCCTCCCCGACATCTATAAAGCCTGCCACTTTCCTAAAATTAGACAGGTTTGATTAGAGTTGCTCTCAACCAAGACACACCAGATGTTATTTCTCACTTTTTTTTTTCCCTCCCTCCAAAGCATTTGCAGAGGATTACAAACTCCAGCACTTTTCTTGAATTTAAGTTAGTTGAATTGGTTCTGGCCCCTCTTCTACTTCCTCCCTTTTGCCTTTTCCCATCTTCCTGGAAAATTCAGCCTCCCTTGATGCTTTCTTGAACATGATTGCTTCACCTACTTCCCCAAATGCTTAAGGATGAAATTCATCAGGATTAGGCAATACAACAACATTCCTTCTCTCCCTCCTTCTACCCCAAGTTTCTATCCCCCCTTGTCATTTACAGTAATTGTGTTAGTTATGGCTTTTCAAGTGCAGTGCACCATCTGAGAGAAGAGCACCCTTTTCTTTTTCCTTTTAATCATTACCCATGGACTTCCAGAGTCTTTTTTTCTAGTGCAATCTGGACTTCAGAGCAAGTATGTACTACTTTGATAAACTAATGCCACTCCTATTAATAAGGCATTATAAATATTCAAGCCTCTGAATCATCTCAAGTTTTTGTTACGGCATACAACTTTGACTGCATATTAAGACTTTCAGTCCTTCCTCTATTTCTTGCATGCCTTGCCCCCTTGGCAAATGTGTAAGAAATCCAGCCCTTGGTGAGTAGCGAAGAAGCCTCTGTGCTGACAGCAATTCCAAACCCATGGTATCTCAAGTCCAAAATTCAGCACATGGTATAAATTAATTTCCAAAAGTGGTGGGGATTCACAAAAAACGCTGGTTTCTGTGAAAACTGGGGTGCTCAGTACTTAACAGGCACTGTTAAAACATGTATCTTTAGGAACCACACCGGCTTTGAAGTCTAGAACATCCAGTACTGGTAGGTTTTAAGAGATTTGTTAGCTGATAGGCAATTGCACCAAAATTCAATTGAAAACTCAATCTTTTCTCATCCTCCCCTTCCTTTCTCTCCTCCCCCAAAACTGTACACTAAATTAAGTTTGTTCATGAAGGTACTGACTTTAACAATTCTTTGGGGAGGGACAGAGGGTACCTCCCTATTCATTTTGCTCATTTTCACCAAAACTGTAATATTATAATACAGAAAAAAGTATAACAGCTTATACAACGGATGCCAAATAAGCCCACAGCAACAACTTTTAGGAATTACTAACATCCAGATCCTTCCACTCTTCCCAAAAGCAGAGCATATGCGAATTGCCTGTTTGTTTAAAGTGGTACCATCTCAGCTATATTCTCTCCTATGACTGCCTCACCCACCAAGATCTACATGGCTTAAACACGAGGCCAGCGGTATCCTTCCCCACTACTGCCCACTAGGCAGAAAGCTCCCGAAACTGATGAATTTGTTTACCAGCAAACAGAAGGCCAAATTCCCTCTGCCTCACTGGACATACAGATAGAGAGAAGGGAGCTCCATGCTCATTGCGTTAACTAATTATACAAACATGTCCCAAACAAAATTCACAGGAGAAATCAAAATCCCCCAAAAGCTGTTTTATGTTAGCTCCCCAAAATACATAAAACATAATCAGAACCCGAAATGGAAAATAACATGCAATTCAGTTAGCAATGCAACTTCACTGTTAATATCCTCTTCCTTTTCCCGAATCCCAGAGTAAGGTAAAAGATGAATTTATTTTCAATTTCTTCCCTTTCATCTTTTTCTCTTTGTCACAGCCTTAGTATTACTTCAATGTAACTATTTTATATGTATTTTTTATATAAAAGATGTTAAGCAAAGTCCAATATCACTCACAATATACCAAAAACATACACATTAAAAATAAAAAACTAAATTATATTGACTATTCTCTACTATCAGCAAGCCTCTTTTTTCTTGCTATGTAGCCTTTTATTAAAATCTAATATTAAATACTGGGTTAATGTGACAGCCATGAGTATACAAACCAAGTTATAAAGAAATAAGCTTTTATTACTTTTCCAAAAACACAGCTAGCTTAAAAGAAAGAGGGATGATGAAAATTGCTAAGGGCGGGGGGGGGGCTGTTTCTGGAAAAAATATTCAAATTTTTAAATAGTTAAGTGGATTGCCAGGCTTAAAGCTAATACAACAATCCTTATTTAACAGAAGAGCTTTACTTCCTTTCACTTTAGCTGCATATTTCCCCATGTATAAAACAAGTACATGAGAATTTAAATATAACACTCCTCTAACATTTGAAGTGTTTCAGTTCTTATGCTGGAGTTGCACACTAGCAGACAGTATTAATACAGTCAAACACCAATAACAAGAAATAGACTGGATTCGTCAGAAGCCAAAAAATTGCAAAACAAACTGCACAAAAATAGGTTTTGTCCTGCTGGAATTCTCCAGGAGTGGTATGACTTCAAATGCGGAGCTGCAGAACTCCAGCTGGAGGACTACTTCTTACAGAGTCGTTAGACATCAAAGAGTGAGTCATTCTTTAGTGAGCATTAATGATAAAAAGTTTCAGTGCCATTAGTGAAGTCAAACATTAAACTTCTAAACCATTAAACAGATGTTCTAGCCTTTATGTTAGCATGACTTTTTTCCTAATTGTCTCAGTTATGTATGACTAGAAGCCTGTTGTTCCTGTAACTGTGGATAGGCCTCAACCTTTATCCAAACTGCAGCTTAAACTTTTCTTGTCTTCTTCCACCTCTGCAGTTCCTTTTGTTTATTCCCTTGCTACTGCTGCTCTCTGCTGCCCTTTAAAAACTATGTTGCTAACAAGGCAGATCACTAGAGGCAATGGAGTATCACAAGGAGATGAAGAGACAAGGATAAAAATCAAGGTAGCACAGGAAGGAATGTGTCTACAGGTGGGTCTGAGCACCAGGAATACAAAGAGATGGAATGGAAACTGTATTATAGAAAGAGATTAAATAAAATTCCACCTATCCTGTTTACACCTAGTTCCACAAAACTAAGTTTCCCTGGAAAGGAATTACTCCTCAGTGTAGGCTGATGGCTTGTCAATCACAGAACAGGTCTTAAGAATGACTTGTGATTTAGCATTTTCTCCCCCTTACCACACAGCTTGCTGCCCCTTAAGAGGCCCATCAGGCCTGGAGGTGAAACCAGCAGAGTTCTTCATTTTTAGAAGACATGATTGGGAATGACTTCCAGCTGAAATGTTACAAATCTTTCCAAATAAAGTGGCTTGATATGACTCATTTGCTAATGTCATAAGCCTGTGGCACAAAACATCTTAAAAAGCAGATAGTTTTGTCTAACTGTTTATTAAATAGATTCAATTCTTATACTGCAATGTTTTTGTTTTCCTTCATTTCAAATAATCTAATTTCTCAACAATTAAGCAGTTTGCTTTGATATACTCCTGCTGATTTAAATAGGAAACAATACAAGTAAAAGGGTTTAATCTTTATTAGGTCAATGATAGTTTCAGTAGGCTGCAGTAAATTAAAAGTTCCATTACGCGCAATTAAGCAACTTTATTAATATAATTGCAATTTTCCTCACCGTTATGCCTTAGTATATTTAGTATATGCAAATAACTATATTGAGATATACACATTCATGCACATACATATACTTTCCATGTACTCCCCCTACAACACTTGTAGGTAGAAATCAGTAAATGACTTTTGAAAGCCAGTTTAGAAATTATAGCTAAAAGGCAGCTCCTCACCAATAAAAACTGCCCATCAAGGGTAATAGTGGAAGAATCCTGCCCTTACAGCTCTAAGTAAAATGTGTGTGCACAGTACTGGTTCATTATTATTCATTCCCCTAATAAGAAAGGGCATAGCTGTTTTCTAGTTATAGAGCCTGGACAGGAGTCATAGCCTAGACTGAAATCTTAAATATCAAGCCACAGTACCATGCTACTCAAATAGTTGATAGAACATTCATCTATTTTTTGAAACAGTAAGTTTTACTTTGCAAAAGAGGGAGTTATGTTAGGAAACTAGCAAAAAAAAAATCCAAAAGTGTTATGATTATCTTGCAGAAGGGAAGCAATTTTCAGCCAAGTAATTAGTACATTTTCTTAGTGCATTATGTTTCTCAAAACATGCTACTGTCGGTGGAGATTAGCATCCCTTTTCTTCAAGGGGAAAAATTACTTGTCTCCTATAGTGACTGGAGCTGTCATTCCAAGAGCTGACAAATGTTAACAGCCTCTAGAGGTGTTCTTTACAAACATCTCAAAAATAAATAATATATTCAGATCAAGGATCCAATGACCAAAGAGAGATTATAAATAGAAAGAAAACATCACAGTTTGAATATGGATACACATCACGTATCCATACATTATGAACAATAATCTAACATTCCAGCATAATAAAAACTATTTCTAAAATAGCTTAATTATCACATTAACAACTAATACTGAACTTTGCCAGAGAAAGGATAAAGAAACATGCTTTATGAGCAAACCAAGAAGTTGGCTATACCTTACATTGTACAGGTAACATCAAAAAAGTGAAACTAAACATTTCCTTTCTAGCCATCCAACCTATTAATCTCTGCAGACAGACTGGCAAGACACTTACATCTGCATTTAGAAAATGGTACTTTTTTTTTTTTCTTTACACTATGTTGTTGTTTTTCATCATCACATTCTCACTGCAGGTCCTCACAAGTGTGTCTAATGTTTGCAATAAAAACAAAGAAACAAAGTTAAACTGCATTTCCCACAAGCTGAGAGCAGATGCACAAACAAACCAGTTTGCACAAGTTAGCTTCTTGAGCCATGGTAACTATCTTAAAAAATAATGCTGACAGCCCAAGACTCTGTCTATTTGTGTAAAACATTTTAAAGATGAGTTTCATTGTTGAAATTTTAAATGTTGTTTAGAAGAGTTATAACACTACACCAATATAAGAAATATTTGAAATATAATGAAAATAAACACAAATACCTTCCACTCTTCCTTTGTGAAAAAATGGAATGCTAGTCAATCACAAAACATGATGCTTTACTAAGATTTTGACTGAGAAACTCTTTCTTGCCCTTTCCATAATTCTTCACAATAACAGATATTCAAATCAGAACCAAGCAAATGCTAAAGCTTCTTTTTAAAGCTGAGACTTTCACTAGGACCTGATTACCAACAGGTCAGAAAGCCTTAGTTAAAATCACACTATGCATGATGTAAGACCATCAGAGAACTGTAATTTGTCAGCACCAAGGAAAACAAAAGAAAAAAAAAATCAGCAGTCAATACAATTCATTAATGTAAAGTCCTAGAGAGGAAGGAAAGAAGAAACAGACTGGGAATTTCTCATTATACTTTCAGAAATTATTTCTAAGTTATTTTTTCTAGAAATTAAATGCCAATGTAAACAGAGAATATCATTTTAATATCAAATTAGTGATTTGCCCTATCAGGCAAATAAACAATGAAAGACCCAAGCGTAAAGAAACAGTCTTGCAACTAGCTTAGCCCAGGACTCTGATTAGCTTTTTTTTTTGAAAGAGAGAAACACACCACAGACTTCTTACACATTTAAAAATTTTCTTTCTTGGAAAAGATGGACCTTGTTTGTCCCGCTCAGAGTTGGGACTGAGCATTATCTTTGAGCAAATTATCATCATGTGACAGGCTCTGCCCAACACACATCTACACATAAATCTATGGACTCTAAACAATGGGATTTAGGTATGGCTGACAGAAAAAGAGGCTTTAGGGGAAGAAAGGATGAAGGATTTGAGATAATGACTTGATTCTTATTACACAGTATCTTAATCAGAAAGAGGAGGAAGTAATATATATAGTTTGAGTGCATGCAGATGGGCATGTTTCCCAGGGTTAGACTACACCCGTTTTGTGTAAATGGACAAGAAGATGACAGCTTCACATCAAGAACTGCAGAATATCCATATGGATATAAAGCAGAAATTCATATTTTGCTTAGTTCTTGGCTCACCTTCTGTTAGGAGACATGAGCTTCCCCACTGGACTGAGTGCCTGATTTCAGCATTTTCATTCAATTACCCTGGAGAGAGATCCAGATCAGACCTCTTACTTCTCAGGTGGAAGGGACTTGAGGCAGCTCACTATGAATTAACCACATAAAAAGCATGTCTTAGATATCCTCCCACACTTAACCAAGCATCTAAAACCTGTAAAGGTTAAGAAACAGATTTTTTTTTTTTGTGCTGGACCTCACACTTAAACATGGAAGGACATGTCAGGGATGTGAAGGTCAGGGGCAGCCTCAGAGTTCAGGATCTTGTGAGGCAGAAGCAGGGTAAAATGCAGAATCACAACCCTGGACTTCAGGAGAGCAGACTTTAGCCTACTCAGGGATTTGCTTGGAGGAATCCCATTGAGTATAGCCCTGGAGAGAAAAGGGATCCAGGAAGAGCTGGTTGATATTCAAGTATCATCTTCTCCAAGCTCAAAAATGGTCAATCCTGATGAGCAAAAAGGGAAGGTGGCAGAAGGCCTTCATGGATGAACAAAGAGCTCCTGAGTAAATTACACACAAAAAGGAAGCATTTTAGAAGTTGAAGCAGCATAAGGTGACCCTGGAGGAATACAAAGACTGTCTGAGTGTGCAGGGATGGGGTAAAGAAAGTCAAAGCCCATCTGGAGTTGAACGTGGGGAGGGACATGAAGGGCAAGAACAAGGGCTTCTAAAAGAACATAAGCAGCAAAAGGAAGACTAGAGAAAATGTCAGCCTGCTGCTGAATGGGGCAGGGGCCATGGTGGCAAAGGACACAGAAAAGACCAAGGTACTCAATGCCTTCTTTGCTTCAGCCTTTACTGGTAAGACCAGCCTTCAGGAATGCCAGCTCCCTGAGACCAGAGGGAAAGTTTGAAGCAAAAAAGAGGAGGAGGATTAGGTTTGGGAACAAATAACCTGGACATACATAAGTCCATAGGACCTGATGGGATGCATCCACGAGTGCTGAGGGAGCTGGCTGATGTCATTGAGAGGCCACTGGTTATCTTTGAAAGCTCACGGTGACTGGGACAGGTTCCAGAGGACTGAAAGAAAGCATGTATTACTCATATCTTCAAGGAGGGCAAGAAGGAGAATCTGGGGAACTACAGGTCAGTCAACCTCACTTCGAACCCTGGGAAGGTCATGGAGCTACTAATCCTAGAAACCATTTGCAGACACACAAAGGACAAAAAGCTGATTGGGAGTAGCAAACATTGATTTACCAAGGGAAAAAAGTCATGCCTGAGCAACCTGATAGCCTTCTACAACAAGGCGGCTGGCTCAGTGATGAAGTAAAAGCCGTGAATGTTGTTTATCTCTGCTTTACTAAGACTTTTGACTAAGGCTGAGCAAGCTGAGATTGTTTAGCCTAGAGAAAAGAAAGCTCGAGCGGGGGGACCTTGTCAATGCGTATAAATACCTGATGGGAAAGAGTAAAGATGAAGTCTGAATCTTCTTAGCCATGTCTACTGAGAGGACAAGAGGTAAGGGGCATAAATTGAAATACAGGAAATTGTCTGAACATAAGATTTTTTTTTTTTTTTTTTTAATACTGGAAACAGGTTGCCCAGAGATGTTGCAGAGTCTCCATCCTTGGAGATGGTCAAAACGCAACTGGACATGCCTCTGAGCAAACTGCCGTAGTTCACCCTGTTCCGAGCCAGGGTTGCACTAGATGACCTCCAGAGGTCCCTTCCAACTTAAACTATTCTGCGATACACTGACTTGGTGCAAAGTCTGTTATTAGTGCCTTCTCCTCCTCCAAACACCTTTGTTTAAAATAAATAAATAAATAAATAAATAATACAACTTCCTTCTTTGCAAATTGAAGCAGCTTTTTGCCATTAGTCATGGTGAGGGGCCAATCTGATTTATACTGAAACAAGAAAGATGTGGGAGTATACCAAAGTTAAAACTTTCTAGTACTAACCAGCAAGTTACCTGATGTCTTCAGCATTAGCACTTAAGTTCACTGCAGTGCAACTCATTCTGTATCAGTGGAGATTCATACCAAGCAGTGGGAAGACAGGTCATCTTCTGGTCCTGTCTTAAAGAATTACCATCAAGAACACAGATTATTATAAGCAACAAATAAAACCATAGTTTGGAGACTATTTCAAATGCTACGAAAGCTTGTAATGGTTACTCAGATACTAGGAATACTTTCTAAGCATTTCACCCTCGGGTTTCTTGAAAACAAACCTTTTTTTCCCCCCACCTTTCTCTCTTATAATTGAAGTGTCCAGTATAGCAGAATTTTATGTATGTGCAAGCCAGTATTAAGCTATGTAAATTATTTTCTCTTAATGTCATTCTGAAAAGTTTACTGTTCATTGGTCCTTTTGACCCCATCTTAGGCTTTGATCCCAAGAGGGTAAGACAGGGCCAAGTGAAAACATTCACAAAGCAATTTTGCTGATCTCCTATTTAAGCTAGATCATGATACATACCGCATCCTTACTTACATGTTGGTATTATGTGGAAGGCACTGTTTTCCCCCTGAAAACAGACACTTCTACACTGCTTTACAGGAACTGTAAAGTACATTTGAAAGACCAAGCTTCTTTCTTTCTTACTTGCATTGCTTATAAAAATCAAAGAAACTAGTCTACGAAAAACTTTCACCATTGCTTGATCAACTTCAGCATTTCCTAGAATTTCCTGCCACATCTCCTCCCTCCATTTCATCTTCAAGAGGCTGGAAAGTCTCTTAAATGCTAACTACAGGCAATAAATTCAAGCTCAAGTTTAAAATAACCAATCTATGCCTTTACGAAAGGAACTGACACCTTATTTTAGATAACATTACATTTTTACATCACACACAGTCCTAGGAACTACTAAACTGCATTCTCACTTCCTATGAATTAAGAGGTAGAAATGAAGATGGCAAAAAAAAATGCTGCAATTTCTAAGATAATCACTTCAGATATGAGGGCTTATGTGATAATCTGAGCACAGACACACTGCCATTTTAGACTACACAGACTTATCTTCTGACCATGCATCACAAATATACATTAGCACAAAGGTTTTAAGTTTTGCAAACAAAATCTTATGTATTTAAATGAGAGAAGCTTAAAAAACACACACACACACACACACAGACAAGTTAAAAAATTCCTACCTAAACAGCATGAAACAAACACGGATTTCTTCTTCTAAAATGGCAAAGTTTTATATGGAATATCAATCTAAATAATACATCAACACTGCATGCTCTGACAGCTTACATTAATTTAGCAACTCAGAAAATAGTTAGGGTTCCTTTGCTTAGCTAATTAAAAACAATGTAGGATCTAAAAGACTATTCTAAAAAGCTACTGAACCAGGAGACCAAGGTTGGAAATAGCTTGCTTTGGATTGCAGAGATGCACATCAGCTTCCTTTCAAATCTACCACAGGTCCTAATCTTGTTCAGCAATTAGAATATTTATATCTCTTACCTTCTTTGAAAACTGATTCCTGTTATGATCATTTCCTGCTTTTGAAAACTATAGTACTAGACTACTCAACTTAAGGACCAAGCACCTTGACAGTGAAACCTTGATAACTGAACTCCTGAAAAGAGAATCAGGTTTCTAACTGGGAAACAACAATAACAAACCACCCAACAAGTAAAGATATTTCCTCTCAGGATATTAACTTGATTAACAGAAACTTCTCTAAGACACTGATTCATGTGCAAAATAAATTTTTCAGCAGCATTGAAAAATTTGACTATGCAATACAGAAGATGAGGAAAAAATCCCTGAATTTCCTCTTTGTTCAAATAAACTGAAGTAAATACACTTTTATAAACACAGCACAAATATTTAAAAGCAATGAAATTTCACTGTGTAAAGATGGCATTTCTTTATTAGCAAGTGTTTGACATCACAACATCTAAAAGAGCCCACATTCAAAAAAAAAAAATCCCTGTCTATTGTTTTACTGCATTCCATTCCTGTTAAATCAACCTAATATTTGTGACAAATTAACTCTGTCCTGCAGGCCAGTGAATTTCTATTAACAACTTATTATGGAATAAAGTAAGAACAGCACAGTCAAGAACTCTACACATCAGACAAAGCAAGCTGTCATTCTGCTTAGCTTCTACAATAAATGTCCTCAGACCCACATGAGAGAGAAGGAACACCACTTGGCATTGAAACTTTAGGTGCCAGTATGCATTAAAGTAGAGAACAAGCCTGGACTGATTACTCTGATTTTAAAAGGTCAAGAATCACTAAGCTTTTTTTGTTTGCTTTAATTCATATTTAGTTTATTTACAAGGTAATAGGGTTATAATTTACAATTTAAAACCATATAATTGGCACTGCCTCAATTAGATTTTAACTATATGCTACTCTGAAATAGTGTTTTTCTTCATGCTTTTTCAAGGTTTAATAATAAAGACTGCATATTCAATAAAAATACTAAGTCAGATATATACAAATATATATAAATATATATAAAAGCCTATAATTGAGTACATTCTGCTAATGTTAAATGCAGGGCTTCCACAAATTAAATCCAAGCATTTTCAAACACTTAAATTTCACTTGAAAATGTCATTCTTGCTTCCTTCATATGATCACCAACTTAAACCATCCATTTGCCAAATGGACACAGAGAAGGGACCAAAGCAGAGAAGAATACAACTACAGTAAAGTAAGTAGACCAATAAGTCAGCTATGCTTTGTCTGTGCTCTCTGCCTCCAAGATGCATCACTAAAATCAAAGTCTACCCTTCTCTTAAAAAACAAACCAAAGATCTTCCAGAATTAGCAGTATGAAACTCATTCACCTTCACCACCTCTTCACTCTCTCAGGTTACACTCAGACTCAAACAATCCCATAATTTTCTTTAATATATTAACAGATTGCACTAAGCATTTCATTTCTAATTCTAACCAATTTACCACAGTAATGACCAAAGAAAGGATAGAAAGCTTATCAGTATAATCAGTGGAAAAATAATTTCACTGTATTTTGTTCTACCATTCACAATCTTATTTTTCAAAAAGAAACTATTTTTTCAAAAGCATTTCTCCTTAAAGAGAATAAACATTCTTCAAGCAGCAATATCAAATAAAAGTCACTGGAAATAAAGAAGGAATCAGAGACACCCTGGCGTTATGCATATACACTGATTATCCTTTAGGCTATGAGATTACTAACATCCAAACTAGCTTCCCCACCACTTGTTGGGATTTGAGGTAGAAGTTCCTAGGTTCCCAGCGGATGGATTTGTTTAATGTATTTGTTGAACAATGATTTGTTCAATTTTTTCTTTGTTCAATTTTCGTTCAGTTTGTGCCCCCATTTGTTGAACAATGGATTTGAATATATGCTAAATATTTTGCTGACCTCATACAAAAGTTAAAGGCTAATCTCATTTTCTCCACAGTAATTACTCCAATAGAAGACAGGTATGGAGGCAGTTCTATTGACTCCAACCTTCACAGCTGCATCACTGTTTGCAACCATGCACCAAAACTGATTCCACACAGACTCTTCCACCCTTTCCCCATCTCAATTTTTCATGCTCAGCCATCAAATTTCATCTTTAGCATTTTGAGTAATGGAACTATTGTCACATGGACTAAAACATATTTAAGGAAATTAGTTTCACCCTATCTAACTAGTTCAGGAAGGCTTTATGTTAGAGCATAATCAGAAACTTCTTTACAGGTAAAGCTGTCAGTACAAAGCACGTACGCCCCCTTCCAAAATTTACTAGAACCTCCATCATGCTTCTGAAACAACCACAGAACAAAGATGTAATCAGAAGCAAAAGTAACGCTGATATACTTTGCCTTGTTATAGGTCACTTCAAAAGTTCACTTCTTGACCAAAGTGCATTTGAAGTTTCTTTTAGGTGTTATATGCTCAGAAATCCAGAAATGGATTTGAACAAAATGCCCAAATAATAACATGCTGTATAATCTGAGTGCATAAACCATACAGGAAGTCACATCAACAAAACATGTAAAACAAATTAACCTTGATTCTCCAGAAATGATCATTTGCAGCTGCTAGTCGCTTCCACGTTAACACTGGTACTTCAAGAACTACTATAGTTAAAATAAGCATTCCTCTTAAAGCTGGATACTTAACTTTCATCTTACCAACATCCTACTTAAATTTTGTCATAAGCAATATTCTAGATAGTGTTTTTCAGACTTTATTTATGAATTCATTTAGGAGGGTTGGGGGGTTTTTGGATGTTTGTTTGTCTTAACCCGAAAGCACTTTGTTCTATCATTACACAAGCAAATTGCTCCTTTTCATAGTGCGTTATCAATGACAATCCAGCATAATAACATGGTGCTAACACTTCACAATAAGATATTTTGTTTGTGCCCAGAAGTGATGAAAATATCTGCAAGAAAGGGTTTATTTAGAACTAGGCTTGTACACTAAAATAGTATACCCTTTCTTGGGGTATATCATATCCCTGTCTCCTTCACAGCTGCTAACAAGTACAGACTCCAGATAAAGTTTACAGGCATAGATGTCATTTTTGAAAATACAACCCTTAAATATCACCCTTTTTCTTTATTGTGCAGTTTAGCTTTTGACCTGACTAAGTAGAGCCAAGTAGAGGAGAAGGATCACCTCCCTCAACTTGGTAGCAGTGCTCTGCCTAATGCAGCCCAGGATACTACTGGCCTTCTTTGCCACAAGAGCACACTGCTGGCTCGTGATGAACTTGTTTTCCATCAGGACCTCCAGGGCCTTCTCCACAGAGCTGCTTTCCAGCTGGTCAGCCCCCAGCCTGTCCTGGTGCATGGGGTTGCTCCTCCCCAGGGGCAGGACTCTGCATTTCCTTTTGTTGAACTTCATGAGGTTCCTGTTGGCCCATTTCTCCAGCCTGTTGAGGTCCCTCTAAATGGCAGCACAGCCACCTGGTGCATCAGCCACTCCTCCCAATGTATATCTTAAATAGCCCAAAACAATTCATCTAATTTTAGATGAATCAACATTTTTAACTATTTTAAAGTCAAAAGAAACAGAATTAAACTTCCCAAGACTGACAGATATTTAGTATTTGACACAGTAACTCCATTGTTTTAGCATCCCCAACTGAGTAAGAGATCCAAGCATATAATTTTAACTAGAGTCACTGTCCCGCATACCCTTCCCACACGGTTGAGATGGTATACCTGATCTGAAAGTAACAGCAGGGCTTTCCTCATACTTCTGAGCTGTAGGGTTCCAATTTATACTTCAAAATTTTATCATTTTATTAAGTTCATACTCCTGTGAAATTAAAAAAAAAAAGATTTTCCTGAGATGTAAATCTGAAATTTAACAGAATCTTAGTGCTTGCTACCATGTAGCCCATAAAGCACAAAGCAAAATTCTTTTCACTTGTCTAAGCATATCAAGCTAATGCCAAAAAACAGTATACATGAACAAGTATATTTCTACAATATGAGAATTATATTGATAACTTTAACAATGTGAAATCTACAGAAATTGGTTTAATATTTGTATATGTATATAAATTATACATGTAGCCACACAGTCTGAAACAACAAAAAAAAAACAGAAAAAAACTGGTTCATCTTATCTTCTGTATGTGAAACAGAAAAAGATCACAGATATTGTAAAGACTTCTGAACAAGCACAGAAATAAATATAGCTAAAGTATGAGACTCCGGTGATGATTCATTTGCACAAGATACAGCAAGAAAAGTCAGATATATACATTAGTGCAATGAAACTGTCTTCCTAAGCGTGGGCAGTATCTAGCATGCTGTCAAGGCTACTGAAATATGAACAGAAACAGTAATACTAAAACCAGCTTTTGAATGCAAGATGTTTACTCATAATTTAGTAAATAAATATCCTGCTTTTTTTTTTTTTTTTTTGGAAGTTGAATTCCAGCTTACAGATCACACAGTTTGATTCTTTGTACCAGAAATTTATGCAATACTGTGCATTACAAAACCAAATGATGTAATGGACATTTTTAAAGGAACACAGAGGTAGTTATTAGAACAAGCCATTTGTATACATACATGCTATTGTAAACACAGATTTGGTCTGACTTTAAAGGAAAAAAAAATCTGTTCTTCTAACCTAATTTTTCATTTCACAATGGCCAATATTTTAGATAAGAACTGAAAGAATAAAGGCATGAATGCATCCCATCTTTGCACTGTGAAGAGAAAACATTCTGAAGTAATGAGGTCCCTTGAATAAAAATCTACCTGTCCCCCATCCTTTATAACTTGAGAACTGTATATAACAAGACATCAACGGATGTTTAAAATATTTTCACTTAAGAAAACACTGGAGTGTCATGTGTTAGCACAGCCAGTAGATGACGTGTAATCTAAATAAGCATTCTGGTTAACTTCAGGTAGTTGCTGTATTCAGCATTATGGCTTTTTGTCATATACAAGATTTTCATGTATATAGATACACACACATATACATACATGTGTGTGTGCATGCGTGTGTATGTATATATATATATATATATATAAAAAACAAAGGTTAACAACCACAGCAGTCTTTTGTCAGTAAGAGCAAGTTCTCTCTGTTCACGCTCTAGGAAGACATTTCTTAGTAGAGTATAAACAGTTTCTCTGCAGCATCATATATGCCACAGTCCAACAGTGCCTTCAGTCTATTTCTTGCTGCTATGGTGCACCAAGTGCATCTGCACCAAAAGACTACGCAAGTATCTTACATTCTACTTATCTCAAAAAAAGATCTAGAAAAATCCAAAGAAAGCAAAAAGGTAAGACTGTCAAAAAAAAAAAAAAAAAAAAAAAAAAAAAAAAAAAAAAAAAAAATTAAAAAAAAAAAAAAAAAAAAAAACAAAACACACACACACATTCTTCTAGCAATTATTTGCAAAGTTGAAGTTTAAAGAACAAAAAGGCCATGTCAGCCTCTATGCCTTCTTTACCCCTTCCTAAGGGCCCGGTATTAAGTTCCTGGGATTCAGCAGAACACCGTATTTACACCAGGAGAAATTATTTCAAGTTAAGGTAAAGATCTGCCAATAAAGTTCAGCCAGAGCACAAAATAGTTTCTGGGCCAGCCCTATCAGCATCTTTCCTTCTTCCCCACAATTTCTGATTCTCATGTCAGTACATTTATGCAACTGACCTAGTTCAGTTACAAACAGGGGCCGTTTCAAAAAGTGACAAATGCAACAACAGTTATTAATTACTTCAAAGCATTCAGTAAACACTCCAATAGACTGTCACTAGCATAACAATATTATTTTAACATGCACATTGCTGAATTATTTTTTACTCTGTTATAGGATCTTAAGATATGAATTTGACTTCTCCCTGCTTTGTAGAAAGTAGCAGCATGAATGATAACAAATTTCTCTTTGTTCAAATATAAAAAACTGCTGGAAACAAAACACTAAAGTTAGAAGATGCAGTCTTATTAAATATTAATATTCTGCTAGATTTTTATATTCCATTTCAATATATTTGTGGCCAATAACCATACATTTCCTCTAACTTGTAGAAGCTGAGCAGGTGTGCAGGTAACTGGTTACCAAGACAACATACCGGCAAGGGATTAGAGCAGCCACTTGTATGTGTATAACTGAATAATGCAAACACTGTTAAGTGATACATTTTTCATTATCTGAACATCATATGATTTTTTATGCCATTTAATTTTTTGCCTGTTGAACATGCTTCTGTTAAGAACCCAATTGCAACCTCACAAGCAAATGTAATGATAGTTTCATTAAAACAATGAAAATATTTTGTGCATTTCTTCCATGAGCTAGGTAAGTAGTCATCCAAACATCTGTTCAATTTCTTACATCTCACATTTAGAAAACCTTCCCAGCAAGGAACAGACATTTATAAAAACAAGAGCAAGGTGAAGAAATGTGTGATTTTATCAAACATACCCTCTCCTCACCCAGAAGGCTGGGTACTTTGATGGGGACATATCTATGCAGTCATTCTCACTGCCTTGCTCTAGAGACAGATACCAGTTCTTTAGCAATATCTTAAATTTTGTTTTGTTAAACCTTGAAAAGCACTGCAGAACCTGTGACAGCGTTATATCAGTGAATTATGAATGATAATGCTAAGCAACAACCTGTTAATAAATATCAACACAGGTGAATAGAAGACACATATTAAACCTTTTCTCTTCTGAGAAACATTTTGAAATGCACCTACTCAAAATAAAAGCTCTAACTATATTAGAATAAATATATAACTCTGCATGCTAATTTTCATGGTTCATTTTTATTTTACACATATTGCCAGAGGACAAAAACCCCATGGTTTTCCCCATACTTTTCACAGTAACAGCACACAAGCCACAACATCTTTCTCATCTACGAAAGCACACAACAGTGAAAATTGCCTTTTGATCCACTACGAACCATATCAACAAATTCATGCAAGATCAAACAGCTATATTTTATAATTCAGCAGCTTTGACCTCCACCTAACTCATTATGATCAGCCATAATATACGAGATAGAAATGCTTAAGTTTCCTCACGTGGATTGAAAACCTTAAGTGTTACTGTCTTTCTGTGCAACAGAAGTGTCACCGTCTTCTCAGCAACATGAAAGAGATATGAGCACATGATCCTTCAAACAAGTATTTCTGGAATTGAAACTAGGAACAAAAGCTTTAAGTGCCACTGCTTTACATTCTTAGGTTTCAAAAATCAGGAAAATAAAACCTGATGTACATTAAAGAATGCATTTTGCTCTTCAAATGCAAAGAACAGAAGAACAGTTCATGTACTTTTCATCCTCCTTCTATTACTGTCACTGCTTCCTACTATGAACAAATCACTTTCACCTGCCCAAAACTGAAACAACGCTTCTTCAGCCAACATTTTCAGGCTTCTTTCAATATCTCAACCAAAGCCACATCCCCCCAGAACACTGAAAGTTACCTAGGCTTCATCCCATTTCAGAAATTTAACTGAAGTCCCAAGATGCTGAGGCACCTCGTGGATATTATCAAAAGCATTTTACATAGATGAGATGCCTATCTCTCCCTTTCAAATAACTAGAGGTTAAATAACTGACCTATGCTGATGCTCCTGAAAAGAAAACTTGCTAGAACCAAAAATACTCTTGAAAAATCTGCCCATTCAGCCCTTAAGGGCAGAATCACAAGACCTGAATACTTAATATCCCACTATGGTGCACAGACTAGTAAGCTTATGTTGATGAAGTCTGCGAAAGTTAAGTAACAGCCTACATACCTCCCAGGACTGTAGCTTTAGGGCATTCAATATCACAGAAAATCAACAGAAATTAGACCCCCTGAGCTTTGAAATGCCTGAGCTTTGAAAAAAGTCTTACTCTAGGTCTTTACAGATTAAAGATGCAAATCCCGCAAACACTTAACCACACGTGACTTTGCTCACTGGAGAAATCCCATTCAGTTCAATGAAGCAACTTGCATGGCCAGAATGATGCTTATGTTTAACTGCTTCCAGGATTAGGGTCCTAGGTTTTGCTGCAGACTGTTCAGAAAAGATGAGAGTCAACCTGTCAACTGCTTAATTAGACTGAGTTGTAATTCTCTCTGGCTAGTTTCCTCCAAAGAAACAGCCATCTGTTTCATGTTGCAGACACCCCTAACCTCTCATCCAGCTTTACACTAAAACTATGAGAAATACCTCAAAAAAAAAAAAAAAAAAAAAAAAAAAACCCAAAAAAAAAAAAAAAAAAAAAAAAAACAAGGCTCATATCATGCAGATACTTGTACAGTAAATGCCTTCCATAAGCTCAAAGTCAATGTAATTTTACAATGTAAACTGGTATGCAACTGCTAGAAGCTCTCTGTCACAAACACTGGCAAAATCTTAATTGGGAGGCTTTGCCAGGGCCTGAGGACATTCCCAGCCCTTCCTGTTCC
Organism: Apteryx rowi; assembly: GCF_003343035.1. Taxonomy (NCBI): domain Eukaryota; kingdom Metazoa; phylum Chordata; class Aves; order Apterygiformes; family Apterygidae; genus Apteryx; species Apteryx rowi. Next base: position 59,332 of record NW_020450959.1, on the reverse strand, counting down.
CCTCCCCAGGCCTCCCCCAGCCTGCCCAGCCCAGGCCCCCCATTTCAGCCAAGCCCGGAGCAGTCCATCCCTGCCTCACGTCGCCTCAGCGGTGTTGGCTCCAGCTCTGCCACAGCCCTACCCAACCCACAGGTGACCACCCAGCCCTATCCCCACGACAGTGCCCGATGTCCGGGGCTGGGGCTGCCCCCAGTGTCCTGCTCCCTTGGGGCAGGGGAACTGACCCTGGCGGCAAAGCCTGGCCCTACCCTGCCAGGAGCCCCTCTGGCATCAACCCCAGGGAGCTCCCCTGGCCCCTATGACACCCTGACAGGCTTGACCATGCCTATACACTGAATTATCCATTACCTACAGTAATGGGGGAAGATGTGAGATAATACAGAAGAAGCAAAATTCCAGATAAAACAAACTATACTGAAGTCAAAATTATACAAGGTCATTTCATACTGCCATTTTGAAAAAGCTCTGCCGGGTCTCTGCAGAGCACAGAGAACCTACTTGATGAATACAGCTGAAAAAACTATGCGCTATTCAGTGCAACTGTGAATTAATCGGAACTGAATCTGTTCTTCATGATGTGGGTTTTATTTGTTGCTCCTAACATGCAACATGAGGTATAATATAAAGTTTCTTACCATAGACCAGTATTTACCTCCCACTCCAGAACTTTATGCTGAATGGCATTCAGGTGCAAGAACACTGTCAAGTTTTCAGAAAGAGATCAAGACTGACAGCTATACCCAGACTCTCAAATCTTGGGCAGAAATTAAATGTCATGGCAATGCCCACGACGAACAAACTTCATTCCTTCCAACAAGCATTAGAAAGAAAACTGTTTGGTTTTAGCTCTTGGGGTGGGGGGCAGTACTGAACTTATAACCTGGTCATCTTCCCAATATAAGCACTAATTTCTCAAGTGCACTTAGAGCAACAGAGACTGTAAAAGGCAAAGGAACGCTTGACTTCAGTGGCAATAAAGAATAGAGTTAGTGAGATCACAGAAGTCTGAAAAATTTTATCTGTTCTATTCCACATAACACCCTCTTTCCCCCATATATTTCAGAACTTCTGGTTGATAAGATTTTGTGATTTGTTTCCTTTATTTTATTGTGCTCTTTTTGTGACCAATTATGTAGATTTTAGGTTAGTTCATTTGCCTAAGAGATTGCAATCTCAGTTAACACTGCTGTTGTCAAACCTTCCTCTCAGCTTTCTTAAAAAAATAAAAAGCTAATAATTAATTAATTAATTAATTATTGAGAGAGAGAGAGAGAGAGAGAGAAAGTATATCAAGGAACACTGCATTTGCCTACAGCATTTCCCTTGCTGAAGGGGGTTCTCTTGAATGCCAGGAGTGGGTTTTTTTTGTTGGTGGTGGTGGTGGTGGTTTTTTAAGTGAATCCCAAAATAGCTAGAACACCAAAAAATAAGGCCAGAAGTTAAATAGTCTACTTAAAGTCATGATTTTTCCCATACAGAAGACAACAATAAGAAGCAAGCAAGCAAGCAACAACAACAAAAATCAAAAAGAAGAGGCACAAGCTCAGTGTATCAAAGACAGATAAATTAATTTGCATATAACCTTTTTATGTCAAAAGTACTGTTCACAAGCTATGAATGAGTTTTGGAATGCCATTGTATATTTTTTTCCAGTTATCATGAAGAACGTACTAAAATATCAGGAGATTTTAATAGTAAGAACTGAAACAGAAGTTTCCCAATTGTCAGCCAGTTCTCTGATATCAATATTACCTTCAAACGTGCAATCATTTTTACCGCTACTATCAATTTCTTGTGTTGATCAAATAATTGCAACCTGATCTTCAAAACTGTCTGTCGAAATTGTCATCCCTTTTTTAAATCTCATTTTAACTGTGTATTGCTAGTTGCGTCATGACTCCTTTACAGGACCATTAAAATGTAGAATACAGAAAATATTTAAATGTAATATAGCACTAGTGAGAAGAAGGTAGTGAGAAGTCTATATGAAAATAAACTTTCAGGTCCCCTTACAGTTATTTCTTCAAATACAGTAAACAAGTCAAAGATAATAATATTAAGATGTCAGTGCAGTGTCAGGGGGAAAAAAAACAACAACAAACAGCCTTATTAAAAGCCTTTACCAACACTAAGTGATACTGATCCCAATTTATAATATTCAACATGGATCAACTGCCTCATAGGAGAGGGGAACTAAAACCCCACCACCTACACACCTCCATAGGGCTAAGTCAATCTGAGGCAGGAAGCTAGGGGCAATTGCAGTACTAGGAGATACCCAGATGAGCATTATATTTACATTTTCAGTTGAAAGATTATCATATCAATTAGACTACCTTTCTGCATTTCACAGGTCTTTGGAAAAAAAATAAATAAAAAATAAAAATAAAATCCAGCAGAGTCACTTTGCTTTCATAAACATATTACGACTCCAACACTGAGTACATTAAAACACTAGCACCCCAGAGCATACCTTGTTTCACAGCATCACCACCTCCAAGCAGCACCACTCACCCTGTGTACGTTTTACCTTCTGCTATTTCCCTCTGTAGCAGGCTATCTTTAATGCCAGAATTAGTTTAAAAGAGCCCTTACAAAAACATTGGTGCTTTTTTTTTTTTTTTTTGGCGTGTGTGTTGAATAGCCACTTTCAAAGATGCAACATTAAAATGTCCCTGTTCTGGTTTAATTACAATGGAAAGAGATATTCCCTGTGGTCTCTGGTAATCTAAACATTAGAGAGCAAAGACTTGTACTAAGAGTTAATAAGGCTGAAAAAAAAATAGTTTGCAAACACAGTTTCTATAAAAATATCTTACAATATATTAATATTTCCTTGAGGTTGTGTGTGTTACCTACTTAAGCTTGAATCTAATTTTACATTTTTAGTAATAAATCTAAAGCATTCAAACTAATAGCTTTAAGAAAGAGGCAATATACATATACCAGTAATGGTCACGGTATTAGTCATTATCACACAGACATAGTTGATTGTGTAAACTATGCTAGCCTCCAGTAAACAAAACTAAAAGAGCACTGAAATTCTCACACATACATAAATATAATTCGACAGTTTCTCATTCATCAGTTATACCTTTTATATATGAAAGTGACTCTCCAACACCTAAAGGAAAGTATAATATCCCACAGTACCATCTTTCCATATTTTTATTTGAAATCAAAGTATTCCTGGAATTTGATTTTCCAATTTGTTACCATAGCTTAATGTTTTGCAATTCAGAAGTTAAGTTTGCATCCTGCTGTTGATTCTTCTTTCATTAAAGAGAACAAACTTTGCTGCTCATCCTTTCCAGCCTTTTAAATAACTTTTATACAATCAGTCTCACAGTTCTATTGAAATAGCACTAACGGCAGATTTTCTGAGAAGGATTTTGTCAAATCCAGTGCAATGCCAGAAACTGAGCATTAGTAGTGTTTATAAAACTGTTCCATCATTTCATCCCACCGGGGGGGGAGGGGGGGAGGGGAAGCAACCACATAGTTTTTAATATCTAATAGTTGTCTTCCATACTTTAAGTCTCAAAAATTGTCAGAATTATGAGTTGAACTGCCATAAATGCAGTTGCTTCACATCTTCTCGTTACAGAAGAAAGTTGCGGACACTTGTAAAGGGAGTTGAGAACCCTCACAGAGGGAATTCTTCCTGGACATCCATTTCAGTCAATATATACATAAAGATGATGTGTTCTATAACATTCTTATGAGAAATTTCTCATCCTGTTCTCGTACATGTCTGACCAAATCATCCAAGGGAAAAGCTAATTGCTTTTATAGTCTGGTTAAGCACAGTGGCTGAAATTCAGACCATGTAAACCTGAAGTAATATTGATAGAAGAAAAAAAATACTGTTAAAAATTAACAAGGGCTTCAATTCATGTTTGAAGGGGTACACTTTAAGTATGCATACCATGTTGAGACCATGTTTTGGTGGCTGAATAGAAAACAAGTATCTGCAATCTTCTTCATCCACAGATTACCACCTTCATGCCCACATTTACCATAATAATCTTCAGATGTGGAACAGAACATTGGAGTCAAACCTAGTGTGAACCAGGAAGAGTAGACAGATCAAGGGTATTGTTAATGGGCGCAGGGTACCTGCAATACCGGGAACTGGTTAAATTTACTTTCTCAAAGGATCCTAGAAAGTGGATCATATCTACAGTGAGAGGAAAAAAAGGAAAAATTACATTAAGTTCTGCTGGCTCCTCCAAGCAAGCAGCAGAGCCTTTGAAGACTAGCATTTGCTTAAAATGAGCATGGTGCAAACACAAAAATCAACAAATAGCTATTCTTTTCAAGAATACTAATAAATTAGATATCTAAAAACACTTATCTTAAAATTCTTGCTATAGAATCACCTCTCTCAGAAGACTTCTTCCATAAACTTACTGAACATCATCTATAAAAGACAGTCTTGGTAAGACAAAAGCAGCTACCTACTCCAGATGCAGCTCCAACTAATTCAACTTGCTTTTGCTGTACAACATGTGCTGTACAGTCTGGGAACACTGTTTTCCCCAGTTAGTTACTTGTGGACAGGACTAATACCAGATGACTCCACCCTCCATTTTCTGCAGTAAAATTGAGGGTTAGGGCGCCTGCATCTTAATCATAAAGTATTACAGAACAAGGTGTGGCATTCTGAGCAAAGATACCTTCCATATGAAGTTAGCTCGGGTTCATAAAGTCTCATCTCCTGCTCTGGTTTGGTCCTATCAGACCAGTACCAACACCTGCAAAGACACATAGGTGGATCCGCGCTAAGTTCTTCAGTACTCCAATTCTGGGAAGGCTAGTTAACTCTAAATTAGCCTAGCACGAAAACTTGACTCATTTCAGGTCCAGTGGTGCATCCAACCTAATAAACTCTGGAAACCCAAATGGCTCTTCAGAGTTGGCCGTATGAGGGCTTATGAGGTCAGGCAATGTCTAGAAATGGTTGCACTTCTGAGATGACTCTGGAAATGGCATAGTTCAGTCTGAATAGCACAGCAGTGAAGCTATCAAATTCTGCCAGAACTGAAGAGGCTCTTCAAGGCCAGCTCCGCCATCTTGTAGGCCAGACAAGCCAAACATTGATAGTTGAGATCTGACTGTATTCCTAAACCAAGGCACAAAGGCAATCATCTTCCTCCCATGGCACAGCACTATCTCCTTATCCCTGTTTTCCCAACCTCTTCCCACAATAAGCAGCAACTGCATACCTCCACTTCTACAAAGATCTCTGTCCCTCTCTGGAGGAGGAGAAAGACCAGTTGACCCCTGGTGCTGCAGGCACCACACAATGCTGAAAACGCCAAACCAGGCTGGAGAGCTGATTTCTTATGATCAGGCCAGTACAGTGAAGCCCTCCTTCCCCACAGCACAAACTGCTTCAGCTTCCACAGTGCAGTGTCAGATGGATGGTTCACAGTGAGCACACCTTACACACAGCTGCAGACACAGGTTCCTGAGTGTAGCTACTAACTGTAGCATCCAACCTGTGATTGTTTCTGTGCCCTTTTAAGTGAGGTACCATTTCTTAATTTCTGCATTTCCACAGAAACACCACATGGAAACTAAAAAATCTCCTCGCTGCTTTACAATTTTAGTTTGCTTGCAGAAGATAAAAATGGTCCACGGACTGTGCACACAAAATTAGACTGGAACAGTTTAGATTAATTCAGGACTCATTGCATAGCTATGTTCTTAGCATGGGGCAATTACAGTCATCCAAAATTTTTGAAAAAGCATGCTTCTTCACCCACTCCAAGATCAGATCATTCTTTCTTTCTTTAGAAACTTCATATGCAAAAAAAGCTGACTTATTAAAAGTACACAAAGCCTCTAATTCTTAGACTTCTATAAAAAAAGTTGAGAGATAGATCAATCCACTCAAACTCTTCCACAGAAACACTTAAAATTCTGGTTTTATTCTGTGATCTGCTCCACTGGCAATGAAGTTGCTCTGCAGTATTTCAGAAATATAAAGGTTTAGCTAGACTGAGCTAAGACCCCTTTCCTCAGCAGGTCACCAGGGATCCAATGCTAAAGAAAGAATATAGCTTCAGATAAATGAAGAGTTCTGTCTGCAGTCCATAGCACTTTTCAGAGAGGTGCACACACTTGCTCTCATTGTCTTTTTTGTTATTTTCAAGGCAGCCTTCATCATCTACCTGCTCTCCCACAATCATTTTCTTTACTTCCATGAATGCATTAAAAAAGCTGAGACCCTCTATGCCATATGCACAGCGGAGAAGTTACATTTCTTAAGTCAGCAGTGCCAGAGCTATTAAACAAGCCTCAACCCCAAAGGAAGAAAGTCTTGTAAGAGAAGATTCCAGGCCCAACAGGGTACTTAATTCAAGAGTGAGGAATAGTAAAAAGAGAACTTGCACATGGAAGATAACTGCTGAACTACTACTGCTATCCTAAAGCTCATAAGCACCTATTTCCTCAGAACTCAGCGGATAGAGATGAAGGCAGTACTACTGAAAATGAACCAGAGAGACTGTAAAGAGAATATACAGATAGAATATGAGAAGGTCTTTTAGTCATGTTAAAAAAAATAAAAATTAAAAAATTAAAGCAGCATGAAGTCCTTAACCGGAATAGGCTAGAGCTTACCTGAAATGTAGGCATAGCTCCCAAAATAAATTCACACTTCCATTCATATTCAAAAAAACCAAACTGATATTGAACAGGGGACCAAAGACATGACCGCTAATAAGAATAGAGTTCTCAGAGATAAAAATAATTGAAATGGAAGCAAAATCCAAAGATCTAATTGCTCTCAAGTCTGGGGGGGCAAATAATCTTCATCACAAAACACTGAAAGAACTGCTTCATGAAATTGCATGTCTGATAGCATGGATATTAAATAAATCCATCAAATGACGAACTACCACATGACTGAAAGAAAACCAAACATGGTGCCTATACTTGAGAGGCGAGACAGAGGGGAAAAAAGTCATTTTGACAATACAGACACATCAGTCACCTATAAATAACACACCAGACTTTCATACAAATCTTCAGGAAGGAATGGAAAAACAAAAGAAAATAAAATGAATTACAGAAGACATCATATCATGCTAATCCAAAATCTATCTTATCTATTTTCTTCTCACAAAAAAAATGCTGTAAATGTAACTTATCTGGATTTTAATAAATCATTTGCCAAAGCACTACATAGGCTAAACTGGAAAAAGTGGAAAAAGTCAGTAACAGTATAAAAAGTATAAATCTGAAACTAGCTAAAGGGGAAACAACAGTAAGTGAAAAGGACCAGGCAGAAAGCATTTTACTAATAAAGTTCCTTCAGACAGCTCCTTCAAGGACATGGAATTGAGCATCATAAAAGATGACAAGCATGGCAATGGACACCAGATAAAAAGTTTAACAGCGCAAGATGCAATGCCTGTAAGAACTGCTACTGTTCATGACTGCAAGCTGTCAGCATGGTACGGTCATGAGACTAGGCAAGTGCCATCATGAGAATGCAACTTACAATGCATTCAGAACTGTTTTGAAGGGGGGGAATATGAAGTTGTCCTGTGCTTTGAGGTAGATCTCACTATAATGAGCTTTCTGAAGACTACAAGTTTTAAGCTCAAAAAAAGCTAGGTTTTATCAGAACAAAAACTAGAAGACTCAAATTGATTAGGGAAAACAATAGAAATAAAAAGGGCCTACTGTAACCCTCCAAGGGCAAGTCTCTCCTACAGGCTTGATGATTCAGTGGCTTTCTGAATTGCAGCAAACTCTACACAGCCCCGTGAGACCTGTTTCTCTGTTCCCCACTGCAGTCTCCTCCTGCTTCAGCTACCAATCCCTAGCTCACAGAGAAGCTCCTCTCCCTGGGTCTGACCATAGCTCCCAATTAAGGAGCAACCTCCCCCCTCCCTCCAGCAGGTTGGAACCCTCATTCAGGCTTCTTAAAGCCATGCAACAAACACCAACAGGTGAAGGAAAAAAAAAACCACTGTATGTCACAGGCAGCAGTAGGATGACATGAACACCACCATCCAGGCACAGAGTGCTTTAATTATGGAGAGTGCCAATGATTTTGGTTGCCCCACTGTGGAAAAATGAACTCAAGCAAGTGCAGAGAACTACCAGGATAATCACATAAGCATGGGGTTTATTTCAGGAGAAAAGAATGAAAAATATGTACTTTTCAGCCACCTCAAAAGCCTGGGTGCAGCTGGCAGCATAGCCACTCCAGCACAGGACTCGGCACAGATGGCAAATTCCACCCAAGAAACTACTTCAGCATTAAACTGGTTACCTTGTGCTGACCTTTACACTATGGTAACTGTACCAGTAATAGTCTGTCAACTAGTAAGCTGAAAAGTATTTCAGGTATGTCTACAGAGGGACATTTGCAGCAACAACTTTGCTGTAAAACATGCTCAAGAGGCAAAAGCATTGCTTTTTTGTATGAAAGCACTGCAACTTATCTAAGCCAAAAATGAGAAAGCAGTTATTTAAACTAGAGAACATACAGAATATGGGGGTATTTAATAAATACAGGCATGAATAAGTTTAAATTCAAAACTACAGGGGTTTAATTGCTAAAGAGTTTGGTTCTAGAGCAGCTTTCCAGTAAAAGATACCAGGGCAAACCATGTAACTGGTTTTGAGATGAAGTTAAATTGTTTTTGAGGAGAAGCTTCACCCATACAGGAATATACAACATGCTTGCCAGTGTTAGCAGAAGACTGAAATTGGTGCTCAGGAGGCCCTGCCTCCCAAATTTGACGCTGTAAATTTTGACACAGTTAATTATCTAACCATGCCATCATATTATCTCGTCTTCTTTTCCCTCTACTGGTGTGTGTCACTTACTTGTTGTGCCTTTTCTCAGTGCAGATGACAAACCCTCCAGGACAGTGACTGTGATTTTTTAGATATACATATGGTTCCTAACAGAAGCCCCAACAAAGCCTCAAGGCTTTACCAAACATACTCAGAAATGATGCAATATTGGAAAAAGCAGTGGAATTTAATAGTTTTGCAGGATTCATCAGTCAGATCAGTGAAACTGTTGTCTTACAAGGCAGTTCATCTGGAATTTCAACTAGCTAAGCTTTAAGATCACACAAATTGTATTTGTTGCCTTCTGTGTGGAACTAATAAAACTCATGCTACAAAATCCGTAAACTAAAATGTTAATCAAAACCCTCTGAAGAAATACACAAATCCCCTCAAGAATAATCTCTACCTTAAATGTTCTTGTTTTGGATTACATTCATCCCAGGGAAATGGTGTCTCAGGTGCATGTTTACTAATAACAGCATGCTTTCCCAAAACAACACAAGAACAGAGTAAAAAAAAATATATATATAATCAGAGCTAGAATAAGGTACACAATGAACATTTTACCAGACAAGAAGTATAAACATTCTCTCCATTTCAGTGCCAACAGACACTTATCTCTGTGTGACAGAACTCAAAGTACAAATGCAGTAGCAGCTCCCATGTTATGCAGACAAATAGAAATCACTGTGCAAAATCTGGTGTTCAACCCCTGCTCCAAAGACAGAATTTAACTCTCACAGGGATCCCTTTGTCACTCTTGTGTAGCTCCTCACTGAAACCAGAGAGGGATGAGAGCTGACAACCTAAGAAAGAGGTTCAGAAACCTTCCCTAGCCCACAGCAAACGCTGAGAAGCTGGGGAATTCCACATCTAATCTTAGGCCACAGAAACAGAAAGGTGTCTGTGTCTGCATATGGTTCTCAATTTTTACTACTCATCCTTCTCTTGCAAGGAGAAACAACAAGAGACACCAGCACCTACATGACACTATCCAAAATGAACTTACCCCCCCCAACAGGTGAAAGTGCCAAATGGTCTGTGTAGGGAACATCCTCAGTGATTCCCCATCTTCCACCAGTAATTCTTTATCCTGACTTTTTTGCACAGCCTATGTGCTTTGGCACTTCTCAGCTCACCCTGTACACATTCACACATGCCCCTACACATCTCCTCTCAGCCACAGCAACTCCCAGCCAAGTCTTCCAAGGCGACCTCCTTTCCTTGCCCTGAGTCACCAGAGGCCATGTCCAAATCCATATCATCTTGTCATCCCTCTTATCTTCCCACCTCCTGACACACAGCATGGCTCTTATTTCTTCTGCATTTGAACAACACAACTTCCTTTGCCGTGCTGCAGAAGCAAGAGCAGTGGCAGTCACTGGGTGCCTTGGAGAGAGAAGCTCCCTTTTCTGTTTCAGGAACAGTTCAGCCTCAGCCTTGCAAAAGGGAACTGCATTTGAGCTCCCAATTACCCTGGGATGAAGCATTCTTGCTCACTCAGTGAGGATGGTACATCAGATGTTTAATTACACAGAGATGATATGTAAGCTTTCAAGGTTTTATCACTGGCACATAATTTTCAAACACTTCAAAACTTGGCAAGAATTAAGTGGAAGCAGCAAAAGAACCATCCTCCTTTAAAAATGCAGAGTTCTGCCAAATCCACACTGCAAAGCCCCATGACATGGTTGAAGAGTTTTTTGCAAGTGGAAGAACAATGCAGTGTTTCTACAAATTCATTCTCAAAAAAAAAAAAAAAAAAAAAAAAAAAAAAAAACCTTAAACATTTTGATGCAACTTTTCAACAAACAAAAACAAAAAAGGCAGCTGGCATGAAAAATTTCGGCTCCAATGCTTAAGAGGTTACTACAGCTTAACTGGAAAGAGCTTGCAGGCCTGTTTTAAATAAATAAATAAATAAATTTCATCTTACAGTTCAATGAGCCAAATGTTTTTGATGCCTTGGGTCCCATATTAAATGCTCACTCCAAAAAGTAGAATACATGTAAAGCAAAAGATGTGTACTCTAGTAGAAATATCAGAGACCACTTAGAACTAGAAAAACTTCATAGATAGCCTTTTCCAAAAAGAAAAAGAAAACCTTAAATAAACTCAAGAAGGATTATCTGCTGGTTCACATGAAATTGGTATGAAATTTTAGGCCAGAAAAAACATGATCAGCACCAAGAATTACTTTTGATTTTACAGAAAACACAAACAGGAGGCTTACAGAACAGAAATACTAGCTCCATCAGCTCCAGTGGAAGCTGCAGTCAGCAGAAATGCTAACTCTTTTGTATTAAAAAAAAGAAAAAGAAAGAAAAAAGGCACATTGACTAAGATGTAAACTTAAGGATTTACATACAATTGTATTCAGAGAACTGACTAACGGTAAATGTCAGTCTGGTACCAAGCATTCTAAATCATAGTAACATGCTAAACATGCCTTAACCAAACTGTGACACAGCACCGCCAATACATTTTGAAAAGATCAAGACAGAATATTCCAGATTATATTAAAACTCAATTTATTATAGGACAAAGTTGTCCCACTTGACCAGAGTTACACAGTACAACAGTAAAAGGACTGGTAACTACCCTATGCTAGTGCTTCTATTTTTGATAGTAAGGCTAGAGGTGAACCAGCGCTAAAGGGAACAGCTTAAGATACCCTAAAGATGATTGCTGCCTCTGCACCTTACAGAGGAGTGAACCCAGCCAGTCTTTATTGCTGCTGATGATTGCACAGTACAAAGAGCTTAGCCAAAATCTATCAAGTTAGCCAAAATAATGCCTTCCTTCTGGACTAAAGTAAAATGTCAGTAAGCATACCCCAGGCAGTCTGCCAGTTTGTGCCCCTCTAGTAAATTCTGGGCCTGACCATTGATTTCAGTCATCTGTGACACAGGGTTGGAAGGGTACAAGGAGGAAGAGCTGCGAGTACAGCAGAATGGTTTTGTAGGGCAACTGCAAGTAATGATGGGGAACCAAGGGAAAATGGGAGGTAGAAGGCCTTAGAAGATGGTGGTTAGGGGATGGTGGGTATCAGCTTCAGTGACAAACTTAGGCTGATAGCTAAAGAGAGAATACAACTACGGGATACCAGACTTCGTCGACTCAAGCATTCACAAATTACTTGCATCTTTGATGTGGTTATGTCCCACCCAATCCAGACTTCTTGGGGTACAGGGGTTCAAAAAGAGGGAAGGAAGAGGCATAATTCTTTCTGTATCCCACTCTGCAAGACTCTGCTTCGAGCCCCAGCTACTCATGCATGCAGACTTTTCCACCTTCACTCCTCTCCATGTTGCAGTTTTACAAGGGTGCGAGAAAAATCAAGACTTCTGAAGCACACAGGTGGGACTCTCACATCTAATAACTTCTCAGATCTACAAGGTCCCTTGCTATTTTCTCTAGAGGCATCTTATCCTACTTATTATTTCATTTCCTGTTTGTTCCCTTGTAACAGCTTCCTTTTATTTAATTTCATGCACTTCGGCAGAATAACATCAAGCAATTAAACCGAGGCGTATATAACACTCATAAAAACACTACAGAAATCTCCCATGTTCTCTACATTGTTAGTATTAATTCATGTTTCACAGATACAGGCCTACAATGCCTCTTTCATTTTGCACTTAACTATATCTACAAATGGGAATGAAGTTATATAATTGAATCAATATCAATCAACTAAACACCTAATTACCCACCAGTTTTATACTTTTGATGTTTATCATGTTAGATTCAGCCCAGGGATCACTCGAGTCCTGAGGCAGGAGAATTTCAGCAGCAGGAATGCAACAATTGATCTTGGCAGATTTCTGAGTGCATACGGACATTACATTTTTGCTCATGGTGGAAACTGCTAGAGAAACTGCTTCTTGAATACGGGACCTCACCAAAATGTCAGCTTTAATTTGAAAACAAAATACATTTGTTGCTCTCACAACTGTGACATCACTGACATGAACCAAATAAAATCCAGTGCAATATCATCTTCCTTACTCTGGAGACAGTCTGAACAAGTCTTAAAAGTTAAGCACTGAGCAGTTCATCTAATCAAGTTGATTCAGAAACCTAAGCAGGAGGGGGGAAAAAAAAAAGTCTTAATCAATTTCATGTCCCTGATGAGCTTCTTAGAAAGATCCAGTTAAATTTTTCAATCTAAATTCCAAACTGCTGAAGTGTTCCCTGTCCTTTGTTCAACTGGAAAAAGTCTGGACTTCATACAGTTCCTCTTCCAAAGTTCAGCAACATAATTAAGCAGTGTCACAATAAAAACATAACATCCTGGCAACAGAACATTCAGAAAGGATATGTCAAACAATCCAAAGGCAACAGTTAATAAAATAAGTATCAGGTATCTGTTTAAACACTGCAGTACTCTTTGTGACTATCTTGCTTTTCAATTAGGAGCGCTAAATGGTTTCTAGTTTGCTGCAAAAGTAAGACTAGTGCCTTCAACTGCACCTCTGCAACCCAGCCTTAGCACTCTGCAAACTTTGACACAAGAGCCTGCAAGGAAAGCTCCACTGCAAGTCTAATTTTCCAGCAATCATACAAAGCATAGAATGATCTTTCTGTGAACTCAGTGTTTTGAAGTATGATCTATTTATTCACTCAGTGAATAAATAGAAACACAGTTAAAACTTATGGAGGTTTCATTTCTGAAGCCACTAAAATATGATAACCATAACTCCAAATCACAAGGGTGCACTGCTCTATTTCAGCTCTGATTAGCATATTGCTTGAAAATGAACTCTCAAAACAACCAGTGCATTACATTATGGAAACAAGAGTTTCCCAATTGTTCTAATGAATACAGAACAGGAAATCCAAAAGACAAATCTTCCACTGGTATACTTCCATCTACTTCAGTTGAGCTCTAGTACAAATAATTTGAGCTTTATTATTTAGAAAGCTTGAATTATTGGTGGGATGCAAGTAAAGTAACAATGTCTTTGAACTAAAATTTTTTAACACTTTGTGTGGATGACTATGCAACTATTAGAATAATAAAATTAATTATAATTTTTGTATCGCAACCTTGTTTTTTGTTTCTACTGTTGTAGCACCATATCAACCTACACTTCATTCAGAAACAGTTGGAGAAGTTTGAGCAGCTCTCCAAGTATTTGCATTATTACACTCTTATTCCTATTGTATGATGCTCTACTACGCTTTGTACAAATTGGTTATGTTCTCCCTTAACGTCAAGATAATCCACTCTTCATATAATACAGCTTTAACAGCTCAGAGAGCAAAATCCAGCCATTCTCCTTCAGCTAAGCAATCAACAAATGAAATGAACATAAACACTTTCGCTTTTAAAAGCTATTGTTCCTTAAAACGGGATAGTATCCCTAATTTGTTTTAGATTTATTTACAAGTCACTTATCTTATGAAGCTTAAGGAAGTTAAAGGTTCATTCTCTGCCATGCCTCAGCAGCATGTTAGATGCTTTATTTTCAATTGTAACCACAGATATATCTCTGCTTTTTTTTGTAATCCATTTCAAATCAAATATCCATCAACCTTCACATATGGTCTGAAGCATACCATTTGACTTTGTTTTTTTCTCCCTCTGCTTCAACACCTCCTCAGATTACTCAATTTAATTCTCTCATGATAAACATCCATTAGCATTCAGGCTCATTTTATTTGCCACCTCCTCATGGGTTTCACCCACTTAAGATCTCCCTAGTGGTTCTTCAAACCTGAAGCTGTATAGCACCAAGCACACAATTTTTTTTTTTCCTGGCATTACAAATTCATGCTATAAGCATCAGTGTGACTCACAACCCCAAACAAGCATTAAAATGGTACGCATAAATTGTTAGTTATTTCTGACAGCCCTGGAGAGTCTTAACATTAAGAAATGGTGTCTTCAAACCGTTTTAATCTTGCTCCTCCATTACATGGCAAAAGAAAAAGGCCAAAATGTGGAGACAAATAAGATGGCACACACTAGAAATAAGTGAAGGTAAAGAAGATGCCATTCTTTTCTGTATCATAACAAAAAAGGGGCACAGTGAACAAAATCCAAGTTTCTAATTGCAAACTACCAAAAATGGAGAGGATGCTGTTTTGGTTTTTAAATTTAAAAAAGAGCATCACCGAACTTGTCACAAAATGAATTCCTTGTCACAAAACACCATATCCCCACAGCCAACTGTTTAAGAGTAAAAACAGAAAGTCATTTACATGCAATGTGAAACATCCTTGACTATACTGTTTTTAAATAGAATAAACATAAAACTAAAGACTTCATGGCACAAGCAAATCTTTGTCTAACAGAACTAAGGTGAACCTTCCTTCCGGGGTGGTTGTTCAGCAATTACAAAAATTAATCACAGTAACATTTCTCATGCCTTCCTGAGGCACCATATTTAGCTAGCATCAGAAACAGGATATTAATGCAAAACAAGTGCAGAGCTGAAGCCAGGACTTACCCCTAACAATTCAGAAATGCTGAGCAAAGAAGCAGTACCCCTGTTCCAAGCTGATAAATCTTACTTTTATGAATTTTTGTGACACTGGTTCTTTATTGCTTTATTTCAGCCTATTAGTCAGAAATACACTGCTTTTCTTCAAGTAAACAGAATATCACTCTACTAGATTCTTTAGAAATAAAAGAGGAAACTAAACATCAGCCCAGTGACAGATGAAGAATAAGAGCCATCATAAAGTAGCTAGGAAGAGGAAAAATGATTTTAAAAATAAATATTCACAATGGCTTATAATGAAATATGCATATGTACTGCCTTAATCAACATTATTAAAGTATATTAACCCTGAATCATTGCTTCTGCTTAATTTCATATGAAATGTAGGCGTCTTCTCGTTTCTGTTTTAATAGGTAATGGCCATCATCATTAACAAATGAAAGAAAAACAGTCCACAGAATGTAGGGGAAAAAAAGGAGAAAAAGGTCCTTCAGTTATGTGAAAAATCACTTCTTTATGACTTCAGACATTCTGCTTTCCCCTTGTTCTCAATCATTTAAGTATATTACTAAACAGCAATGCTTGGGACAGGCGGCATACCTGAAATAAACCAAGGCATGACTGACAACAGATGAAGGAGAGGATAAATACATACTACCCAACTTCAAGCACCTGAAATATCTACCTGAACTACCAATAATACCTCCAAGTGAGAGAAACATTCCCCCAGTGAATTCATTACATTTTCATTTGCCCCTACAGTAGCAATGTCTCTTCACTGCCTGGAGAGGGGGCCCAGAAAGGCTAGCCAGTCAAGATCAGTGTTGGATGATACAAGTCTCCTCTTCTCCAAGCGGCAAGCTCTGTATTCTTAAACTAGACACACTAAGAAGCTAGCCAAAATCTCAAATGCTACACTCAGTGTCTGTATCTGAGACCCCACTTCAGCCAGAGCATGTTAGAAAGTATGCATCAACATATCTCTGGCAAGTGAACCCACCCTACTGTACACAGATGGAGGAAATACATCCACACACATTTCTCCTCGACTCTTCTGTAACATCTCGAAGCACCAATCAAACCCCTCATTGTGCCACAGCTATGATGCAACCATGAACACAACATCCCAAAGCAGCTTCTACTGTCCAGACTGCTACTATAGGCCAGCAACCCAAAGGCTCAGCTGTGAAGATCATCTTTAACACATGACCCAGGTATGTTGCTCCTTCCTCTGGCTCTTGGCTCTTCAGTGAACAAAGAGGTTAGCTCAAAGGCTCTGTCTCTCTATATAAAAAAAGCTCTTAGATAAGATAATGCTCTTTGTGAAATCTATACCACCTACTGAGATATTTTTCACTCTGTGATCACAGCACCTGTCACAGTTAGATGCTATCAAAACTAAGACTACCTTAGAAAACAGTCTTTCCTACAGCATCCACAGACACAGAACTCACTTCTGTTAAAAATGTGAATGACCACAGAATCCACTGTATTCAGAACTGAACATAAACTTCCGCTCCTTTCCTGTGCACATCTGTTTCACACACAAACCCAACCTTGGAAGAAAAATCTAATCAGGTTGAAACTGCCAGGAAACAAGAAAAAGGTGATTCAACTCTGAGGACATGCTCAGCTGTGCTCTAATAAGCACTGAAGCCTAAGACAGCAGAAACCAGTGAGATAAAGCATTTAAAAAATATGCCATCACCTTCACTTGTATTTGCTTTCCTTGTATTAATTATTGTTAGAAGATATAAACAAGCTATTAGAAATAACTCAGAATCATGCAGATACATTAAACTGTGGCCACATATAAAAATCTGGATCACAATTTCTCACTCTGTATAATTAGCTTTAAGGCCACCTGGCCTTATTGTCATTATTGCCTCTATAGATGGTTTTTTCTTGTCATGCTGGTAACTCCTTTAACCCATAAAAAGTAGCCTGATCTGAATCTCCAACAAGTGAAAACAATTGTATGAGTCTATGCTAAAGCTCCAAGACTGTTAGATATTTAAAATGCCCCTTTAAGGATCTGGGTCCAAAGGGTAAATGCTAAAGCTGCCACCCAACCCCCTTAAGCACCTGAAGTCCCCCTGCTCTCTGCTGCAAGGTACATGAACAACTACTAAAATTCTGACAGCACAGGGCCTGGTGTCAGAAACCATGTCTGGTTTCCATCCAAGCTCTGGAAGTCAGTAAATGGACTTGCTGGTGACTGAGCTCATTCACAGGACCAAAACCAACATGAAAATAATGTGTATATATTTATCACACAAAGATGGCAATCAAGAGAGCGTAGATACTGTGAGCAAGACTCCTCCTTTTTGAGTTGCAAGGCACTGTGTTCAGATCCCCTCAAAACCCAAGTCAAAGGCTCTCCTTTAAAAGAAAGGACAAAATCATGCAGAGACCTAAATCCATGAGACAGTACACCCCTATGCATGGTGATACAGCCCAGCCAACCCCGAGTTATATGTTTAGCATTTTCTCTCATGTTACTTAGACAGTTACGGCATTAACAAGAATGGCTATTCTCTGACAGTTGTCAGACATTGAGTTAAGCAGGAGATAGTTTTCCCATCCTGCGACTACTTCAAGACATAAAATAACTTTTCTGGTGAAAGACAGTGCGTTCAACAATTACCAAAAACTTTCAACAAAGGAAGCACTTACTATGAACAAGGGGAGTTTTACTTCTAGTCCCTGCTCTACCATATTTGAAACAGAAATACTGACAAATCTTTCTGTTTCTCCTACAGGAGTTCCACCACCACAAGGAGTTGAAGTAGGGCAGCCCACAACTTGAGAAAGCACCCAGACCCTTGATTATAGGGTCATTTTCAGCCTCTCTAGCTGCACAAATAAAACAATACTCTCTGGGTTAGAAAAGGACTGGCTCTCTATCACAGAGTTTAAAAATACTCACTAAAATAGCATAAACCGCTTCAACTTCTTCCTTGTTCTCTTGTTCTTAGCTTTAGGTAGCTTACTATTTTCACAGTGGAAAGAAATGAGCCAAGGCAAAAAGAAAACATCCTGTAGCATCCTATTTCTTCTTTCACTTCCTCCTTCCATCCCTAGAAAACAACATATTTTCTGGTGAATACCTCATATATTAGATTATCAACAACAATCACCCACAACACCAAAATTAAAAAAGCTCTTTGAAATGCATTTAATGCTATAATTATTGCCTCCATGCAATTACAACATGAAATCGAAATATTTCACATCTCTTCAGTGTAAAGTGCAGGAATGAAAATTAGTCTTTTTAAGAGGTTTCTTCAAAAATGACTTAAATAGCTATACAAAACGAAAGCTGTGAATTGCATAATTCAGAAAAAATTATTATTTTTTTAAGTTAACCGTTCAGCTCTTTTGGTTGGTCATTGTTAAGTTAGTAAATTACCTGATAATGACATACCTCTCTATACCAATATCAAACAACTACAACATATTTCCATGGCGTTTTAGAATTTTTGAAAATTGTTTGTATTTGCAAAGTCTTGAATTCATGTATCAACATGATATTAAGCCAGGAGAACATATGAACCACAGGAAAATATTTGTGAAGAGGAAATTGTCATTAAAGGGGTTCAGAAACGCGTAATAGTTTGTGGGAGCTCGCTACGGCGCAAAGCTGTATGAATACAAAAGACAGCTCTGCCCTCTGCAGGGGTTATAAGGTATTAACTGTACTGTATTAAAAAATGGCAGGAATTTGAAAGACTGTATTAAACACCTTTAAATCAAAAGTCCTACCGTTCGTACAGATTTTTTAATCAGAGCAGTTCTAACGTAAAAGTAGAAAGGTGTGCAAAATGCATGGCACTACAAACTTAAGAGTTCCTTTTGAATGCTTATATAGAATCCCTATGTGGCAATGACTAAACAGAAATCGCATCTTTAAGGGAGGGGGAGAAGGGGGGGGGGAACAGACGCAAAAGCCATTATTACCAGCGCCACGTAACCACCTCACGGTCCTGCCTTCTTTACACCTCCAGCTCCGCGGGCGGAGAAGCAGTGTCCTTCCACGGGCAGCGCTGCCCCACCGCAGCCCTCCAGAGAGCCCGCGCGCCCCACGCAGTACGATTTATAACGGCCGTAACGGCTCGCGCCGGCGGAGCCGCGGCCGGGGGCCGTTGGGCGGCGCCCGCGCGCCTCGCCTCGCCTCGCCTCGCCACGGGACAGGACGGGACGGGACGGGAGCGGGTTTCAGCCGACGGGAAGGGCCCGCAAGGGCGGGAGAGGGGCAGCCGCAGCCGCCTGCCGTTGGGGCGAGGCGCGGCGCGGGTGCCATTGCTGCCGCCGAGGGCGGCCCCGCGCTAGGGTGGGGGCGCTCAAAGGGGGATCGTCCCAAACGGGGCCTTAACCCGAGGCATGGCGAAATACCACCATTCCCAGCCCAGGTGGCTGCTGGCTGCCCTGAGGCGGCAGCAGCCGTTCAGGCTGCTCTGCACCCTCCTTGCTGCCATGTCCCCAGCGAGAGGTGATCCTGCTCATCCCTCCCGGCGTGTTTACCTCTGGCCTTGCCCCCACCCCTTCCACGTCTGTGCTTATCACGCAATTCTCCAGACATTCATTTATTTTCATTAAAAAGCCCTCTGACACATCCTCTGAAGTTTGACTGCTTCAGGTCTCATACCCTTAAGGAGGATTATTTGATCCCTCCGGCTGAAATACTGCCAACAGCCACCTGTACTGCTTTTTCTTCTGGAACTTCTCGTGGCATTATCAGGAAGACCCAACAGGTGGCTGTGATAAGTGTATGGATAGAAAAGTTTGTTTGTGCTTAGCCTTGGTGTGATGGAGTGGGTGCTCGCTGAAAGAAGCATTTCAAGGACCTGGAGGACTCCTATTATTGAATCCTCAGTGCTGTGACTTGGTGTGTGGCAAGGGCTGTAAATCCTTTGAGAGTTGCTTTTATTCCTAGATGCACTTGAAACACAGCAACAGTGGCAAGAAATGTCTCCATCTTTTCCTCTGCACCTGGAACTACCTACTATTAGCCAAGCTTTGTCATCCCTAGGATAGGTTACTGCCTAGCAATTTACTAGGAAAAGCAAATGCCAGAAAAGAAGCTTTGGTTTAGAAAAATATGAAACAGCTGACCTCCTGCGTAAGGGAGACATTAAAGGGATTTTTCTAAGCAGATCAATTGAGAGAAGCTTTTGCACTGGTAGTTAAGATTTTCTCTTCAATTGCAGCTTCAGGGTCTTCATCTTCAAAGTGCATTAGCAGGTGAAGCAGGTTAATTGCTCAGTCATCATTAGGTCTGTCTCTCCCCTTTCCTTTCTAAGAATGCTATGATCAACAAGAACAGCCTGGTTGCCAGAGCCCAGCTCCAATTCCTGCAAAAGGAGGGCAAGATATACACAGTACAGTAGATCTGAAAGGTGGACTCTCCATCAGTAATGCTTTCCACTTAGAAAGGAAGCCATTAAGCTAACCAACAACATCAAAATCAGCACTCTCCAAAATAATCTTTTAAAAGGACAAATCTCCAAAGTCCTGTTCAGTACTCATTCTGATAAATCCGATGCTATGGATGTAGAGATGGAAATACTCAAAAGTTACAGGTCGACCAAATCATTGGTACAGACTGAGGGCTAGAATTGAAATATTTCTGTCTTAGTCTTGCGCTGAGTGAGACATTTTGACAAAGATGACTTATTAGATGGTGGAGAGCTTTTTGTCATTTCTGCAAGTATAAAAGCCTTGGTCATTGCCGGGAGTGAAATTCCAACAAGCTACCAATTCCCTCACTCAGTACATATTCCTACAAAGTTTGCCACGCAACTGCCACTTTCTTAAATAAGGCAGGAATGCAAATCAACTGCTCTAAGCAGTTAAATTAATATGTATACTACATGTGTTGGCTTGGCAGTAAACATGAGAGATCAATATCAACTCCAGCAATTAATTAATTACCTTTCTCCTACTTTCAATCTAAGTACATATCAACTTCATGAAGGTAAAGATAAAAGAATGCAGAACACTTATTTTGTTCAGTCCCAAGGATACATCCGCATGTGTTTTTCATTCTTATTTATTCTGTATTTCTAAAAAACATAACATAGCTTTCAGAGAACTGATAGCACTGAACTTACATTGCAGTTACAGGTGGGGCTTAGCAACAGCCACAGCAATGCCATCATTCTTTCCCTAATAACTAGTATAGAAAGGATCCCTTAAAAATACCAAATCTGAACAAAGTACATAGACAAGTGTTCCCAAACAGTGATATTAAGATTTTTGTAACTGCCCATGCCATCAGTTGATTTTTCTATCACATCTGGATTTTCTGTCACTTCAGAAAAACCCAGGCAATTCAAATATATGTCATTGAAGTGCTGTTAGCTCCCTGCATCATGTCCTGATGTTTTTATCCTTTTTAAAGTTGGATTTTCTTTTCTGAAGCATCAAAGTTACTATGGAAACAAGCAATGCCATTTATGCAGATATTAGTAAGCCCCCCCATACATACCATGTGAAGTGTGTTTAGATTACCAATTTGAACTAAATACAGCATAGCACGTATGTATGGAAAGAGCCCTTACAGTGGTGAACTAGCCTAGTGCAGCTGTTAGCAGAATGAGACTCTGCTGTGCACCACCTCAGAGAGGGGATCTGGCAGGGGGGCCAAATGCCTTTGAGGGGAAGGAGACATCTAGCTGTTTTTGTTATTGCTGAGAGGCAACTGCTTTCCCACAGCCTGAGGAGCTGGTAAGACATCCAAACTCAGAGCATGAATATTTTGGACTCAGCACAGTGACATTCCTTCTCCATCTCGTGGGGAAAATTGGGAGGCCGAGCTTCAGCATTACATGCCATTCTTTTAAGGCCAACATGGCACGAGAAGAATTTTGTGTATTGGGGTTGCAGGCTCTGGAGGTTGCAGGCCCTATTTTATCTAAATTTGCCTTTCTGGTTAAGACACTAAGTCTTCAGTAATGAAATTACTACAGGCCAAATCCTGCAGACACTTGTATAATATTGGAAGTTTAAAATATGCATGGATGATAGTAATTGGCAGATGAAAGTGCTCTGTTAAAGCATTATATATGTCTTGCACCATTCTGTTTAATCAGGTAAGCTTGGATAACAAATTGTCTCAGCATTTTGACTGATAAGAAGAAGATCAGAGATGAAAACTGGAACAGCATAAACCCAGAATTACTTCTGACCATGGACCAGAAGCTATGAAATTAGGGGGACAATTTGATCTAGGTTTTGGGGGTTTTTTTACTTGCATGTTTTTGCTCCCAGCAACAGTAGCAGAATCAGAATCACAGAATCGCTGAGGTTGGAAGGAACCTCTGGAGATCATCTAGTCCAACCCCCCTGCTCAAGCAGGGTCACCTAGAGCACGTTGCACAGGATCGCGTCCAGGCGTGTTTTGAATATCTCCAGAGAAGGAGACTCCACAACCTCTCTGCGCAACCTGTTCCAGTGCTCTGTCACCCTCACAGTGAAGAAACTTTTCCTCATGTTCAGATGGAACTGTCTGTGTTTCAGTTTGTGCCCATTGCCTTGCTTCCTGTCGCTGGGCACCACTGAAAAGAGTCTGGCTCCATCCTCTTGACACCCTCCCTTTAGATGTTTGTATACATTGATAAGATCCCCTCTCAGTCTTCTCCTTTCTTCTCTAGGCTAAACAGGCCCAGCTCTCTCAGCCTTTCCTCATAAGAGAGATGCTCCAGTCCCCTAATCATCTTTGTAGCCCTTCGCTGGACTTGCTCCAGTAGTGCCACATCCCTCTTGTACTGGGGAGCCCACAACTGGACACAGTACTCCAGATGTGGCCTCACCAGGGCTGAGTAGAGGGGGAGGATCACCTCCCTCGACCTGCTGGCAACACTCTTCCTGATGCACCCCAGGATACCATTGGCCTTCTTGGCCACAAGGGCACATTGCTGGCTCATGCTTAACTTGATGTCCACCAGCACTCCCAGGTCCTTCTCCACAGAGCTGCTTTCCAGCAGGTCAACCCCCAACCTGTACTGGTGCCGGGGGTTATTCCTCTGTAGGTGCAGGACCCCCTAGGTGCAGAAGGATAGCAGCTATCAAGAATAGCAATGTTGAGTTGATGTACTTAACCCAAAACTTTCAAACTATTTTTAACCGGTTTTGCTTGTCCTATTTCTGATTGGCCAGTCTGAGACTTTGTGAAGATAAGAACTTTTCAGAAAACACAGCTCACCTTCTGTAACTTCAGAATTATAAAAAAAAATATCGCCAGTGAGACCCCACTGGGTACGCAGTCGTTCTGTAAGCAGTGCAATGGTAATGCAGAAGCACAAATTTTTTAAAATGAATTCTGAAACACTTATCCCCCGTATTAGCTAACATGCATTTTTATAAGCTGTAACGGCACTTATATGCAAATAACTTCTATAGGAAATTGTGTCCTTTTCTCAGTATAATTTCTTTCCTTAGCCATTACTCAGAGGACAAGTAGCGATGAAAAGAATAAAGCAGAATTATCATTCTTGCAAAATAATAGGCTGAGAAAGCATTGTCTCCCAGTAATTTCCATACAGAGACAGAACTCCATATTATGAAGAATTGCATGGGAACCACTGTGACTTACAATTACACAGGCCTTGGTATTTTTAGCTAGAATGAGAGGACCAATGCTCAATTCAAGAGAAATTTAGAGCCCAAAGCATGACCATTTGTGCTGCAGCTTGCCTGTCACCCCTTAGAACTAGAGGAGAACAGTATTCCACTAACACGAACACAAAAGTTTCTGCAACTAAAACAGACTTCACATGGTCCTCATATGTATAGTGATAATTTTAAACTCCCTTCTAATCTACAGGTAGACCAGAGTCCTGACTCCTTGGAACAGCTGGTGATACAAAGCTGGTAAGGCTGTTTCTGCCTGAGAGAGCTACTAGTGCTAGTATATTAGAGAGTGGATCAGCCACTTTAGAGCCCTAAGCTGTCCACTTAAAAATTCTGACAGTAGGGTAGAGCCCTAAAATGTTGTGGACACTACTGTTTATTTTGCACAAGCATTTGGCAATCAGAACTGCTTGAAGATGGGCACAGTACAAGCAAAGGGACAGTTGTTCCTCTAACAATTCCACTTCTCTTGATACAGTTTGTCCAGATGAAGGGATGACGTTATACTTATGTTTAGGTCCGGCTATTTAAAGTGCCAGTGAGGTTAAGGAACACAGATCAGCAGTCTACACTTCTCTTCCCTTTGCTCTACTCATCAGTTGTCCAAACCCAGGTGAAGCAGGAATAACCTGGAAGTTTTTGCAGATTTAGTAGAGGTTTTTAAGCTTGCTGTCAAATCTTCAGTGCCTTCTGGACCAAGGAACCTTAGGAAGAATTTCTTGTCTTCCCCGCCCTTTATCTGACACAAATGCTTTTGAAAAGCAAGACTTTTTTTCAACCCAGTTTATTACATCCACTGCCCCAGAAGAGCTTGTGGTAGTTTATTTTGAAAATGTTAGTTACCTCTTCTAATTGTAGGCTAGCTTTCAACAGGAAGAAATGGAAATATCATGTATGAGCCTGTAACTTCAGTGTAAGAGGTAAGTGACTATTTCTTGTCTGCAGAGAGACTCACCCAATTGTCCAGTTTATCATGAAAATACTTCACAACTTTTATTCTTGCCTCTCTATCCAGTATCTTATCATAGCAATGCCTGGCACTGGATGCTAAAGGAAGAGCACAAGATTCTTTCCATAGTTGGTTCTTTTAATCTGTATCCCTCAGATGCTCTGCAAGAGGTAACATAAAAATGGCCATAATGAGGCCAGACCAAAATGTTCAACTCTTGACACTTGCCAGTAACGATCATACAGGCACCAGTGTGCTGGTGGGCAAGCATGCAGTGCTACTTCATCTGACCGTCTTAAGCATCCAGCAGTATCAGAAACTTCCTGAATCAGACCCGATATCTTTGTATCTAAGTAATGCTTGACAGTTTTTCCTCTGAAGTTTTAACATTTGTGGTACTGCGTAGTGATGCATTTTGTAAAGCACTTTCTTCCTTTTCATATGCCTTAGTCCTTGTATAGAAGGGGTAGTGAACAATTTCCCAATTCATCATCATTTTCCCAATTCATCATATCATTGGATATTACGAAAATAAATCAATCCATCAAAATCAGTTTTCAGCATAAATGCCTTGTAATTGCAAACACATTTCCCATCAGAGGACAACAGGTACCTGCACATGAAGGAAGGAAATTAAAAAAAAAAAAAAGCATCCATAACTCAAGTATTAGGAAGATGCAGCTTCTGTGATCTCCAACTCACCAGTATCTTAGGCGACAAGATTACTCCTGCACCCAAACATCTGCCTGAATATTATTTTTAGCTGTGAACATGATCTCAGTCATGACTGTATCAATTTCCAAGTTTGGAGAAGGAGCTGTACATCTGTTCTTTACTCCAAAAGCATGAGGCAATGGAAACATTTCTGTGAAAAGGAGTTGATGCTCTAGTGGAAGCCATATTGGCAGCAAAAAGATTACTAAAAAAAAAATCTAGGTAGATCTCTACAAATTCTTTGGCTCTAGGAGTCTGCCATGAGGTAGCACAACTACAATATAGTTTATTCTCTTTACAGAGTAGGTTACTACAGCATTTTGTTCAGAAAGGTTAAAACAAACTTTATTTTAACATACAAATCAGATTTCTTTATCAGGCAAGACATACCTCTAAAGCACAGCATAGTGTGTCTCCACACAGTATGTCACCACTTGTGCTACAGTAATCCTGAGATATGGAAACAAGCCCTAAAACTTAAATAAAAAAAAGCCAAAATGTCTTTTTTCAATCACTCCTGCTACAATATCCTCCATTTGGAAACTAAGAAAAACATTACATAGTTCTGAATCAAGAAAACAAATTATCTACAAGCCAAATACCCAAGATACTTGTCTAATTCCCTGCTGTCATCCGGGTGTACTAGCAAGAGCACTTGGGGAACAAACCAAGAGATGCAAATATGCAAGGTTACTTTGTTAACATTGCAAAGCACATTAAAGGACTGTAAGATATTTTTACTACTTTTATTACCTTCAACTACTATTGTCTTGAAGAACTGTAGTTAATATGTCAGTTCAATTTACATATCCTATAAACTTACCAAAAAAAAAAAAGTTCTCTACATTGCGTGTTAAGTTACTAAAAATAATCTTAACTTACTCAGCTTCCTTTCACTCTGGTTATACATGATATAGAAATATTTTTTAAAAGCTTATGAAAGCAGTAGCAATAAAACTGCAGACATTTTAAATCCTGTTCATAATATTAAAGACAACATGAACATCTTCATTTGATACAAGAATAATATTTGTCATTGATTGGCATTTAGAAAAATAAAGTATCAGTCCCTTCCTTAAAAAAAAGTTATAGGAAAGATATGGAAAAGGTAGTTTTCAACAAACAGTTTTGCTGCAGTTTTGCAGCAGTTTTACAACATTTCAAATAAGTTACACTATATACTATGGCTTTGCCATTTAGTGGAAGAGTGCCATCATGGATTTAAACACTAGATGTAGCTAATTAATTCAGTATGCTTTCAGCCTTTTCAAGTTTTAATGATTATTTATGTGGGGAAAAAAAAACCAACACCAAGTATTAGTGGGAAAATTAAGAAGCCCCTGGAAGAATTTAACTGCAAGAAGCACTTGTAGCAGAGGCCTTTCAGAGAAATTTTCAGTTGAAGTCAGGGCAATCTCTTGGCACTATTAAAGGGCAACCCAAACCTCCCATGAACTTCAGCTGAGTCAGGACTTCATACTGGGTTTCACTTCAGAAACGGTAACATACAGGTCTGGCAGCATTATGCTACTGGACTAATGATTTCTCTTCAATATTATTTGTTATGTTAATCATACAGCTGAGATGCTAGCTAGATTTGGTATGCAGCTGATCTAAGGAAAAGGTTACAATACTGCTAAAACAGCAAGAGTCAGAACTACAACACAATGGTTGTATACTAAGTTTTGGCCACTACGAATACAAAGGAATTAGGGGGAAGAGAAAGATACTTGAGTCAAAGGTTGAAAGATCCCATTTACGCAATAATATATTATTAATGGTTGAGTATACTTACATTTTGAAGTCTAAAGTTACATTCAAATTGGGCAAGTTATGAAAATATTCAAATATATGTAAATAAAAAGAAACCTAGTTTCACAACTAAAGTTGTAACAAAAATTTCATCCTGCAGTTGACGTAGCATTTGCAGCAACAAAGCTCATACAGACGAGCACATTTCAGAGTTATGAAGATAAGCAAGATGATGGCACTGAATTCAGGAATATTTCTGAACTCTAGTTTTACTCAGGATAGAAGAGTTGCCAGTTGGATAAAGTTCTGTAGTTTCCAGCTCCTTAGAAATAAGACTATGTCATATAGAAGATGAGTTTTCTCCCCACTTTTTCTCCAAAAGTATCCGAAAGGCAAGCTAAAATGATTGTTTCTGACAACAGTAAAATAAAGAAGCAAATAGAAACACAGGTGTATCACAGTCTTAGAGAAGATGCATTTGTCCTCGTTCATTTTTGTTTATAAAAAGGCACTTCACATATTGCTAAAACTCTAATAATGTACTTATCCTTTTAGTTTTTCCTGTTAGATGGATGTATTTCAAGGTGGTTACCGAGAATATGTGAACATTTATTATACAGTATTTATCTGTTACAAATTTTATAATTAAATATAGTATCTTACACCATTTATTTAGAAGAAAAGATTCAAGTTAAGATAATAGCAGATCTTCATACAATATTTCAGTGATGATGGACGATCTGTCATAAGCAACAAAATGTAGCGAGTTCATGCTAATAAAATTAGCAGTGTGAATCTTTCAGAAGTGAGTCCTCAGTCTTTTGTTTTCTTCTCGTAATCTCTCAATTTCAGCTACTAAGCTTTCATTTACAGAATATCTTTCAAGTAAGGCATGCATTTCATTCTAGAGAAAAGAAAAAAAGCCCTAATCAGAAACTATAAAGTTCATTTTCCCAGTTCTACCCTATCCATTTTCATACCCCTTTTGAAAATTAAATAAGCGAGATAATACTGTTTTTAAACTTTGGTAAGAAAAATGAGATTTTTTTATGCTGACATACAGTATTTTGATCATTAATACATTAGCGAATATTTTATCAAAGCATATTTTGCACTTCTTCAGGATGAGAATCTATTAATGCAGGTTTTTATTAAATGTTCAGTACTGAGTCAAGGTCTTTTTAATGCAGACCAAAAGAACAAAGACGCATAAAAAGGTAAAGTTAAAAACATAGAATACAGTTCAGCATGCATGCTGTACTAGTAAGTGAAGTTTTCTATTTGAACACTCTCTAATTCCTTCATACGCCAGCTCCTGGTCCTTTCCAAGGGACAGTTGAATTTACTTCCCCTTTATCTTTTACAACTCCTGAAATATGGAATTCATGATACCTACCCAATGCATATGTTCACTTTATTTATTGAGCCTAAAAGAGTTTTAATAGATTTAGGTACCTTTCCCCCTCCTTCACATTCCATCCTCCCTTTCTTGTTCTTAATGAGCAAACCCAATTTTCTGTTTTGACCAAAGTAGTTGATAGACTATTACTAAAAATGAAAACTGTAAATATTTCCCACACTGATCTTTGTACATACCAACTGCATATGGAACTGTTTGATCATCTCCACTTGCAAATTCACAATATCTCGATGACATGCTTCTCTGGGGGAAGAATTGCAAAGGACAATGCTTAGTTTTATTTAGGAAGCAGTAATTCTTCTTCAACTCCAAATGCCCAGAACTCCACACTCCTTCACCTTCACTACGTCATGGAGTAACAGACTTAAAACTCTTAAACCATGAAACACAGTCCTCTACCAGCTTAGTTTCTGCAAGACTTCTTTTTAATGACATTATTTTTCATCCAGGTATTTTTGGTACACAAAAAGATTTAGGATCCTTTCTGCTTAGAAATAGAAATATATAGGTAGTGATATCGAGACTAGTTTTTCACTTGCAAGCTGTAAACTTTTCTTAGCTTTCAGTTAATCTATATAAGAAGCACTAACAGTGTTGTCCATAAATTTGGACAATTCATGGGCAACAGTTCCACGCTACAAGGACCAGGCTGGGATATACCCTCTAAACACTACAACAGTTCTGGATGCTGGGGAAGAACAAGGCGAACAGCCCACAAAATACAGGCAGGCTCACGTGCTCTTCCTAAACAGCATATCCACAGTGCCAGTGTCTGAGACGGAGAACTGTGCTAGGTGGCCCACTGGCCTGACAAAGTAAGGCATTTCTTGACTAGGCATACACACATCTTATTCCATTCTCCTTTCCTAGAACATAGAGTAAACCCCAAGGGAATATACTGTTCACTTGGTATTCCCACAGGTAATTGTACTTCAGAACTTCTTCAGAGGAGAGCAGTCTTTCCTCAAAATAGACCCCACTGGCAGCTTAGAAACCAAAAGCGCAGGCTATCTTCCAGAGACAGGAAGTTTGAGAAACACAGGGGAGGTTCTGAACCAAATGAGTTACAAATTTCTCCTGGTCCTTTACTGAAGTCTCTGTCTTTTCCATTACTTGTAGAATGGTTTTCAGGCAACAGAGATTCAAATACTTCTTTCCTCAGACTCCAGAGCTGGAAGGTATTTAGATCAATGAGAAGCTTGCAATGGCTCCCCTCCCTCTATCTTCCTTAGTATACAGAAGGTATCTTAGATTCAGTTTGAATGTATCCACAATTTACAACTGGAAAACAAAACAGCAAGAGCCTTCCAGCCACTCCAGGAAGGGTAGGTCAGCAGAGAAGCACAATCTCTGAAGCTCCAGTTCTCAGATACTGAAATACAAGACTGAGAAGTATATTTTCCAATAGCGGGATCCCTAAATACAGACTTTTAAGAAAAAGAATCTGCAATCCATTTTAACTCATGTGAAAGTTACACTTTTTTATCAAAAGAGTGATAATCACCAAAAAGTCCTGGGGGAGTTTTACCATGCAATGTTCTTGTTTAAAGGCATACAGTAACATTCAATTTATTTTTCTATTGGCAGATACAGAACGCCCATAGTATATAGACCTATTAAACTAGTTTTACATGGCTTTTTGTCATCAAGACAGCCACAACCCCTCCCACGTTCTCCCCTCCCAGCGCTCCTCTTCCCCTCCACCATCTCTCAATCAACCTATTTCATCTTAAAAGAAGGATTGGGAAATGATCCCCCGAACACATCTCTCTCAACTGCTCCATCTCCTTCAAATTGCTTTTAAGGCATACACTATTCTCTCTTCTTTTCCTCATCTTATTCTTATCAAATATGGATGGATCAGTGAGCAGATTCTGCTATTATTTAAAAATTAACAAATATAATCAACACTATAAACCTGCTCAAGCAATTCTTTACTTTATACACTTTACCACCAAGAATCTAATAACCTGGACAATGTAAGACTAAAAACCTTTATCAAAAACAAACAGTCTCTACACCTAAAAAAATTTCTGTCTCTTATTTAAATTACACACACAGTATCATCATATCACAGTTTTATCTAAATGGTAAAGTTATATTATCTAGGATAAAAATCATTGCATTTTTTTAAACTGTTAAAATGAAATTCAGTAGTTATTGAATAGGAAATGTATTTCCTAAGAAACAAACAGCTATTCGCTGAACTTACCTTAAGTGGGGAGAAAAACCCAACCCCCTCCTTAATTACTGGACTACAAATAAACAAAATAGCTCACTAAGAGCAACATAAACAAAAGGGGATTTTGGAAATTATTTTAAGAATTCTTGAGCAGAAAGTGCTTAAAGGAAATTGGGTTTTGAAAACAGTTTTATTAATACAACATATACTATATTTATTTTATGCAGTGTATGTACCAAAGTGTGTATATACACTATATGATTTCTGCAGGTGCTAAGTAGGAGCTTTAAGTGTCACTCCAAAGCACAGTAGTGCAAAAAGCACCCCAAGGCTTTTAATTATTCTGTTTTGCTAGAATTTTAAAAGCATTATGAAGATAATGTAACTTTGCTCAGAAGAAACTCTAAAAAAAGTTAAAATTTTAATCTCATTTCTAGCAATGTGAAGTTTTGGATCCCAGAACTGTTTTTGCAATTCAAGAAATTGCCTACAGTACTCCAAATGCTCAATTGTACACATCTACAATGAGAGGAGGAAAGGCTGTCAGAATTTCAGATTACATTTCTACAAAACATGCATTATTTAAAAATTACTGTAGCGGTAAACGAGATTCACCAAACCTAATGAACCACAGTTTTTAGATAAGCTATCTGTCTTCTATTTTTTTTCAGCCTTTAGGTCCTGAAGAATTCAAGCAAGATGATAAACAGGGACTAAGACATATTCAGGGACCTCTATAAAGGTGCTACTATCAGAACCTTTACAGTAAGGCAAGGAGGGGTGAAACAGGACAAGATGCAGTTTTGTCTCCTTCTAGTCACATATCTCAAAGCTTTGGGGATTATTGCATCCTGTCCTTTGCCTGTAGGCAGCCTGTATTACAACTTACTTCATCAAATAATTCTGCTTGTTCTAAGGAGCAGTTCAGATGTTACTAAAATTCAGTGGCTGTAAGGAAGGCGGCAGGTATTTCTCATATGTGTTACTGCCATTCAGTCTCGTTCCCTTCACCTGAGACACCAAGTTTCCACCCTCTGCTACCTGAATCTTTATTACCAATTCACAAGCTTCCATCAGTAGACACTGGCATATTTAACGGGGCTAGAAGTTGCCATGTTCTTCCACATGGTGGAAGAAGTGGAAGTGGAAGAAGTGGAGCCTCTTCTATGACCACCTTCCACTCCCGTTTTCAAGCCCCAGGCCAACTAACACACAATCTGAGAGAAAGAAGGAGGGGGAAAAAAAAAAAAAAAAAATCAGTCTGCCAAAGGAAGCCTTTGTATCCACTTCCTGTTTATGTCCTTGAAATACCATGCAAACATACAGTATTCACTCTATAAAACTTACAAAAGGAGACTTTCATCTAGGTGTTCTGCCAGCTGCTTTATAAATGCTCAATGCCGTGAGCAATACCTTTCATTAAGGGGATGCAATAGTTTTGCCTATCATAGGGAAACTACTGCAAAATGGCAGAAAAGTTTTTTGAGTAACAAAAGTCAGAAGGATATTACAAAAAAGTGTCATAAAAGAAAAAAAGTTGCTTGCAGTGCAACAATCAAGCATAATGATCAGAGGAATAATAAAATAACAACAACAACAAAAAGAAAAGAATGAA
This sequence comes from Apteryx rowi, assembly GCF_003343035.1. Classification (NCBI taxonomy): domain Eukaryota; kingdom Metazoa; phylum Chordata; class Aves; order Apterygiformes; family Apterygidae; genus Apteryx; species Apteryx rowi. Next base: position 26,791 of record NW_020450959.1, on the reverse strand, counting down.
TGAAAATAAATGGAATGGTAGTAGTAGTAATAGGCAACAAGTCAGCCCATATTTATAACAGAATTGATAAAAAATCTGAACAGGCAAAAACACTGCAGAAGTCTGTAGTATCCCCTGCCGCCTTCAGAAAGGAAGGCAACAAGCAACGGTTCCTTAACAGCCCTCTTTATACAAAGCTGATGCAAGTTCACCCAGATGGAGTGAGCACTCATGGCCAGTTCTGAGGAACCGTTCACAAAACAGCTTCCTGTGTTTCTGTTACAGAGGAATTAATGAACTCTCATTTCCTAAGGATCTGGTGACTAATCCACATTACATCCCACATGATACTCTCCTACTCAAGAAGGCAGTATACTGCACTACTTCTGAGTTATGTGATGACCAATTAGCCCGGCAGCGTCTGCTACTGTGCAAAACCTGAGCTCTGCTGTCTTTTCCCCTGCAGCAATCAGGCTACTTTGATTCTTTCTCCGCTATCTAGTCCTTGGTTTCAAGCAAAACGGAGAACTCAGTAATTTTAAAACCTCTGCTCCTTACAAATTTGGCTGAGGCTTTACCAAAAGGTAAAGGAAGAACTGGCAACAAAATAAGCAATTTTCAGAACATCAGAGGAAAGTCTGACCTCGGTGAATGCTGAAAGCTGCAAATACAAGGAAAAATCTTCAAAAGGAGAAAACAAGAAAATATCAGGTCTACTTTTTTTTATTTTTAATCCTAGGTATGAAGTCCATGATACTCGTGACAGGAGATGGAAAAAAGGTTTTGAGTAAAACTGCTCCTTGCTAAATCCATAACTTATGCTAATTTGGCTTCTTTTATGAAGTGAGTGGAATTTTTATTAGGTGTCTGCAGATACAAGTATCAGAGCATAGACATCATTTTATGTAAAGCTGTATCAATAAAAATATACCCAGTGTTTCATGTTATACATGCAAAGCTAACAACACTCAAAACCACTACAAATGTCTAGATCAAACTCTGCACAGTGTCAACTTTAAGAGAAGAAATGTCTACTACCAGGACTAGGGGCGGGGGGAGGTGGGGAAGAAATCAGCACAAGGCTTCATGAAAGCACTAAGGACCTCATTACGCAGATAAATTTACCATCTGAGAAGTACTCAAACACTCATCTTGAAAATAGTTACAAAGCCATGCACATAAACAACCCTTAGAGACATCAATCTAATGAGGCATCAGTTACTCAAAATAAATACAATTTCCTACCTAGATTTCCAAGACTAAGGTTATTAATGACGTCATTTCTTGATGCTAGTAGGAAATACGTTTAAAGTAATGTTGAACATCTTACCAAGAAAAAAGGTAATTGAAAACAAAAATGCTCTGCATGAATATAACTACCTGAAGTCATCCAGTGTTTCTTGTATCATATTTTGAATGAAGTTTATTTGTATTGATGTCAAAGGTGCATTTGGTCTGTTACTCCCAATGGTTTCTGCTATTTTTTCTGACAGTGAACCGGCAACTCCAACAGTGACAGGTGATGTTATCTTTGGACCTTTATGATAAGAAAAAAAATAAATAAATCAGTGTACTTGGAGTACATAAAAATTGTGTGTGTCCTGAGGCTTGTTGATATTTTATCCCTACTACTACCTAGGGGGAAAAAAAATAACAAGAATTAGATTTAGAAAGAGTTTTTTTTTCAGAAGGAACTAGAAATGTCCTAGGGGCCTAACTGGATTTACAGAAGAATCCAGATTGGATGTTCTGTTTCACTGCTAAAATCATTTTATTAGGTTTTCCATCAATTCACAATCAATCACTTACAAAACTGGGCAAAACTGATCTACTTACTTGTTGAGGTAGTACCATTTACTGGCAGATCATATGCAAGATTAGCCTGAATATTCTTCACTAATCTCTCATTTGTGTCAGGAGTCTTTACAGCAGTGGAGGATGGTGGAGGACTTAAAGTTCCAGATTCTGCACTTGATGAGTTCAGTTTTGAAAGCTGTCAATCAAATTAAAAAAAATACATATATAAGTATATATTTATTTATTTCAATTATTTAGTGGCACTTGAAGACTAAAGTTTTCAGGCATGCACTTCTTTCAAATATTTTTGTATTTATGAATCTGTTGATAAAGCATGCTTTTTGTCTTCTAGCAAGACCTCTTAAGAATTGATCACCTAAATATCCAAAAATCTCCTCAGATACACACACAGAAGCATGAAAAGGCCAGGGCCTCTTAACTTTCACATCAAACATTTTGTGCCATAAATTATAAACATTGCTCCTAGAAAACTCACACATCTCAGAAACAATACAAATGGAGCATGGGTCTCAAAAGAAGCATATCAGAGGTATTTCAAGAAGGAAGAAAAACTTCCTGGGAAACAGGGGAGAAAGGGGAGAGAAGAGGGGGAAGTGACCTAGCAAAGGACAGAAAAGCATATTTGTGGAACCAGCAAATGATCGTTCTTGATTTTCTAGAAAAAAATCAAAATAATCCACAGGCTAGCTCAGTTTTGTTTCACACACAGTTTTGTAATCTATGTTTATTTAAGATAAATGTGCATTACTGAGGGATAACATACGTAAAACGACAAACACTTTTACAGATTTCTGCCAACAGTGTGAAGAGAGTTGCAAAATAAAATTAGCTGGGACACTACTAAGGATTTTTCCTTCAAGTAGTAATATTCTGTCAGATTCTAAAAAGACTAAACATAACAAGAATTAGTACAGTATACCTGCTTTACAGCTTCTATAGATTCTTGTTTTCCAAGAGTTATTTTCTTAGTGTCAGCCTCTGGATTTGTATGTTCTTCCTCTTCTTTAATTGGAGAACCCACAAATACATGTAATGGGCTGGACCGTATCCCTTGTGCACTACTGCCAACTGGGTTTCTTTTTACTGGAAAGGCAGTGGGGAGCTGTGGGAGAAAATCCAAACCCGAAAGGTAGGACTGAAAATCAAGACCTAAAATGAAAAAGGAAGGGTGAGAGACAAGCCAAAATAAAAAACAAACAAACAAAAAAACAAAAAGCCCCCAAACCCTCAAAACAAAACAAAACCCCCCTGAAAACTTCAAATCCAACTTATGCTGTTGCTATCTTTAAGAAAAACATGGAAGAGCCTCTATATATCACTATAAATTACCTAAAGGAAAAACAAAATTACTTTAAGACCATACTCTTTAATTTCCTCTTACCACATGTGGGGCCTAAACTCCTCCATGCATTCGACAATGTACATAAAAGTTAATTTGTATTAGTGTATGCTTCCACTGCTTGTTTGCTTTCAGTATGACAAAAATTAGCATGTAAGAAATAGTGAAAGCCTCCAATGGCCACAAAGAAAAGAATACAGAAAGTATGCTTACCATCTCCTTTTCCTGGAGGATCTTCGTTTGCTTTACATGAAATAATATCTACAAAATACCACAATATACACAAGTTAAAAAGTGTTTATTAGATGAAATCTATGTCAATATTCACATCACTGCATCCAGTTAATAATCAAAGATGAATTAAAATGCCAAATAGGTACAGCAATCCCTGACACAAATGACAAAATGTAATGCTAGGCAGATGAATGATTCTTTACAAATGTCAGTATTAGCAACTTACCATCTCTGACTGGAGAAAACACATCTCCTAAACTATTTCGACCCAAATCATCAAAATTATTTAAATCAGTACTTTTCCCATGATCTGTTTCTTTAGATGGAATCACATCCAAGCTGCTACTATGAGGAAAGCCTTAAAAAGACAATAGCATTCAGTTAGTAATTGACATTTTCCAAAATGTACAAGAATAATGTATTTTATCCCTACATAATCTCACAAGCAACACGATGCCTGGTGAGTCGAGCAAGCACTTTAGAACCTTGCGAGGATTCTAGAGGGTCAACTTTAACTTCCTCATATGTGTTCTCATCTTAAGGGAATATAACTAAAAACTAAGATACTTATCAACAAGAGTAAGATACAAGTGGATTTCTGTTTCCTCTTTTTTAAAATTAGAGTTATTAAACATGAGAATGCAGTCATTTTTAGATAAACACATGATATCTGCAGCAAATTTCCGATGCACCAGGCGAAATGATAATTAGTGAACACACCTCCCCCTAGGAAGGTGACCACAGTCAGGTATCAGCATTTACATTTATTCCACAAGAAGACAAATCTGCTTCAGTCTGGCCATTAAGCATTCCAAGAAAAACTCCAAGAAACATCTGTTTTAAAGCTCACCTAATGCAAGGATATTCTTTGCTTATTTCCAATATTAGGGAATTAGAGTGGAGTTACAGTCACAGACAAGCAAAACTCATCTCCAGACCTTCCCCACACCTCCCACCACCAAATCCAGAAAAACAAAGACGTTAAGCTTTTGGATACACGGTAGCATGGACACTTGTCTGCAGAATGGAAGCACTTCTTAAGTAAAAAAAAAAAAAAAAAAGTAATTATTTGAACTGCAGTTTTTAAGATGTGTAACACATGGAGAAGTGAATTGAACTGTTAAGGTACCACCTAAATAACTTTCACAATTCAGTACATTTGAAAAGTGAGTCAAGATTATAAGCAAGCCACTACTCTGACCTCACTGAATTCCCCACTCTAGAAGTGCCTGCGTTTTGCTTGTAAAAGTCAAGATATACGTGAAGAGCAGTAGCACTGCTCCATACCTAAATAAATCTTGCCCACACATACAAATGCTTTATTTGATACCTACTTTATTAACAAAACAAACAAAACCCCCCGAAGTACTATTCATAGAACCTATTGCTTCTTCCGCGTGTGAGATTACTCATTCATGTGGGCCAAAAGTAACTGTGGATGACTAGAATTAATCATGTCCAAAGTGTCTGCATAAACTGGGACTTGAGTCAGGTTTAAGATTTCAATTTTAAATGTATTAATGTACCATGTTTTCTGCTCCCTCAGATGTGGCAGTTGTGATGCATGCATAAGATTTCACTTGCTAATTAAGTAAATACTTGGCATATTGAGTCCAGCTAGAAGTGCACTATCAACCTATGCCAGAAGCTATGGAAGATGTACATGGAAAAAGCATAATATAAAACTGGGTAAAATCTTTTATGTACAATTTTCCCAGCTCCCAGTAATCTAAATGTCAGAAGTATCTAAATTGGTGGATGGCTATTAAATACACATTTATGTGAATCCAGCTCAAAGTACATCTTCTCCTCACATTCAGAATTCGTTAATACTTTTGCATGCTAACATATCTGCAACCAAAAGCTCCAGTTCATTTACAAGCTGTATAAACAGGCCTTTTTTTGTTTTGTTTTTAAATATGCTATAAGACCACTTTACTGAATGCCCCATATTTTTCCAAAGCTAAAATCCACCTTTAGGATCTACAGCAGAACAATTGTTCTTCCAGAACAAATGCAGTTCATGATCTGTCTTCTCCATTCCCATTTGTAAGTTTAAAGATCATATCTTCTTAAGTATATAGGGTTATTTACTTTCCAAAGTCAACATTCAATTTAATGAAAAATTTTTATTTGGTAGAACATTATTTTCTAAAAACATTTATTTATTATGAACAGACCTGTTTAAGAGATAACAGCCATTACATTTTCAAATAATGATAATAAAGTGTATTTTTAACTGAAATAAGGTTTTCCACACCATGCAGTAATGTTGATTAGCAACACTTCTTGAGTACATAGAAAGCATTCTACTTCACCTTGCGCTTCACTGCATACCCAAGGGAGGTCATTAATCTGTGTCCCTATAGACTGCAGTGGCTTATTGCCTGATTAGTGTTGCTAAATGTATTTCTCCTTACTTATGAAGGGAGGAAAAAGTGCTGTTGAATTCAAATGGCTTGAAAGGTTATCAGAAATCAAACAAACAGCTTGATTGATTTGACAATATTTTCAGAATTCTTGAATTAACTAAAATTTTAAGAGTACATTTTACAAAGTGACAGAATTTAAGAATAATGTCAGTTTTCATGAAGAGCATGTTAACTTCAGAAATATAAGTAGCAAGTAAAGTTACAGAACTAATCAAACTTGCTAACTATATTTAACATCTTTCCTACCATGTGATGTTGGAATCATGTCTCATACAAAAATACAGTTAAGTTCTCTTATTTTACGATAAACCTCAGACATAAGTAATAAAAACCCCTTAGGTTTTTTAGGCAAGGGGTTTGTGATACCTGTTAATTGATAGAACCACAAACCATTAGCTCTCCATTCCATATGGACATTGTGTCAGAAATCATATTCTGTACCTAAGGATAATATACAAGAGGTCAAAACACATGAGATATCCCCATACACCATAGTTTTCTCCTTTAAAGCTTAAATATATACACGTAAAATTCTGGACTTGAAGCAAGAATCTCTAAAAGCTGACAGTAGGACCCAATTCACTTCCCACATTCTCCTAGTTCGTCTAATGCAGTAGGAAAGGCAGAAGAAGGTGCAAATGCACATGCACGCAAGCACACTTTTGCAACAAATGCCCTTCCCTTGGTTCTTTTTTATACTGTGATGGTCAAGGCACGAAATATTCCTTCTATCTTCTACTCCACGTCAAACGTTTTTAAGACTAGGAAGAATACGCTACCTGTTTTGTCCTGAAGAACATCTCCTCCTTTACTCTCATTTGGCAGAGTCAGATGGGGTGAAACTGTTGCTGATGTATGAGAAGTCATATTTTTTATGCCAATATTTTGAATTCCTCCGAGATTACTACCAGCTTTGACTTCTACTCTTTTGGATATAGGTTTATTTGAAGAACCCTTAAGGTTAGACTGAAGAAAAAAAAAGAAGGAATTAAGATTGTTCCTTCAGCTAAAAGTGAAAATACAAACCAATAGTCTTTCTGTGTTCAAAACACTAAAAGACTTCAAGTTGCAAAGTTTGCCTAGGAGATATGCCTCAATTTCTCTTCAGAAATATAAAAGGACATATCTTCATGTAACTTCAAAGAACGTGAGAGACCTCTGTATCATTATAAGAATATTGTATGGACCTGCAAGAGGATATCAACAGACCTTAAGATAATGGAGTGAGCTGGCTCTAGCCAATTTTCATCCTAGGCTTAGTCCTAGGAAAAATAGAAGATTACATTTTTAGGGACTCTGGACTACAAAGCTGCTTCCAAGCAGCAGCTGCAAGTGTGCTGGAAGGACAGAAGAGTCTCAGAGGCGTAATGAATACATCTTGAAGGTTCTTTCTCCAGGGAATAAGCATGTGGGGTTTTTGGTTCAAGCAGAGCCCACTTATTCCTGGAAGAACCTCCTCAAGCCTTCTACATTTAATAGAAGTTTCATTTAATCAATTCTATCTAAACAATTTGTCCAAGTTTTTCACGTGCCTGTGGAAGACCACATACAAAAGACCATACAATATACCCCAAGAGAAGCAGCTGTGCTTCTTCCCTTTCTGTGAAAGGGACATTACCAGTCATTCTGCTACTGCCTGCAAATGAATCTTAGGTGCCACAAACTGATCTGCAACAGCAACATACTCACACAAGAAAGTTTAAGACTACTTTTAAAGTCTCACTCATCTCTACACTGAAACTATGAAAAAAGGAAATCTGATGAAAGCTTTACATACAAAACCCCACTAAAATGGCACTTAATATTGAGCAGTTTTTATTTCTGTATTGGTATGCATCATCTTTGTTGGCATCTACAATGTTTAGAAATTGAATATTAATGTTTTTAAAGTCTTAATTCATACTTTGTTTTTATTAATCTACATGTTAAGCAATAAAACAGAAGGTTTTTTTGTTTTGTTTTTTTTACCTTGGAAGAAGTGCCACTGAACTGAAGACGTATGCATTTCACACAGCCTTTGTGAGCACTAACTGTTTTTACCGGTGACGTCAGTTTTCTTAAGTCATACTGGTAGATTTTTCCCCGGGAACATCCTATAGCCAAAGTAGTACCATCAGGCATAAAGTCTACTGTTGTCAGAGGAAATTCAGCTACTAGCGTTGTCAGTAATCTTTGTACAGGAAAAAAAGACAGGATAAAGAGTCTTTTAGAGTTCATTATCAAGACAGTAGTTTTTATGATTAGACTTTTCAAAACGAAATACCTAGAAGATAAGCTTTCATAATGCAGCTACCAGTTGGCAGTTCAACTTCTCCAGTGCCAAGTAAATTCAGTGGAATATCTTAAGGAACAGTATATTAGGCTGAGAGTAAGTGATTTGTTTAACAAATTAACAAGCGGCATATGTCCCAAAATATTTCACCAGGACAGGATCAAATTACCTTCATAACAGCACTTCTGACACCTAGATTACTTACAGGTATCATCATTTCCAGCAGCAGTCATCCTTTAGCTACATACATCCTTTAGCTTCCCAAGCCTATTGCCTCTAACCTTCCCACACCAGCTCTGGGAGGAACTTCAGGTCCTAGTTTGCATCCTCCTACCAAACCCCTCCAAACTAGAGCCTAACTCTTGCTTTCATTCAGCTAGAGCAAAAGCATTCCCCACAAGAGAACCAAAGTCCCATAACACCCCTTGTCATCCCACCCTTTTACTGTACAGCCCCGTCACCTATGCAACCATACTTCCTGCTTTCTTATCCAATGTTTAATGTCATAGTTAAACATGCTTTTTCAATTAATAAAAAACTAAATACAGATCCTATAAATTTAAAGGTCTTTAATATACTCACTTTTTACTTGAGGTGTCATAAAGAATAATTCTTTTATCCAAACCTACGGTTACAAGTAGCAATTCATTGACTGGAGAAAAGCAGATTTCTGAAGCTGGTGCTTTATGAGTATTTTCAAAATTATGATATGGGTTCTGACTATTTACATCCCACAAAGTTACAGCTCCACTGTCAGAAACACTGCCCAGCAAAGATTTCTTAAAGGATGAGTATTTCAAGTGTCGAATAGGCTGTAAAATGGACATAAATAATGAAATGTAACAGCAGTATTAAATATTATTATATACATATTATATAAAATAATTTAAGAATACATTAGGAATTTTGATGTTACATACCATAGCATCTGTATTCCTAATGTAAGTCAAACTAGTCAAAGGTCAGCCACTCTAAAGAATGTTCATTTTGCATTACAATCCCATTTCTGCTGCCCAGGGACAGACGTTATTTTGACCAGCATGCTGATCAGCATATATGATGCCCAAAAGTGAGGGATACAATATTAAAAAAAAGACAAAAAAAAACAAAAAAAAAACCAACCTCCCCCCCCACACACACACACCACTAGAAAAGTTTCTTGATTTTAGGCAAGTATCATGCTATCATAAACACCAAAAAGAAAAAAAACACGCAAAAAACCAACCCACACCATACCTAAAATTAAACAAGTGAAAAGCTTCATTATTTCATTGATTGCTCTCCTGCCAAGAATGTTAAACTTTTAATTCCCCTCGACTGATTTTTCAAGTACTCGGATACAAGACAATTTGATAAGACATGAGGTCGAGCAAGTTATTCAAGTATTAAGGTCCTGCAGAAGAGATTTCACCCTGTGAGTTAGGACCACAGAAGAGGATATTATGCCTGGTTCATCATGCGCAGCCCTGCTATCACAGAACCATGCAATACAGGAACTCAAACTGTATTTTAGAAACAAGCAAGTATTTTGTTTCCGCTATATTGGTTTAGAGGATGTTTCAGAACCTCCGTGCTCTAATATTAAATTACAATACTCAGTTTCCAGGTAAGTTTTATTCATGGCCCGTTTGCACTAATTCATTCCTGTGACAAAAACGCCCTTTATTCTGAATTGTTTCCCTCCCTCCCCAGTGCTGCTCTTACATGTTTAGTAAACAACTATCTTACCTTTTTTTCAGGCTTTATTTTGCTGGAACCAATAAGCCAGACTCAGTCTAAGGCAGGTTCATTACCATCACAGCCTCCTTGCAACTCTTCCAATATGAATCGTTCTTGAATACAGACAACCCAAATCTCTCATGATACTCAAAACATTTCACTACTGCCTTTGCAAGCGCAATAAAACTTCATTTTTTTCTGTAAATACTTTTCCTAACATATCCTAGATTGCATTTTCTTTTTTATGGTTCAAACTCTACTGGTATTCGCTGCCTTTTCATGAAGCCCAAGTCTTTCTTTCCCTTGTGAATTTTCAGTTCCTAGTCTAATACCAAAAGCCTCAGCTATGACCTAAGTCTGGGACCTTGATTTCTGTAGTCATAGTTGCCCTCATGTCTATTCTTTCAGTTCTTTTTGGATACTGTCACAATCCCCTTTCTTATGGGCAGTATCTTTGAGCTTTGTGTCATCATATCCCTGCTTCTTGAATACTAATCATTAGTGAAAATATCAAACAAGATTAGCTACTGATAACCCAGACACTGTTCTTTCAACATTACCTACTGTCTTCTTTCCAATAGCCCAATTCTTACTCATCTTCAATTCCTTTTCTAACCTCCATCCTCTCTAAAATAGTCTCAGATGGCACTGAATCAAAAGTTTTATTCAAGACCAGACAGATAACAGCCACCACATTTTATTTGTCTAGAAAAAGCTATTATATTAGTCTGGCATGCTACACATCACAATGTAGTGTACTGGATCTTCTTGCATTTTCCCCTTCATTTTACTGGAGATATTTGTTGCCTCAGATACCTCCAACCTGATTTCTGGCACTTGTATTACTTGTCGCACTGAAAGCCTAGATGCTCCACAAAGAAGCGGAAACCTCAACCAAGGATTCAGAAGGAATGGAGGACAACTGTCATGTCTTAGAACGAACCTTTCAAAATTGCAAAAAAGGGAAATTAATACGAAGCAGGTGGCACCACGTTTCAGTAAGTGCAACTCCTGATGATTTCTGGGAATTCTGCACAAACAGAACTTCCAGAAACATGTTTAGCGCAAGGCGCTGAACCAGCAAAAAAAAAAAAAAAAAAAAAAAATGAAGCCCTCTCTCAAACACTTTACTGGTCAGTGTAGTACAAGAAACCATATATATCTTTTTGCCTTAGCTGTGACTGCAGCAGATTTTCTGCAGAAGATGAGGTACCTTTTATCTTTAAGCTTCATGTTAAAACAGCCAAGTTAGGAAAAATGCAGAAAACGACTGGTCCATTGCTGAAAAGGGTTGGTTGCACTCAGGGTTTTTCACTGTTGAAAAACAAATGAAAAGCCTAAAACTAAATCAAAACCAGCCTAGCATCATTGATTATCTTATTCTGAGACACTATAGTTGCTTAAGCTCTTTTATACCTTAGTAAGCCTTGTAGGTGGGAAGGTAGATGTAAACACAGTTGACAGTGAAATAGTCTTGAGCTTTTAAAGCTATAAGGAATGACCAGAAGCCATCACACATCTTTACAAATCAGCCAGCTGTTCAAACAGCTAAACTAAACTAAATTCTGTTGCTAGGAGAATAGCACCAGGCAGTGAAGACTTGAACAAACATTGTGTGTCAAAACAAACTAATTCAGCCTCACAACAGTAAGCAGATAAGAATCTGGTAGTCTTAATGAATACCAGCAGCAAAGAAACTATGGGATCCACAAACAACTCCGTGAAAGAACTTAACTCTGATAAAGCACATAGATGTTTCTAAATCAAAATCAATTAACAGACTATAGGCCAATACTCTGAATTGAATTCTATGAAAAGAAAATCGTTTAAATTCTTAGGAAGCACTGCAATCTTGTGCCATTCTACTCCTTGTAGAGCCTATAGGATTACAGAAATTAACTGGCAAGGAAACTACATTCCATTATGCTGAATCAAGCAGAGACAAGCTAACTTTTATAAGGTTAGTCTGACCTCACATTCCCCAATTGTAAAAAAGAGTTACTAAGGAGTGGTGACCCTTATTAAGCCAGACACCTAGTGCCAGGAACAAGCAAGACAATACACTGTTCAACTATTCAAGTTTACTTTTACAAAACTGGGCCCCTAAACTATAAATTCTTTGATCGTGGACTTCCTTTTTATTTATTATTTTTTTAAAAAACACAAGTCTTCAGATATTTGCCTCGTTGCGCAATTAATTCTGCAAATCCCTACAAGTTCCCAAATAAAACCCAAAATTAAAAACATAGCAACTTTTGCACATAAGAGTAAAGATGATTTTTAGGACACAAGATATGCTCATAAACTAGGACATTCCGGTAGCCCTGACATTACACAATTACAATTCAATGCCATTTTAATTTAAGGCTGCAATCAAATAACTGCCCCCATTAGAAAATGCTACAGACTCTAGGAAGTGAATACTATCTCTGCACTTGGAATTACTTTGATTTAACACTTCAGATATCTTTAGCCATCTTAAAGACTACTTAACTTTGCAGCAAACCTCTTGATTTCATCTGCCAAAATAGCTATTCACAGCATCACTTATTCCTACTCACTTTTTGGTGGAAAGAGTTGAATATATTAAACAGGTTGATGTGAATCATTCTCAAAAGAATTTTAAAACTTTCCAATTAGCCAGCAGCATAGTCCCCACTCTGGAAACTCACCTTAGCTGTATAATCCAGCTGAGGGTTTCCCTGCAGCCCTTGTCTTACATCCACATTCTTCATAAGATCATAACAATCAAATCAGAAAAATGAACTGACTACACAGAGGGATTTTTAAGCTCAAGTCAGATATGAAGTACAATTTTGCTTCAATACAAATAGGAAACTACAGTAATGCATCAAAGACACTGCAGCACCCAAAAGCAGATACTTTGATTTTAATAGAGATTTTTCAACACAAAGTATATCACAATGCCTGTGATGCTCTAAACATTCTTCATCGACCTATATTGTTCAGTGGTAGACAAGAAAAAAAATTAACTTCCCACTCCATCCAAGGTCTAGGATCTAGGACTGAAAGAGCTGTTACAGTAACAGAATATAACCAAATCAAAACCTCAGTACTCCCCGCAACAATAAAAAGTCAGGGTTAGGACAAGAGCAATGATTCTGTCATCCCTCAGGCAGCTTCTGCCTCTGTAAAAATGACCTAGTTTAAAAAAAAAGGGCCAGAGCGCAAACCCTTGGCTGTGCCTAAGACCACATTCACACTAAGAACTCGCGCTGTGTCTTCCAAAGGGACAACACAGCTGATTTGCTACTACAGAAGTCCTTATATCAAGACAATTCCCCTAATGACACCACCATTTCTGCAGTATCTGCGGTTCTGTAAAAAAAGGACTGCAGTGAAAACCATTACCAAGGCCCTTAAGTAGTACATGTGCTTTGTGTTTGTCTTTTGCATAGAGATCTCCTTCAAACTACAGTTATTCATCCAAGTAGGTAACCTAAGATCTCATTGCTTTTACTCTTTGAGCAACTGTGCAATTTTAATTTAACTTATTTCCAAATGCAGGCTTATATTCTCCCTTACTGTAGAGATGATTCTGTTCAGTTGTAAATCTGATTACTCTGGGTAAATAAGAGCCCAGGCTATACACACTTCGTTCTTCACGACAACAGGCATACAGCAGCACACTGAAATTCTGTTTAGGTTTGCAAGGCTGACTATTTTTTGATCAGCTCTAAGATGTGTAGAAGTTTGTTCTTGAGGCAGCAGAGCCTATATAAACTAAAACTGGCTGTAAACTGTGTATAAGTAAAGGTACCTGAGAAAAGTTATGTTACTTATCATTGAAGACTACTATACACCCAAAGGCCTGCTTTCTCAATCCTGTAAGTGCACTTTTAAAAAAATTAAAAGAAAATAGATTGATAAAACTTAAAAAGATAACCACATTGAAGGTTATTTCAAAAGCAGAAAAGCTCTCAATACATACTTCCAATTTCAAACACTCAGTTTGGGGTGGGGGGAGGGAAGTGCTCAAAAACCTGACAGTAGCTCAATACATACAACCTACCTGACGGCTGCCATAACCAAAGGGAGTACTTGATAAATTGGTTGTAACACTGTGTAGAATAATTTCACCACTCAAAGATCCAGAAGCAATGTAGCAATCATTCCAATTATATGTAACACATGTGACTTCATCTTTGTGATCCTATAAGGGAGGGCAGGGAAAGAGGGTTAAAGAATTTCAGGAAAGCCATATTCCTTCCTAACACATTCTTTTGTAGGAAAACTTCAGCTTGATGTTTCTTCCAGACCTATTGCTAAAAGATTATTTAAGGATTATTCTGGAATATCCCAGAGATCAACAGAACATACAGAAGATCAGCCATTATATTTTAACCAATGTCTGTTTGATTGTTTTCAGAAGGTTGTTTTAATAAATTAGCAAAGATGATGCTTTAATTATATGCAATATTTTAATAAGACAACCATAGGGATCTCTACCACATATATCATTAATGTTATTTTAAAAGCAAGGTCTTTCTGAAACCAACGCTGATTTTAAGACGCTTTCTATTGATCTGATATACTACTGACAACTTCTCTTCTGTTACCTGTAATGCATATATCTACCAGATAGCTTTACAGTATAGTCACTTGCAATGAAGATATTATCTTCCTCCGTATATTCAGTAAACGCAATCAAATATTTCCAGACCCCAAAGGTAAAAAGATATTTAAATTATTATATTAATTACTTAATTTTTTTCTTAGACTGTTAAGAGTTTTAAATAAAATTACTATAGCTAAAATTCTAGAGCATCTTTGTGATCCTAAATGAAGGAAGAATCTATTCATGGTATCATGGAAATAAGCTAGACAGTCATCACTTTTGTGCATCATAGCAAAATTTTAGAGAATTCACTGTATCAGTTAGGAAAAAGATGACCATGCACCAATTCTGCATTGATGTTCTTGCTTAAGCAATTTTGAATAGCAGGAGTTCTGTTCTTTTCAAGGGGACTACAGTATCCTACACATACAAAAGCATTTTCCTGATTGAAGTATCAGAAGTAGCAGTTATCTGAAGTGCAGCCCTTGAAAAAATCCTGTCAGAAAACATCACTTCAGATTCTCAAAATGAGAAGCCTATTCTGAAGATTTAAAGATACGTTATGATAGACTTGTACCCTGAAGACACCAAGTCAAGCATAATTAGTTAAAATCAGTTTGTTATTTACAGTGCATAAAGAGCACAAAGTTAAACAAGATATATATGTGCGCTCGCTCCTGTCTGTGAACTTGATCCTACGGATCTGTGATCTAGAGAAACAGTATTTTCCACAACTGGCAGAAAAATCCAGAAGTTACAAAGGCTACAGTTCTTCCTGCAGCCAAGCATCAAAAAACCCCAAAGTGTTACCTTAAGACTACGGTAGAGCCTTCTGGACTTCAGATCCCAGATATTAACAGAGTTATCAAGGCCTCCACTTGCAATGTGTAAAGAACTGGAATTTAAGCTCACACATGTCTGTCTCGCCTGATAAAAAACAAAAACAAAAACCAGACAGTATGTTAAAGGGAATTAAGAGGTTTACTCGAGTCTACTTAAAAGCATATTGATATAAATTTTCACCTTTAACACAAGTAGTCCCGCTGACTGACAGAACTATCGGTACACTACAGTTATTTCCCATCAACAAGCATTTAAAATCCAGTCCAGTTTAGACATGTTAAGATTTAAATATATAAGGTAATAAACTCTCAGAGGCTCTTCTCATATTTTCCCATCCCCATTTCAAATTCTCTTAGTTCCCTTTTCTTCAGTATGCATTTTCACTTTAAATTATAGCTCTCTAAACTGCAATCATAGATTTCTATTCAGCTATAGAGCTTTAAAAAGAAAGCCCTAAGTTTAGAAAAAAAATTCCTTAAAAGAATATTAAAGAGTTGTCTAGGTCATGTTCTTCACATTTCCTAAACATTACAAAGAATATTATAGCAGCAAACCTCATAATTCCACAAAGTGCTTCTTTTTAAAGTGATCACTGAAGTGCTAACTTTTGAAAAAAATGTCAATCTTAATGATAGACCTATACGGAGGACAAATTATTCAGTCCTATCATGTTGAAAATTCACTTTTAACTTCCTGAGGTTTGAAATAAGAAAAAACAAGTCCATCTAATTATTCACATGGCAAAATTGGAAGTGATTGCATTATGTTTACATTAGGTTTAGAGAAATCTCCATGGCAAACACTACACCTTTGAAAGTGTTTGCTTTGTCAACCTAAAAGCCCGGTTTTAACTTATTTTCAGAACATTCCCGTTCCAAATTACCTTTACAATAACTATCCAAGGAGAATAATTAGCATAATTTATAGCACCCAACAAGTCATTCAAGTAACCATGTCAAGAGACTTTTCTAAAATCAAGCCTAGTTTTCTAAAGAGTTTTATAGTGACATGCTTCCCTTCAACAAAAAAAAATATATATATACATAACACAAAGTATTTCCAGAAGCTAGCACACGTACTCTAAGAATTATCTTTATATAGACTCTTATGTTTTAGAAATATGCATAATTTGTAGGCATGCATACTTCTGACAATTCAGGTTTGAAAATCCAGTTCAAATTTCAGCTATGTTCTACTGAGTACACATCTATTAAATCAAGTTTGAAGCACCAATTACCCTATCATATAAGGGCTCAACAAGAAAATTCCCTTATTAAGAAAGCCATTGGCATCAGATGCTGGTATAACTGCAACTTGTTTTTTCACTGGTACAAATATTTTAGAAGCGCTATTCCCTCCACTCCCTTACAGACATTTCAACTATATACTTTAAAAATACTTTCAAGTTTTGAGGTATGTGTCATAACAATACTAAAATTAATTTGATACGCAGAACAGATGAGATACAAACAGTACACAGGGTGGAGTGGATAAAAAGGGAACAGCATTAAACATACTTACTCCTTCAGCTATTTCAAAAAGTGGAACAGGTTTACTTTTACAGCTTGAAACAACTATTTTATCACCAACAGCAGAAGCAGTAACCAGGAAGCTATCTTAGCCACAAGTTATGGACCACAACCGTGTAACGCTGCTGGTTAGTAAAAGCAACAGTAAGTCTCCCTTATTAAACAGGTAACACATTGGTTAAAGAGTCTGAAGAACTGTACCTTGAAGAGATCTACATGCTTTAGAAATATTTTGCATTTGCTATTTGAGGGAAAAAATAGAAACATAAGGCTGTTTAAAACCAGGCTGTCAGAAACAACTCTTCATTAAGAAGATCTTAGAGACAATTTGTCCCNCCCCCCCCCCCCCCGCAAGAAGCAACTACAGCCCTTCCTTCCCAACAGGGCAATTTCTTTCAGAGAGAAGAGACAAACTATCTGGCAGATATTATTTAAGATCTCTTTTCTGCCAGGCAGCTTATCCAGGCTGCACTCTTCCCCCCTCACCCCAACCACCACCACCGCAAAATATGAACTCCATTTATCACTAGAGTTCAAAGCAATGTCTGTTGCTATTAGCAGACTATGAATTTAAAGAAAAGTCCTGTCCATGATAAATGTTAGACCAGTTCAGCACAGTTTCTGGAGTATAATGGATATGTCTGCTAATTTGTCTCCCTCTTATTATTGAGGGCAAAAAAGCCTTTATGACACCAAGTAGTTCAGACAAAAAATTAAGAAAAGTACAGCGCGAGTTGAAAAGAAAGATTGGCTTAAGTTTTGAAAGAGATACACACTATGACGTAGTACCCCATAGAAAATTTGGATGGATGCTGATCTACAGGTAACTAGAAATACAGTTCTATGCTTTTGTTGAGGAGCAAGAAAATTACCACTGTCCCCTACATTGAATCAATCGAGTAATCATTCAGATCGATGTCCCTTACATCTTCAGGCCAATACCCATAATGATTTTATATTTACTTAAGAATATAGATTAATTGTTGGATTTAACACCAACAGAACCAGTAGGCACATTAGTGCTTGCTATTTCTTCCATCATTTTAAGACAACATTTGAGCTTACAGAAATTATGAAGAACCACCACTAAAACCAAAAGCAATGCTTTACCATAACAAATTATCAGACATTCAAAAATGCACAAAGTAAGACAGTCATTTCAGATTTTGGGGGTGAAGAGGAGATTGGGAGTAAGAACATATGACAAGGCAGACTGTCTATAGCTCAAGTTTACTAAACAATGGATCTTAAAAAAAAGAGATGCTTTTTTTTCCCCCCATGCTTCAATTTCTTTGGAATTTCCACAGCTAAAACATTAATTTGTGCTCTGACTATTGTAAATTTTGTCTTCTCACGCATTCACTCCCTTGCAGACTTAGAGGACAGAGGCATTCAGAACTTTCAGGACATATATTTTTATTTGTCAGCATCCTGTCTTTCTTTTACATCAAGACCAGACATCACTGCTTTTTCCCCAGGACAGCCATATATCTATTCACCTGACAGTGCGCTATTTCCATGAAAATTCTCATATATTCATATCCTACTTGGCACTACATATCATTATCCTATAATAGGCCTCCAAGACAGAGGTGACAGGTCTACATGGACCCAACCCACTTTCCTGGATAAACCAATGCTATGGATGGATGCAATATATTTGTGCTTCCTCTGTAAATGCTACAAACAGTGCACAGAAAACCAGTGCTTAGACAGTAAGAGACTTAAGTGTACTCTGTCAGACAGAGGCCATTTCTACTAACAGAATCAGTGAAAAGCTGTTAAAAAAGAAAACAACAACAAAAAAAAAAACAAAAAAAACTAATCACAGTTTTCCTCTCTGTACTATATATAGAATTTCATTATGTTAGCAATTGCTTTGTTGAACCTTACCAACAAATTAAGTACTGCCTTGAATGTGAATATTGTAATCAACCACTAAAGAAACAAATGAATAAGTTTGCAGTTGATAGGCAATTCAAGCATATCACAATCATTAAAAATGTGTTAGCCTCCTAAAGGAAGACTAACATCTTCAGAAGCATTTACCAGCATGAGTTTATTTTGTAAAGCACTTAAACACAGGCAACCACAAAAATTTCTTCACAGTATGTAAGAATCTTTTTATGCAAGAATTTTCAAGACTAGATAAGCCCTGTCATTTAGAGACAATTTCATAATAATAATAAAAATAAAATCACTGCAATTTTGCAGAACTCCCACAAAACTATGACTAAAACAGTAAAGGATACTATTACTGGCCCAACACAGCGAGCTGACTGGATGTGGAGATGTATGTGGGTTGAACTGCTCCACCACAGTTACTGATGAGGAATCCCATATTTTTATGTCATCTCCTGATGAAGCAAAACGTATGCTCTCTTGCATGATTGCACCTATTTACGTAAAAGAAAAATTAAGTTGCACTTCACTTTGTGAGTCAAAAAGAATCTCATCAATACCATTTTATACTGTTTTCTTGATAAGATGGACATTTATTTGGAGAGTTATACAATTAGCACCATTCAACTCAACACACTGCTGAAAGCAGCAGACACTCCATGCTTTTGTTACTTTAATTCCTGTGGGAAACACGTGCTTTCCTTTTCACAAAGGAAACATCAACCTCTCTGTGCTATCAATATATCTAAAATCCACGCAGTTAATAACTCACAAGTTCAGAACTCGAGCTACTACTAGAGACGAAAATGACGTTTTACATCTGCATATATCCGTAGAGTTTATAGATGTCTAGCACGAAGTCCTGACTATTTCAAGGACTCACTTGTCAACAGTAGATGGAGCTATACAAGCTAGAATCAAACCGACTGTTGCAAGGAAACACTGGAAGTTCAGACCCAAAGGGCTCCAGCGTCCCCCTCGCTGTGCTACAGGAGAAGGCGGAGAATCTTTAAAAGTAAACCTTTAACAGTAGAAGACGAGCGACAATGAGTTACTTTTCAATTCAGCTTTCACAAGGTAAACAAACTGTACTGCCATTTGCTTTGACAGTCGCCGTTCTGAGAGTTAAAACCAGACTAGCCAATTCCAGCTTTATAAAGTTTATTCTCAGTTTTTATTGTGGCTAATTTGAAACTCGGACAACAAGCGAGGACCCAAAAGGCGAACCCTTCGTTCACCTCAAAGCACAATAACCCTTTAGCCAAAGGAGCTTCTGGGGCGTTTCTATAGGGTTTTCATTCACCGATTCGCACAGCTCAAAATGCTTGAAACAAACCCGCGAAACTGAGGAAAACGAGTCAGGAAACTCGAGGTCTGCAGCTGCCTTGGCTCTGCCGCGGCCCAGGGCATCAGGCGCAGAGCCGCCCCGCCGCCCCACGCTCCCCCCCACGACTAGCACCGACTTACTCCCGCCCCGCTGCGCACGGGCGGCCCCAGGGGGAGCGGGACGAGCCGCTCCGTGCCCCGCCACAGCCGCCCGGCCCGACCCCAC
>NW_020450959.1:0-6038 GCF_003343035.1 Apteryx rowi | reverse complement strand
CCGCGGTAGCAGCGAGCCCGCCGAGGAGCGGGCGGCAGGGGGAGGCCTTGCCGGGACGGCGCCGTGTCGGGCCCGGGCCGCTCGGTCGGGGCCCGCAGGGGACGCGGGCTCCCTTCCGCCTGGGAGACAGCAGAGCCGGCAACGGCAGAGCCCCTCGCTGGGAGCTGCTAAGGAAAGCTGGAACCAGCCACGTATTGAACAACGAGTCCTTTCCTCCATAACGGGCCGCTTTTGAGTGAAACCCAAATCCTGTATCTGCTGCGTTTAAATTGTAGACTTGGAGGAGGGGCTGTATTTTCAGTACTGCATGGAGAGCATGTGGCACAGTGGGGCCCTTGCTCTCTGCTGGGATAACCAAGTGGCAGATAGAAATAACAGTAATATTATAATTTACAATTAGAATTGTAATATATTATTATTATACTATTATAATAGTAATATTATAATTTCTGACTGGAAAAGTTCCTGATCTGAACCTGCCAACTGGCATCCATTTTTAATTATAGATGTTGTGCTCAAAAGATAGTTATTTGGCACATACCCCGTTACACACTTCCCATTTAATTCCAGGAACAGAGAATCTTTGTGTCTGTGTCCTGACTTTGAATATAGCTGCTAGTCCAGCTGCACTGACTTCTGCAGAAAGATAAGGATTTTTTTCTTATAGTAGAATAAAAGCTAGCAGTTCTGCAAAC
Organism: Apteryx rowi; assembly: GCF_003343035.1. NCBI lineage: Eukaryota > Metazoa > Chordata > Aves > Apterygiformes > Apterygidae > Apteryx > Apteryx rowi. The sequence goes on along the minus strand of NW_020450959.1, from coordinate 5,343 downwards.
AATGTGTTTTCAGTCTCTGCTTTCTAAACCTAAGTAGAAGTAAAAGAAGTAAAAGATTTGTCTTTAAGGGGCTCTTAGACATGAAAACTGTAGTTAAACTAAATAGTGCTGCAGAGGTTTGGTTTCAAATGAATCTTTACCTTATAAATGGCCTAAGCATTGCGAGATAGGAAATTCCCCATTCACTCTCTGATGGAGTTTTGATTTACCAAGTTGGTTTCACTTCTAGTCTATGTAAATGAACTCAGCACTAGGAAAAAAAATGTTACTTCTATACAATATACCATTATTACCAGACAGCAATGAGTATCATGTGTTTATTGCATCTATTCATCCTCATTAATCATTAGTCATATTTTATATCTACTGTATGTCTTCTCAGATACAAATCTATTATGAAAACTAATGGACCTGCAGCATTCCTACAAGTCTCCTGTGCCTCCTCCACCTTCTTGTCTTAGTCTGCTTTTAAACCACATTGTTTCACTTCTACATTCAATACTTGTTATTCTATTCTGTATACCTTCAACACATAGGATCTAAAGCTTTTTCTTTCCTGTAACAATATCCTCTGGCTTTTTTTCTTCAGCACCTCAGTCTAGAGCCTAACCATGTTTAAGATAGATAAGTGAGTACCCACTTTCCAAGCTCTGAAAGCCTCCAAGTCAAGCAATTAGCAATTTTCTTTCAAATAAACATTACCAGCATTTTTTTTTGCTTCATTCTGTGACACCCCCCCCCCCCGCACACACAATTAAACCAGTTCTTTCCCGCTGTTAAGACTTTTGTGGGTGTTATTGATGCCAGTATTTCAAGTAACTGTGCTGTGTTTCTTCCTTGTATTTGTGATCACTGGGACCAACTGGCTGATTTTTACTGAAAGTTTATAACCCTTATAAAGCATGGTGTGTGGCTTCTCCTAAATTCTCCAAGTAGGAAGCTGTACTATTAGTGTAGTCAATCCTGTTTATCAAAGAATGAACTACTTGCAAGGAAATATTTTTAGTGAAAATTTTAATGGGTCCACTTAGTAACACTGTTCAGTAGTGGAATCATGGGAATGCAACAGAGGTAATTAATATACTATACTTTATAAAATGGATACAATAATTTCATATGATAAACAGAAAGTTGGTTTTTAGCTCTGTAGATAGGCCATATTCTACATACATGATGCCAGTAACCATGGAGTACGAAGCAAGGTGCTAATCCTGAAGCACAGAGCTCGTTCTGCTCCAGTGCTGCAAAGCTTCCATTAATGCTTGCCATTCTCACTTTTGGAAAAACCACAGTGAAAGCTCCTGTGCTGAGCCGCTCCACACTGCTATGAGGTGAACACGTGACTTTCAAGAAGCAAGAAGTCTTGGCTAGGGCATTTTTATTTTTTGATGGCTGCTGAAATATCCCTTTCAATCCTGGACAGCTGGCCAGAAGCTAAAGCAGCCCTGAAGGTGCACTGACTTTTTACAGAGCTTCACCTTTCACACAACTGTATTGAGAAAAGCCCAGATAGACTCTGAGCCACTATCTTATGATGATTTCCTATGCAGCATATTCTATTTTCCTATGCAGCGTATTCTATTTTCCTCTGTGTGACAGTGAGATTTTTGCAGTAATTTGCTTCAACACATACAATTTTTTCTTTGCGCGTTAAGTAGAATCTTAAATCATGCTGACATGAGAGACAAATGAGAATAATTCTAATTATCTGTAGTGTTTCAAAGTGGAAAATTAAATTGCATTGGTAAATATTTGACTTCAGTACTTGCTTCTGGACCCTTTCACCCACTCTATTTTAAAGATTAACCTCTGCTTCATATTTTCACTTCTTTCATTTGATGATGTATTCAGTATCTTTAACTCAAAGAGAACCTTTGGCAAACATAAATGAAACTCTTTGGCCTAATTAGTTTAGCATATTAGCCTGCAATTCCAACAATTAATTCTAGTTCCATCAATATTCTTTAAAAAAAATCTTATTTCTTGGATTTGACTGAAAATGGTGTTGGAAACAAATGGCTGTCCCTGTGACATTGTGTCTCAATTTAATAACAACTTGCATCTTTCATTCAAGCATACAAAAATATTTTCCAGATGCTGATGCAGAAAACTTCACAATACCTACTGATGAGGGTATTACTCTTATCTTCAGATGGCGAAACTGAGGCATAGCAGTCTGATTACTAGGGGCTGTTTTGTGGGATTGATGTTATCCAGAAAAAATGGATAAATATTTATGCCAAACAAAATCTCAGAATGAGTTGGAGTGGGAGTAGAATTTAAAAACTGATCACATATAATTGAATAAGTTTGTGTGAAATTACTAATTTCCACATCATAAAATTAATTTAACCAGAAATACTTTCAAGTAGTTAAATATCTGTAGACATGAGACAAATCCCATGCATGCATTGAATATATAATTCTCTATTTAGGCAGCAATGTAACTTAAAACTATATCAAAATAATATTTGAAAAATGAAATATTCTGAAACATAAAACATTCAGAATTGTCAATATTAAGCTCCCTGTTCAATTTGAGTCTTTCTGCACTATTGATGATGCAGTTATTAATTACAGGATCACAACCTGTTTTTGTTCTCAGGATGCTTACTTCATTCAGTCCACAGACAATACTCAAGGAATGAAAAAAAAATGCTGTTTTTACTATTCTTTAGTTACCCGTAGCATCCTTCTTGTGCGTTATCAAGATAAAATATTCATTTCAGAATCCTTTCAATTTATCCCCACAGTACTCTTCCCTTGCCCTGTCCCACCACTTATCAGATCGGGAAATATCATAAATTCCTTTGTACAGATGCAGAATGGAGAAAATAGTTACAATTTGCAAAGAATTCATAAATATGCCAACTTTTCCAAGATGTCAAGGTGGTAACTAGCCCTTCTGCAGTGTTGGAAAAGGCAGATAGTGGAGTAGATCATGCAGCAGGAGGGCCCTCTCTTATACTTCAGACTGGGAAATAACACAAGATGCACTTCCTTTCTCCCTTTACACTTTTGGAGACAGTAAAGCAGAAGAGTATTCTGTAGAATTTAATTGAGCATGGTGCTGACAGGAATTTATTCTAGTCTAACATATTGTAAGTTTAATCTTCATTCAGGGGTAAGAAAACAAAAATACCCAAACTATTATAATATATAAAACAAGAAGCAATTTACTTTGCAATTAGCTTTATACTTTATTCTATGCAATTACTGGAGACATGTTTAAATATGAGCTTTCCTCCTTACAAGCAGATTTTAACCAGAGAGTTTAATTGTATGCTAAAAGAAAAATGTTTTCTCCAATGTTTTCTCCTGAAACCTGCATTGAATACTTAATCCTGTGTTTATGAGTAAAATCTGCTGCTAATGGATACAGTGAGGTCAACGTTTCAACATTATTATATTACTGCAGTGTTAAAGGAGATGGTAGGATAATATTTTTGTTTCAACAAAAATGTTGTGGAAAGCATAAGATATTTTAAATGCATATATACAGCATTTTATTTAATATTCTGCTTTTAAGTAGGAACATAGGAGTTATAACAAGGTCCAGAGTGGCAGCACTAAAGAAATACCTTGTCTGTAATAAAACTTTACTTCCATTTTCACCTGATGCTATAAGAGTATGAGTGAGTTTTACAAATATTAATTAAGCTGCACAAAAGTCCTCTGATAATTTTCAAGGTCACTCCAAAAAGAAATACATTTTTTATGTTTTTTACCAAGTACAAAGAAAACCTGAATAGCTTTTCTGAAAAAGCTGTGATTTCCTAATTGTCCCTTGTAACAGAAATATGAATAATGTCAATTTTTATCTTTCCTGTTTTTTGAAGAACTCCAGAACAATATATTCTCTTACCTGAAAGGATAATACCATGGAATATATCCTCCAAATTGGCTGCTAGACAGTTAAGTTAAAAAAGCATTCTAACTCAGTTTCAAAATTGCCTCATGAAAATACCTTCCCCATCAATTACTCGGTTTTTACTTTTCTTTTTATCATGGTATCACAATCCTTCTAATTTTCCTGTTACCCACAGCATACAGAAAAAGGCTAGACAAAATATTTTAAGGTAAAAATAGCACATCTTTTAAAAAGCTAGACATAAATGCAAATAGATCCAGTCATCTTTTTTATATAGGAATAAAGAAAAATAGCAAAAGCATAACCCTGTTTTTTTCCTGTGACTGATCGCCTTTAATATAACTATGCTGAATCTTTTCTCTCTCTCCCTCTCTCTCTCCCTCTCTCTCTCCATACAAGAAACTTTACCGGTAAAAACAGGTAACATTTCTTTGAAAAGTTCAAGCCAAGGTAAATCTCCAGTTTCCAAATAGCTCAAAATTGTATGGCAGAGTCAAGTGTGGAAGTACAGAAACTGAACCCAGGAACGATAAGTATTAGTCCTAAATCTTTGGTGTTACAGGAAAGGGCAGATACAGCATAGCCAGTGACAAGTGTTGCAGCGCCCCTGCCCAAATATCCTGTTTCTTTTGTTGTTTGTAGCAAACTAATTCCTGTAACTATCAAAGAAGAGCCTGGCCTTGTGATGTGAGCAGAGCCGAAAGGCCATGAGCACCCAGTCCTGTCTCACTGCGCCCTCCTGTTTGGCCCTGCTCAGCTTACTTTTTTGTGTCAAAATCCCCATCCGTAACACTGGGATAATCGTATTTCTTCTGGTGGTTTTGTTAGGACTCATTAGTATTTCATCAGCACTTAAAAATAATAATGTTTATGATATTAACAACAAAAAAAGAGGTTTTGTTAGCATTTTAGAATGATGCCTAAAAATGTTCACCTTTATACTTAATTTTTAAACTCGCTTTTTCAGATAATGCTTTGAAATTATGGAGACCTCTAAACAATCACGTTTACCCTCAACATGTGATGTGTTTTTCTTCAAAAAAAAGGAGAAAAATCTGAAATGCTAGTTTCCAAACAGAAGTGTAAAAGAAGAAAACCAGTGATGGTTTTAGGCAAAATTTTTTCTCAGTCTCAAAAATAGAAGCACCTTTTGGTAACTGCAAAAGCAATTAAAAATTTGCTGATGGGAATACAGCTTTATGGAAAAATCAGTGTCAGTAGATGCGGCTCTACAGGTCTCAGGCTGCAGGGAGTGCTTGGGGCCTCTCCAGGAGGCCTGGGCTGGCAGCCAGCTCTCCTGCAGGAGGTGTGCTGCTGTTGACGAGTTGTGTCGTCAGGTAAGGGAGTTACGGGAGGAGGTCAGTAGGCTGCGCAGCATCCGAGAAGCAGAGCAAGAGATAGACAGGGTATTCTCGGAGACTGTACAGCTCCAGGAGTCCCAGCCCCCTGCAGCAGTGGAGTTGCCAGAGGGC